>NC_089251.1:43331700-43672115 GCF_963930625.1 Muntiacus reevesi | reverse complement strand
ATCAACAAACTCATGGCATCTCTGCTTCCCTCTGTGCATCAGTTGATGCCACCCTCCAGAGGCTGGCTTCCAGCTTGCACATGGCCTATAGTGGCCATGTCATGACCTTTCAGTCCAGCTCTTATGGTTATTTACCCTCATTTCAGCTTTTCAATTCCAAGGTCCTAAAGTGGAATATAATTGACGCAGCTCATCTTTTGAACCAGTAAATCCAAAGCAGGGGTCACTGAACAACCTTTGGATGGGTGCATTGGGTCAAGTGTCTCTCCTTCATCTGATCAGCCATAGCCAGAGGGCAGGACCACTAGAGCATAGTGGTGTGAGCAGGGAAGGGTACATGACAAGGTAGCCATACTTGGAATGTATTAAACAAGGATTTTTGTCAGATGTAAAGAGTAGTGTAATAGGTATAATTTTGATGGTTTAGTATTTGGAAATAATTTTAATGGTTTATGGAGGTAGTGGTTTGGAATATTTGAAATTTGAATTGTCCTCTCAAATTTAGAGCTTTCTAGTCACCAGAGTAAGCAAGGTACAGTAGAAAAAAAAATCCTAGGATCTGAAATCAGCTTATTGTAAGTATTTATAGCATATATATTTTAGAATATGAACAAAATAATGAAGATTTAAAAATTGGATTGCCTATCACTCTACTACCTTGAAAATAGATCTCTTTTTTGCTTTCTTGAATGACTCATTTCATCAGCAATAAGAGCTTCCCTTTGCAATATGATGTTATACAGAATACATCTGCATTTTAAATGTAAAGCTAACCCTAATCTGTGGTGAATTGTCATCTTTTGATCCTACTTGGCATAGTGGGACATCACTGTATTAAGAAAGTCTCAAAGTTTGAGTTTAAATAATGACTGAAATCAAAGTCACATAGCCTTGAATGTAATCCAGTATCTATGAAACAAAATGTCCACTATGGCTAATTCATGTTGGTATTTGACAGAAAACAACAAAATTATGTAAAGCAATTATCCTTCAATTAAAAAATAAGTTAACTTAAAAAAACATGTCCTCCAACCTATAACCCAATTCTGATTTTTGTCTTATGAAAATGAATTGGTGAGAAAAAATATTTGCAAAGCACCTAACAAAACCTTACGTTTGGAATATGTATTTTTTAAAAAATCCTCAAAATTCAACAGTGAAAAAAGAAACAGTCCAATTATAAAATAGACAAAACACATGAAAAGATTTCATAGAAGATAATGTAGAAATGCAGGTATGAAAGATGTTCATTAGCATTAGTCATCAGGAAAATGCAAGTTAAAACCACAGTGAGATATTATTACACACCTATCAGAATGACTAAAATTTAAAAATAGTTATCATACGAAGTGCTGGTAAGGATGCAGAGAAATTGGATCTGTCATGCATTGCAGAGGGGAGTGTAAAATGGTACAGGAAATCTATAAATCAGTTTAGTATTTTCTTGCAAAACTAAACACGCAACTAGCAATCAACTCTTGGACATTTATCTTAGACAAATGAAAATGTATGTTTACATAAAACCTATACAACAATATTCATTGTAGCTTCATTTCTATAGCAAAATATTGGAAGTATCCTAAATGCCCTTCAGTGGGTGAATGGTTGGACAAACTCTACATCCACACATTGGAATGCTACTCAACAATAAAAAGGAATGAACTACTGATGAACTACTACATGAAACAACCTGGGTGCACCTCAAGGACATTGTGTTTAGAAAAAAGAATAAATCACACAAAGTTAAATGCAGTAAAATTCCATTTATACCATATTTTTGAAATAACTGCAGAGATTGAGAAGAGGGTCATGGCAGCCAAAAGACAAGGGTGGGGGATGAGGTGGTGAGTGCTAATTCAAAGTGGTAGTAGGACGCAATCCTTTTGCAATAACATGACAGCTGAATCTTGATTGTAGTGGTGGTTACTTGAATATATACTTGGGATTAAACTGTATAAAGTTGTACACACACACACACACACAAATGAATGCTGGCTAAAAAAAGGTGACAACTAAGGAACACACCAACTGTGATTGGTACATTAACAGTAATATACCACTGTCTGTTTCCTAGTTTGGTTTTATACTATAGCTATGAGATGACATCATGAAAGGTGCATGTGGCTCTTTATACCACAACTGTAACTTCCTATGAATTTATAATTATTTTAAAAAATGTTTAAAAAATGAATTATAATCATTACTATGGCTTTGATACTTTTTCATCAGCCATTTTAAAGGATATAAAGAATCGGATTTACCAGCAAAGATCTTGATGCTGTTATTTTTAAAAACTATATTATCCAAGAGGAGTATTATCTTTTCAAGTAGCCACCTTGGAAGTTTGACCACCTATACAAGTGTTTTGGGTCATTGCAGATAAAATATTTTAGATATCCTCCTCTATAACTGCATGTGGCGATCACCAGTCATAGGCAAGTATGAAGCCTATTATTTTATAGGACACTCTCTTGTCCTATTTTCTCCCCACCTCTGTTACTTCATCTTAGTTCTACATGTTCCTCAAATAAAATGGGCTATTCTGGCACAGATGGAACACCTGTAAGAAAAGGAACGAGAGGGTCTATCATCAGTTTATTTGAATCCAAAGGAAGTCTTCCCTTTGTTTCAGTCACTGGAAATTAATGCTGTGAACTTGTCAGGTATGAAATATTGTCTCATGTGATGGAAGACTGGATCTTGTTCATGTTAATGCCTTTCATTGTTGCCAAGGTATGGGACATTTGAAAGAATTTGAAGCAACATATGTTTATCTCAAAGCAGTTGAATAACAAAGTCAAGGAAACATTTGATTTTTTTTTAATCTACTGCAGTGGCTTTAATTTTTATTTTATTATTTATTTTTTATTGAGATAGAGTTGATTTACCATTTGATTTTTTTTTTAATTTAAGTTTTCATGACTCTTGGTCTTTGGGAATTAAATGCCTCTAAGAGATGTAACTAAGACTCCCCATGGAGGCTCACAAGATTGTATTTTCTTACTGATGTGATGTCAGAAGGTGAGGAAACTGAACCTAAGGCTGCAGAAGGAAAAAAAAAAAATGTGTCACTTACTTGTTCAAGGAAGTACAGGTGTTAAGATTCAAACTGGCCATGTGGATTTTGCAGATATTACCTGATGTTCTCATTTGTTTCACACTGAAGAACTATCTCTGACTCAGTGGAATCACAGATTTTGAAACATTACATGACTATGCAGTAGAAATAAAGTCAGAATTACAAAAGAGATTCATAAATTTTGATGAACATGACTCATGCTGTAAGTTTCTTCAGTTGCCCTTAGATTACAGACTGAATGACTAAATCTTCTCTAGCCAGGTTGCTCAGTTTTAAGAAAAGCTTGTAGAACTGAAAGCAATGCCAAATCTCTATTTTAGAGGCTAGTAATACATTAACCCTGGCATTATACTAAATTTTATGGCTGTGTGCTCAATTCTGGCTTTTATTTGGATCTACCTAGCTGTGAAAAGGTATATGTTCCTTTAAAGAAATTACTGAAATAAAGGCAAAAAGTCACTTTCTTCAATTTTAATCCGGAGTCCAAACTGAGACCAGATTTACTTGCAGGCTCGATCTGTAGCTTATGCCTGTGCGCTTTTAGAGTTAAGTGATTATTCAGCTTTAGGTTTGTACAGGTCAATCTCCTTTCTCCCTTCGTTTCCCTCCCCTCCTCCTCCTCTTCTCCCTTTTTCTCCTTCTCCTTCTCCTCTTCTTCCTCCAAGTAAACTGAGAGTGAGGAGTA
This sequence comes from Muntiacus reevesi, assembly GCF_963930625.1. NCBI lineage: Eukaryota > Metazoa > Chordata > Mammalia > Artiodactyla > Cervidae > Muntiacus > Muntiacus reevesi. Next base: position 43,668,351 of record NC_089251.1, on the reverse strand, counting down.
GCTTTCCTGGAGTGAAAGGATAGACGATAATCTAAATGAACTCCAGAAATAATGCACCAGTGTCTTACCTCTTATTGTTTTTGCAATTCAAACAAGAATGTAAAAATGGAGTTGAAGATCAAATTCCTTCTTGTTTAGGATTTAGAGGAGTCAGTTTATTTTCATTCTTTATGAAAATAAACCCAACTTTAAATTGTAAATTCCTATGAAATATGTTTTGTACAGTTGACTGTCTTTTTATATCCCTTTGTCTATGTTCATTCAATTCTTATCATTTTATTGTAACCTAATTAATATAGAATTATTTGTTGATCACATATACAATACAAATAGTTTGTAGAGTAGAAAGTGAAAAACTCCAGCCACTCACATATTCCCCCAGCCCCTTTCCACACCCATTCCCAAGAAGCAAACACAAACTTCTGACATCTTTCCAGACATTTCTGAAGAACATTCAAGAACACATATGTTTTCCCAAAAATGAAATCATACTTTGCATATTGCTACATAACTTTTTACTTAATTCATCAGACTTAATGGCAAAGAATATAAAAAAGAATGTATACATATGTATGACTGAATCACTGTACTGCAGCAACTAACACAACAGCGTAAATCACTATACTTCAGTTAAAAAATATAATTCATCAACTTACCTCTAATTTTTAAATGGCTTCAGGGGTTTCTATTTTATGACTTTTCAGCATCCATTCAACATTCTCTTATTGTTGACATCATGTTGTCTCATATTTTTAGCTATTACAAATAATGTTCCCTATACATATACCTTTGCACACTTGTGCCAGTATTCCTACAGAATGTAAATCTAAAAGTATGAGTTTCAAATGCTTTTAATTTTGAGAGTTATTATCACATTCTGATGATTACTGAATTATCTGTCACTCTAAATAAATCATCACATTTCATCCTGCACCAGAAATAGACCTCTTCTTTTCCCTATACAGTGGACTTCATCAGTATGTTTAATTTTTTGTAATTTTGATGAACAAAAGTGGGATCTCATTTTTTTATTATTATATAAGTTTCAGGTATACAGCATTAGAATTCTATAAAATGATCACCACCAAGTGATCATTCATTGCCAGACAATTGACACCCTTCACCCATTTCATCCACCCCCTAACCCTCTTTCCCTCCAGTAACTACCAACCTGTTCTCTGTATCTATGTTATTTTGTTTTGCTTTTTAAAATTCCATATACTGTACTTGTCTTTCCCCTCTTTGCTTATTTTCACTTAGCATAATACCTTCAGGGTCCATCACAGATGACAAGGTCTCATTCTTTTTTAATGGCTGAATAGTATTCATAGTATACATTGTATATATGTACCGTATCTTTATACATCTTGAAAACAACCAACTTAAGTTGTTTCCATATTCTGGCTATTGTAAATAATGCTGCAGTGAACATAGGGGTGCATATATCTTTTCAAATAAGCATTTTCATATGGTGTGGGGGAATACCTATAAGTGGAATAGATCATATGGTAGTTTTAGTCTCAAATTTTTAAGGACTCTCTATAGTGTTTTCCATAGTAGTGACACCAGTTTACATTCCCACCAGTAGTGCACAGGCTTCTCTTCTCTCCACATCCTCTCCAACACTGTTACTTCTTGTCTTTTTTATAATAGCTATTCTAACAGTTGTGAGGTGGTGTCTCATTGTGTTTTGATCTTCATTTACCTAATAATTAGTGATGTTGAACATCTTTTCATATGCCTGTTGGCCATCTGTAGGTCTTCTTTGGAAAATGTCTATTCAGATCCTCTGCTCATTTTTTAATTGGGTTGTTTATGGGATCTCATAAACAACATCTCATCTCATTTTGAATTTATATGTTTCTAATTGCCTGTGAAGTTGAACATCTTTTCATGTTTATTAGGTATTAGCATTTTGTTCTTTTGTGAACTACTTGTTCATATTTTTTGCCCTTATTGGGTGTTTGCCTTTTGTTTGTTTATTTATTTATAGGAGTTGTTTTTATACTAATGCCAGTAATACTTTCTCTGCTAAAATATATTTTATAGAAAATTTTACATTTTTGTGCAGTAATCTGTCCTTCCTTTTGTGGCTTCTAAGTTTTGTGTCTTACTTATGAAGATCTTTCCTCAAGATTATAAAACATTTCCTGTATTCTATTCTAGAGCTTTTACAGTTTTGCCTTTTTATATTTTGCTTATTAATACCTCTGGTATTTAGCTTTTAAGATATGTAGTATGAAGAGAATGCTTATTGTTTTTTCCCTAAATAGACCGTTGACCCCAAACTAGTTATAGATTAGGCCATTCTTTCCACAATGGTTTGAAATGACATTTTTATATACTAAGTTTCAAATTTATATAGATATGTTTCTGAACGCTTTTTATTTAATTAATCTATCTCTAGTCCTATATTATGCTATTTTAATCACTATAGCTTTATAGTAAGCTTTGTTACTTAAAGGATTCAGTTCTTCTCATTTTTATTCTTATAATTTGCTTTATAATTGTTGCTAATTTACTAACCAAATGAACTTAGAATTACTTTGCCAAATTCCATTTAAAAATTCCATCAGAACTTTCAAATTTGAAGTGATTCATCTTCACAACATGACGTCTTCCCTCCAAGAATCATAGTATGCTCTTCTCTTTTTCTCAATAGTCTCCAATACTTTCTAGAAAGCTTTATGGTTTTCTTCATCTTGTGTAATTTCTAAAAAAAGATTGTAAGATTGTTCCATTGTAGTTTATTTATTTATTTTTTTTTGTGTGTGTGTGAACACAACTTTTCATTTCTCTTGGGTAAATATTCAGAAGAGGGATTGCTGAGTCTCCTTATTTTACATAAGTTTTTGCTAAACAGCTTCATGCTTTCATTTTTGTTCAAATTTAGGATACATATCTAGAAATGGATAACAAATACCAGTCCACAAGACTCCTCAGTCCATTGAATTCTTCAGGCAAGAATACTGGAGTGGGCTGTCATTTCATTTTCTAGGAGATCCTCCTGACCCAGGGATTGAACCCGGGTCTCCTGTATTGCAGGCAGACCCCCCACCAACCGAGCCACCTGTGGTCCGTACCCCGCCGCTCTGCTCACTGGATGCTGATCGATGGGGATCCAGGAGCCCACGAAATGGGCATTCCCAGTTGCAATGGAGACCACTGAGATTTGGGACCCACTGCCTAGGAGCTCAGAGGAGGCACGCTCCACCCCTGACATGGGCCAGGTGTGCTTCGGCCATACGCCCACTTCCAGGAGAGCCCGCGGGACTCCCTACTGCCGCCAGGTGAAATCCATCCAGGAGCAAATCCACCCCAAGAGACAACCCAAGCTTTTGATCAGCTGTGAAGTGAAGTCGCTCAGTCGTATCCGACTCTATGTGACCCATGAACTGTAGCCTACCAGGCTCCTCCGACCATGGAATTTTCCAGGCAAGGGTACTGGAGTGGGTTGCCATTTCCTTCTCCACCATTGTAGTTTATAGTTTTGTTTATTTATTTATGGCTGTACTAGGTCTTTATTGATGCATGCAGGCTTTCTCTAGTGGCGAGCAGGGGCTGCTTTAGTTATGGTGCGCAGACTTCGCAATGTAGTGGTTTCTCTTGTTGCAGAGCACAGGCTTTAGAGTGCGGGCCTCAGTAGTTGTAGTATCCCGGCTTCGTTGCCCCTTGGCATATGGAATCTTGGCAGGCAGATTCTTAACCACTAGACTATCAGGGAAGTCCTGTAGTTGATAATTTTATTGGTGATATTAATGGGGTCTTTTATCCATTATTTTTAGTTACTATTGGTATCTACAAAAACTATTAGTAATGTGTATGTTGATATCATACCTGTTTTCATTACTACAATCTCTCATTTAATAGCTTCTTAAAATAGATTATTTTGTACCATTTTTAGGTACATAAACATGGCATTTTGTTTAACCTTTTCTAATATTTTTCTCTCCTCTTGTGTGTTTTCTGTATATGTGTCTATCTATTTGTGGAGAAAGAGAATGAGATAAGTTTATTTACCTTACTGCATTGGTTATGATTTCCAGAACATTGTTGAACAATATTCATTATGAACAATTTTTGTCCTGTTTCTAATTTCAATGGGAATATCTCTCTAGCATTTCAAGATTTCATTTTAAGTTTACTATTGACTTCTGATAGATACTCTTTATCAAATTAAAGGTTTGTTCTATTCCTAGCTGATTAAAATTCTTATTAAAAGGATTGTTACTGCCTTTTCTCAATCTATCAAAATGAATAAGTAACCTCTAGTATATTAATGCCATGAATTAAAGTACTAAATTTTCTGATGTTGAATCATCCTTACATTTCTAAATTCTACTTTATAGTGATATGTTTTTTTAAAAATATATTGCTATATTTAGTTTGGTAATATTTAATTTAGGTTCTTTGCATCTATAATTATGAATGAGATTAAACTCCAATTTTTTCCATTTTTATTTTGTGTAATTTTTGTTGTCATTGATATAAATATAGTGTTAAACTTACAGAAGGAATTTGACAGATTTTCATCTCTTTATATTCTCTGAAACAGTTTAAATGACATAGAAGTAATTTGTACCTTGGAGGTCTGAGAAAATTTACTCACAAAATCACCTGAGTCTGGAACTTTTGAAGGGAGAATATTTTAGACTAACTTAAAACTATTTTAAGGATATTGACCTATTTTTTTTTTTTTACCTTTTCTAGTATACAGTTTGGCAAATTTAGATTTTCCTAGAAATTCTTCCATCTCATCTAGTTTCTCAATGTACTGTTTTAAGCTACATATACTATTCTTTTAAACATCTGTATACTATGAGGTTATACTTGCCTATTGTTATGATTGGTACCACTATTGTGGTTTTTCTCTTTTTATTTATTAGAGTTTAGTAGAGGCTAGCTCATTAAATTGCTTTTTAAAGGAACAGTTTTAGGGTTGCAGATTTTATTTTCATCAAATTTCTGCTTTTATTTTTCTTATTTCCTCCCTTCTATTTTGCTGTTTTTGTTGTTTTCCAATTTCTTTTCTTCTGTACAGCAGAATGACTCGGTTATACATATATGTACATATTCTTTTTCATACTCTTTCCCACAGTTTATCACAGGATATTGAGTATAATTCCCTGTGCTATACATACAGTAGGACCTGTGGTTCATCCATCCTATATATAGTTGTTTGCCTCTACTAATCCCAAACTCTCATTCCTTCTCCACTTTATTAAGTTGAATGCTCTATTTTATTTATTTGTTTTTCAATGTTTTTCTTACCAATAGATGGATATAAAAAGACTGCACATGCTTCTGAGTAACATTTTGGTCATATCCCAGAGCTTTTTAAAATTCTTGTCTATTTTATTCAGGTATAATTTATTTATCATAAAACTAATTCAATTGAAGTAAAGAATGCAATCATTTCTAATAAAAGTATAGAGTTGAGCAACTATCATCACAACCTAATTTTAGAATATTTCCGTCACCCTATAAAGAAACCATCTACCATTTTGTAGTCATTCCCTGGTTCCCAGGCAGTTGGTCATTTTTAAAAAAACACAGATGTCCAAGTCCCACTGTAGACTCCTATATAAGTCAGAATTCTGGGGATGTGGTCCCCACATGTGTATATTCTAAAAGATCTTCAGTGATTCAACTTTGATCCAGGTTTGAGAACCACCTTGATGTGAAAACAAACTATTTAAACTGCTTGGTGAGAGAGGAATCAAGGAGAGTTAGAAAGTTGAATAATTCATTGAAACACTGTTTAAGGAAACGTAAATTCTTTAAATTACTTTGGTAACATGGGATCCTTGCGTCCAGGGATTGGATCAATTCATTTTTATATTTCTCACAATGCCAAGTACAGTGATTAACATAAAGACGATGCTTCAAATATATGTTTTAAATGTAGAAGAGAATTTATTTATAAAGGGTGTCAAATCTACAAAGATTATTCCCTAAAATATATTTTTCACTTAACTTTAAAACTTATTTAGAAAACACTTTGTTTTTCATTTGCAATTCTAAAGTTTATTAAAGTCTAACTTATAATAAAACATTGAAAGTATTTATTTCCCAAAATAACACATTTCCTGTTTTTTAAAAAGCCAAATAAGTTCATCATAATTAATGCTGCATACAAGATCCTGTATAATAATAATTAACCACATATTGTTAATTGTTCTGAAAATGCATTTGATTTAATTAGCTTGAAACAGCAGCATTTTCTGTATATTACAAAATGAACTAATGTTATTCTTTGGATAATTATTCCTCAGAAGGAATTACTCTTTTTTTCAACAATCTTTTAATGTATTTATTGGTACTTCAATTTGAAGTTGTGCTGCCGCAATTTAGTTTAAATATTCCATTTCAATTAAACATTGAATTCTCTGGACTTCTCAAATTAGGTATTGCCATTTGTGGATACAATGCAATACAATAATTATAAAGCTTTTTTATTGTAGTAAAAAAAGTGGATAACATTAAATTTACCATCTTAACCATTTTTAAGTATGCAGTACCATTTTTAAGAACACCGACTTCCCAGGGAGTCAGCAGTAAAAGAATCCACCTGCAATGCAGGAACCACAGAAGACACGGGTTTGATCCCTGGGTCGGAAAGATCCCTTGGAGGAGGGCATGGCAACCCACTCCAGTATTCTTGCATGGAGAATCCTCATGGACAGAGGAGCCTGGGGGGCTATATAGTTCATTGGGTGGCAAAGAGTCAGACACTGACTGAAGTGACTTAGCATGCGTGCACAATAGTGTTAAGTATATGCACATAGTTACACTGAAGAACTCTACAACTTTTTTATCTTGCAAAATTCAAACTATACACATTGAACAGCTCTCACCTGTCACTTCCCTTTGCCCCTGACAACCATCATTCTACTTTTTTGTTTCTGAGAGTTAGACTATTTTAGATACCTTTTAAAGGGAAATCATGCAGATTTTGTCTTTTTGTGTTTTATTTGTAGTTTATTTCACTTAGCATCTTGTCTTCAGGGTTCGTCCATGTTGTAGCACATGATAGGATTTCCTTTCTTTTGAGGTTGAATAATATTCCATTGTATGTGTATACAGCATTTTCTTCACTCATTCATCTGTTAATGGACATTTAGGTGGATTCTACCTGTTGGCAGTTGTAAATAATGCTGCAATAGACATAGATCTGCAAATTTCACTTTAAGACCCTATTTTCAGTTCTTTCGGATATACACAGAAGTGGAGTAGCTGGATCATATGGTAATTTTATTTTGAATTTTCTGAGGACACTTCTTATTGTTTTCTTAAGCAAATGTACCATCTTACATTCCCACCAACAGTGCACAAGTGTTCCAACTTCTCAACATCTTCCCTAACACTTGTTATTTCCTGTTTTTTTTTTTTATAGTGACCATTCTAAAGGTATCAGATGATATTTCATTGTGGTTTTGATTTGCATTTCCCTGGTAATTAGTGATAGTGAGCATCTTTTTATATGTTTGTATGCTCTTTCTTTATCTTCTTTGGAGAAATATCTGTTGAAGTTCTCTGCTCATTTCTGGATTTTACTGTTGAGTTGTACAAGTCCTCTATACCTTTCGGATATTGATCCTTTATCAGATATATGGTTTGAAAATATTTTCTTCTATTCTGTAGTCTTTTACTCTGTTGGTTATTTCTTTTGCTGCACAGAAGTTTTAAAGTTGATGTAGTCTCATTTGTCTATTTTTGCTTTTGCTACCTGCATTTTTCATGTCACGTCCTTGGAATTATTGCCAAATCAAATGTCAAGAAGATTTCCCCCAAATTTCCTCTAGGAGTTTTATTGCTTCAGGTCTTATGTTTAGGTTTTTTATCCATTTTGAGTTAATTTTTGTATATGATATAAGTTGAACATCCAACTTCATTCTTCTTCATGTGGCTCTCCAGTTTTCCTGACACCATTTGTGGAAGAGACTATTCTTTCCCCATATGATATATTAGATCTTATTTCTGGGTTCTCTTCTGTTCCATTGGTTTATATGTCTGTTTTTATGCCAGTATCATGGTTTGATTACTGTAGTTTTGTAGTATGTTTTTAAACAAGGAAATTTGAGACCTGTAGCTTTGTTTTTCTCTCTCAAGATTATTCAACTACTATGGGTCTTTTGAAATACCATATGAATTTTAGCATGATTTTTTTTTCTATTTTTGAAAAAAATATTGGAATTTTGATAGGGATTGCATTGAATTTGTGTAAATCTTACATAAATCTGTATTTATGTAATGTACAAATTTTAATAATATTAAGCCTTCCAATCTATTAATATAATATGTCTTTCCATTTGTTTGTTTCTTCTTTGATTTCTTTCAGCAATGTTTCATACTTTTCTGTGTATAAGTCTTAACTCCTTGATTAAGTTTATTCTAAGGATTTTATTAATTCTGATGCTATTATAAATGAGTTTGTTTTCTTAATTTCCTTTTCAGATTGTTCATGTATTGATTTACAACTGATTTTTGTGTGTTTATTTTGTATCCTGAACTTTGCTGAACCTTTATTAATTCCCACAGGGTTTTTTGTATGTAGAATCTTTACGATATTCTATACAAAAAATCATGTCATCTGCAACCAGAGCTAATTTTACTTTTTCCTTTCCTGTTTGGATGTCTATTTCTTTTTTCTTAGCTGATTTCTCTGGCTAGGACTTCCAGTACTATGTTGAATAGAAGTGGTGAGACTCTAGATTGTTCCTAATCTTAAAGGGAAAGCTTTCAGTTTTTCATCATTTAACTTAAAACTTTTGTTTTTAGTACCTAATGAAATGAAAAGTTGCCAATATATTGACACAAATTTCCCTAGGATGAGAGCCAGTCACAATCTTAATCAAGGCCATGAGAGAAAAATATGGTAATAGCTGATACACTAGTCAAAAGTTACAACTCAGCAAATTTGTGTTCTATTCCAAGTCAGTCACGAATTTGCAGTGAGGCAAGCTTTTTTTCTTCACCAAGTATCTGTTTTCTCTTCTATGAAATGGGATAATTTTATAGAATAATTTTGTCTCTCTAAGATTTTATCTCTTTATGTTTTATGTGTATGTAAATTACTTTGTACTAATTGGTGATAAGAATAACTTTAGTCAAATGTGAGATTACAGCAAAATCTTTTAATTGGAAAAGATTATTGAGATCTTCATTTTTATTCTGAAAATAAGACTTCATAAAGATGGTAATTTTTGGATTTGCATTTATGCTTATCTTTAAAAATCATAGTAGTAACTACTACCTATAAATAAATAGCATAACTTTATATTTTAGTACAGTGTTTTGAAATAAGGTAGCATGCAAGAAAGTCTGTTGAATTCCTATTAAATAAAAAGGTAATTCCAAGTTGTATAGTATGTTACATTTTCCTTACATGTTATATTAGTTTTCTGTTGCTTTTAATCTAAATCAAGCAAGGGTATTATCTCCATCCCAGGGAACAATTTGTGTCTATTTGGTGACTTGTGAAACTAGATAATAGATTTTTCTGCCCCCAAAATACATTGTTGGAATAAGCGTAGGGTAACACTTATAGATGTTCCAGCTTAAAAGGAGAAGACAGAAGGTAAAGAAAGAATGACTGGTTGCAAGAACTTCAAAATTCAGCTGGGGAAACTCCTTTAAGTTCCAAGGTCTGGGAATTATCCTCTATGGTGTATGATATGAGTCACCTTTTCTTTTTCATGGAAAAAAGTATATGTTGGCAGCTAAGAAATTTATGAGCCTGTTTTCCTCCTGTAGAATTGTGAGAATCTCACAGCCTTTTTTCTTTTTATCCTCTTTCTTTCTTAGTCCAAGTTCACAGTGTTTCTGCAGGTATAAAATTCTCAAGAACTTTGTGGGTCTCCCATATATGTTCCAAGAATTCACTCTATTCTATAAGGGGGTCATCCATAGATCTTTCCTAGATAATCCCATCCACTCTTGGATTTCACTGAGATAGCTGAGGGACAAAATCTTTAAGCTTCTGAAAAACTCTGTGGCTTGATTGAGGGGATCTGTGAGTCACACTCTCTCCAAAGAACCTTTTGTGTGACTGAATACTCTGACCTTTTAGATCTTTCTGAGCTAGTAGCAAAAGTTTGTCCAGTCATATCCTGAGTTTTCATTTTTTCTCTAGAGCACACTTGCTGACAGTGAATCTCTTGATTTTCATGTCCTTTCTAATCTGAATAGGTTGAGAGTTTCCTAGATCATCAAAATCTGGATCCTATTTGTTTAGCAGTTCTTTTCTCAATTTATTTATTTTCTTTCACATTTTACTGTAAGCAACTAGAGGGAAAATATTTGCATCTTCAACACTTTGCTTGGAAATCTACCAGCTGAATGTCCAGTTTCATCATTTATAAATTCTGCTTTCCACAGAACTGCACACTATAAATCCTTAAAGTACCTATATCTACTAACGGTCTATTCAATGCAATCTAGACTTTTTTCTACCATAATCTTCCAGCCTATGCCCACTGCCCAATTCCAAAGCCACTCTGACATATTTAATTAAATTACAGCAGCATCTCATTTCTAGGTACCAAAATCTGTATTCGTTTTCTACTGTTGCCATAACAAATAACCACAAACCCATTGACTTAAAACAGCACAAATTTATTATCTTGCAGTTCTGTAGATTAGAAGTCTGACACTCACTGAAATAAAACCAAGGTATCTACAGGGCTGCTTTTCTTTATGGAGGCTCTAAGGGAGTATTTGTTTCCTGCTCACTCAGATGGTTGGCAAAATTCAACAATTCCTTGTGTTTGTAGGACCAAGGTCCCCGTTTACTTCTTGGTGTAACATGAGGTTGTTTCAAGCTTCTACAGACCCCTGAACTTCTTTTTTTTTAACTTTTTATTTTGTTATTTGGGGTATAGCCAATTAACAAGCCACTGAACTTCTTGGTACATAGCCCCATTGCTCTGCAAAGCCCACAAAGGCAACTTCTCACATCACATCTCTCTGACTTCCATAGCTTTTCATATGGAAAATTGCCTTAGTTGCTCATTACCAAAGGTTCTATAATCTCATCATTTTTCTTTATTTTTATTCCCAGAGTCACTTAGAAGCCTGTTTTAAAATGTTCAAATTGTCAGACTTGGGGCGTGTGTGTGTGTGTGTATGTCTGTGTGTGTAGTGCAATATGTTCAGAGAAGGTAACATTTATGTTTCAACTTTGGGAATTTTATTGAGGTTGTCTTTGTGACTTAGTACATGATCAGTTTTTATAAAAGTTCCATAGACATCTGAGAAAAACATGTATTTTCTGTTTATTTGGTATGAAGTTCTATATATCAGTAAGATTTAGTTTGTAACTGTGTTAAACCAGTTCTCTGTATCCTCATTTATTTTCATCAACTTTGTCTGCCAAGTTTTTAGAGAGATGTACTAAAGTATACATCCTATTTTGGATTGTGAATTATTCAATGATTTTCTGGGAGAGAAGAAGCACTATGTAGACCTAAATCATGTTATATATAACCAGTGATCCTGAAGAGAAATATAACTAATTAAAACTGAAGAAATCTGTTTACATAGTACCACAAAAGCATCCTGATGAATTTTTGCCATTTCTTCTTCTTACATTTACTATACCAACCCCACTCATACTCAAATAGTAAGTTTGTTCTTTATTTCTCATCAATTTTCCTGAACATAGAGTATTTTTTTCTTTCTTAAGGTCAACAATCTAGAAATTTTGAAAGAATGAAGTAGTTCAAGAAACTGGTGAAGCATTCTGAGAGCAATATGGGGCTTTATAACCAGTTTATTCCCCAAATCTCAAGGGAGGAAAGTTGGGAGACACGGCATTTCCAGGAGTCAGATCTTTACTTGCAGAATTTTTAGTATGGAATAGACTTTCTATTGACTTGCATTTTGTAAAATAGCAAAATGAGTTTGGAAAGTAAGCTCAGTACTGAATTGGTGAATTAATTTCATGAGTTTGTTGATTTTTGTTTTTGTTTTACATCTTACAGCTTAGTCTAGTGACCACCACCATAAAGAACTATGGTATATAACTTTCTTACTATAACATCCCAAATGCTGCCTTAAAAGAAATAGAAAATTTTTATAAAATCACATAATCCCTGTCTTAAATGCAGCACAGTCTACATTCCTATGTGAAGACCTATCGAAGGTATACTCAGAAAAAATTCCTCCCATTTTTTTCAAAATTTATGGGTTTTCATTGTAGAACTGCTTTTTCATAATTTTATCTTAAGGACCTTAAGTGTCCTGTAGTTAAATATGCTTAGTTTAGAAAAGTTAAGAAAATGTAAAACCTATTTTAAGAACCACTCTTTGCTAACTTACTTTTTAGGGAAGCAAATTCAACAGGGTTCTATGTGATAATGGGCCAGTGAAGATTTACTGTCTTAGTTATTTCGAGGGCTGAACCTCTTGGTTTTCTATGCCTTACTAAACTAGTTACTCTGCTGAACTATAAATTAACAAAATAAAAACCATCAGCAGCATGAAAAGAAAGCTGCTGCAATATCCTCTTATCAGAAAAAGAGAGACAAGGCACAAAATCTTCGGCTTTAGGAACAAATAGTAAATCATTTATGAAAGGGAGATTTGGGAGAGGAAATGTGGCATCCAGACAAATAAATAAAATACTGACAGTGCAGTATTAAAATGAAGTTAGCTAGCATTTAACCAAAGAGTGAAAATAGCCTGATTTTAGCTTCAGGCTGGTTGAAGAGCACAAACTTCTTAGGCTACATATGCTGACCTGCAGACAGAATTTTCTTTTCAATTCACACTTCACAGGTTTCCCCAAGAAACATATTGTCAAGTTTTAGATGTGCTAAGATCTTGATTCAAGATCAGGGGGATACACATGTCTTCATAGGAAGATACATGAAAGGTTGTAGTCAAAGTTTAATGTAAAGGATGAGATTTATCTGTCCATGTTCTTTCTTGTCAGTTGCTCATTGGTCCCCAAGCTATGAAAATGCTCTTTCTTCTTTTTCCTTTGCCTCAATTACAACCCCAGAGATTCCAGAAGAGCTCTAGCGTAAGCCTTCAACTTTCCTTGATTAGATAAGACTGGCAGTTCCCTACCCCTTGCCAGCTTAAAGGAGTCTTCTTGCTTTTGAATTTTGTACCAATTCGTACCCATTCATTTGCCATATAACCAAGTACTGACTTATGACTTTTTCCTTTACTGTTTTTTAAACAATTATTTACTTCTTTTCTGTTATTGAACTTACAACATTTATCTTTAATCACTTATATTAGTTTGTAAGTTCCTTGAAGTCAGTTCAGTTCAGTTGCTCAGTTGTGTCTGACTCTTTGTGACCCCATGGACTGCAGCACACCAGGTTACTCTGTCCATCACCAACTCCTGGAGCTTGCTCAAACTCATGTCCATCAAGTCGGTGATGCCATCCAACTATCTCATCCTCTGTCGTCGCCTTCTCCTCCCGCCTTCAATCTTTCCCAGCATCAGGATCTTTTCCAGTGAGTCAGTTCTTTGCATCAGGTAGCCAAAGTATTGGAGTTTCAGCTTTAGCTCCAGTCCTGCCAATGAGTTTTCAGGACTGATTTCCTTTAAGATTGACTGATTTGATCTCCTTACAATCCAAGGGACTCTCAAGAGGCTTCTCCAACACCGCAGTTCAAAAGCATCAATTTTTCGGCACTCAACTTTCTTCACAGTCCAACTCTCACATCCATGCATGACTCCTGGAAAAACCATAGCTTTGACTACATGGACCTTTAGTCCACGTGTTATTCTTATTTGAATAAGAGGGAAGGGAAAAGGGGTCAAAAAGGTGGTAACCTCTACTTGAACTGGGGCTGTCAGCTCTTGCAAACTCGTGAGGCCAAAGAAATATGCCCATTTTTAATGACAATTAACAGAACTCAACCAGGCTGCATGGGATAGTGTGGTTAATATTGATTACTGTTGTCTTGGAGATAGCCACCAGTGGTTTGCCAGTCACATCCTGTCAGATACAACTTGTGGGGAAAGCTGAAGAAGGGTGAGTAAAAAAGGGTAGGAGAAAGAAAGGTCAAGAAGGTAGACAGATTGGCTCAGTGAGGAACAGGACCTGAAGCAGATATAGGCAATGGATTCAGGGCCAGGGAAGAACTTGTCAGTAAACCAACCAAAAGAGCTCCAGGTGAACATCAAAGGTAAGAATGGGGACCAGGCTGTTCCCTGCATACTGATGCATGCCTGGATCAGGGAACCAGAGAAAAAACAGATACATCTGTAGCACAAAAGCCAGTTCAGGGCTTCAAACAAGCTGTCTCTCCACATCTACAGAGCTTTTATGTTTCAGTTGAAAACAATCTATTTCATAACATGTGGGTCTCTCAGTTCAAGTACCATTCTGGCTGCTAGGAGAAGTCTCTTTTGCTCTGTTTATTCTTTAGGTATTTTCTGGCATCCTTGCACTTCCTTGGGGCCCTGGAATGGTCCTATCTTATTCCCATCAACTCCACCTTCTACACCATGTCTTGTATTCACATGCTCTGTCTTATCTAAATGTTCTTTCCTGTCTCCTCTGTATTCGGGCTGTCAGCACAAATTCCCTGCTGCAGAGAACTGCATTCCCAGGCACAAGTCGCACTGTGAGGCTCCCAGTTTCTGGTTGTCTTAGTGTGTGTTTGCAATATCACTGCCTGGAGTGGCAATAAAGCCCTATTCACAGAAGATGCTATGTCAGACTCCTACACTGACTTCTATTATTCCAATCCTTTGGGCTATTCTAAAGAGCTTTATCTGTTCCTCCCACTTTCCCTAGCATTAGCAGGTACGCATTTCTCCTGGCTATTTGTTTAAGTAGAGTGTACCTGTTTGGTCTGCTTGAACAGGAATTAGGAAGTCCTGTTGATGGTAGCTTACAGGGTTACTCAGGGTCTGTACAGACTTGCTATTTCTCAGATTATTTATGCAATTTATTTGTCTGCATTCTCTTACCTCTGTATCTCTAAAATCCATCTTAATGCAATACAGCCCTTAGTGCCAAGCCAATTTTTTCTAATACATGTTTTCCCTAAAGCCCCAATACCTTCATTTTTTGTTCTGATTTATTGCTGCTGCCTAACCACAGCTACAAGGCAGAAAAAATAATAATAAAAAAAAAATTTTTAATCCTAGTAACAAGCACATCAGGATTAACATACTAGGTCCATGTTAAACCACCCAACAATGAACTAACTCATCTTTAATTTATTAGCTTGATTCTGATATAAATTCTGAATGAAAAGTAAAATGTTGTGTAGATTAATAATATTAAAGTTGCAAAACAAACTCCCTGAAAAAATAGGAAACGTTAAGCAAAGGGAGCTGTGCCATCTTTAATTCATTGCTCGGTTCCCAGGCAATTCCACACATGTAGGATGCAAGCTCACAGCGTTTCTTAAAAAGACTCTGCAGTACCAGAACAATCAATATAAGGTATAGGCAGAACAGTACAATACTCTAAACTTTAGGGCATCACTCCCACATATTCTGTGTGATATTGGCATGAAAAACATTTCCTTATGACCCTTCATTTAGTATGACTTGCTTCTGTAAATTCTATCACATAGATCTATCATTCAAGAGGCAAAAATTGCAGGTCAAGTACTAGATAAATCCCTAAGTGGCCTAAGGAAGGTATTACCCAGCATTTGTGATTTGCAACCTGCAGCCAGGGATTAAGCACTGTGGAGCTGAGGGATCTAAATCAACAATCTTGGAATGAAAAGAGCATCAGTGTCAAGTGACTTGAACTTTCTCAAAACTGTCAGTATTCAGTAAAATATTGTTTATTTGACCAGATTAGAAAGGTCAGCCTGAATTCGTGAGGGGGACACAAGACAAATAACTTTGGGATAATGAAGTGACTTCTTGGTTTCACATATACATAGTTACTTCAGGCCAGGCTCTCAGTACTACTGAATTATGGTTCTGTTCCTCCTCTTAGAACCGAAAAGAAAGAGTAAAGTTGGCATGTTAACTACAAACACTAGACAAGTTTTCTAAACAACTTAGTTAATAATTGGCTGAAATGTTCTCCTTTCAGTATTTACATTAGCAGGTCTCAACAGAACACAGTGCTTAGCAACCTAATACCAATCATAGTAAAAATATGAAAGTTTGCAAATGACTGACTTTTAAAAATAAATGAAGGAAGACTTGAGTTTGAGTAAACTCCGGAAGTTGGTGATGGGCAGAGAGGCCTGGCATGCTGCAGTCCATGGGGTCGCAAAGACTCAGATACAACTGAGCGACTGAATTGAAGGAAGACTTAAGGTTATCACAATAATATCATGGTCACACATTTATATTTCAATATGTTTTCTTGAGAGAAAAGACAGGGGTGGGATTTCAGAGATGAAGCCAGGCATTGCACATGGGCTGTGTTGCTCATGCCAACACCATTCTTATATTTCACAGGAAAAAAGCAGAGAAACTATTGCTTTCCATGGTTAGTTTTCTTAACAAACCCTTTTATTATACAGAGATAGAACCAAACCTTGCTCACTTGGCTTTTTTTTTTTAATTGAAGTATAATTGATTTGTAATGTTCTGTTTATGGTGTACAGCAAAAAGATTCAGATATATATATGTGTGTGTGTGTATGTGTATACTTTTTCATATTCTTTGCATTATGGTTTATTATAGGATACTGAATATGGTTCCCAGTGCTACACAGAAGGACCTTGTTGTTTATCTATTTTATATATAGGAGCTTGTATCTGTTAATTCCAAAGTCCTAATTTATCATTCCTCTACCCCCTTTCCTCTTTGCTAACCATAAATTTGCTTTCTATGCCTGAGAGTCTGTTTCTGTTTCATGAATAAGTTCATTTGTGTCATACTTTAGATTCCATAAATAAGTGATATCATATGGTATTTGTCTTTCTCTTTCTGACTGTGTTTAGTACAAAAATCTCTAGGTTCATCCATGTTGTTGCAAATGGCATTATTTCCTTTTTTGTGGATGAGTAGTAATATATCGTGTATATATGCATCTTCTTTATCCATTTGACTATTGATGCACTTGCCTTTCTAATTATAGCTGATGGTTAGAATTAATTATGTTTTACTTACTGTCTAAACCTATATGTAGGAAATAATGTGGGCCTCAGAGATTTAGCCACTACTGACGTATTATTGAAAATTGTGATGAAATAAGAAAAAGTGGTAGGAAAGAGGAGTATAATCTGGAGAAACCGTGGAGCCTCAGAGGGTGACACCACCTTGGTGAGGTCACCTCAGGCAGTCTTAGTCTTACAGGTTGAGAAACAACTTTGCTAGGACCCTGATGTTTATCAGACTGATTGAGACTGTCCAAACTGTGAAGGGACTGCTCTACAACATTATTCACTTACAGATGTCATGCACATGTTTACAGAGGAGATATTCTTTTCTGATTACCAATGTTATTTCCTTCCTCATCTCATAATACCCTGGGAATTGAATTTGTGATTATAAGGTTAGCTGATAGCGTGGAATCAGAGAAAAAAAGTAGCAGAAAGTCTAGGGATATCCTCCAGGCCATGAAGAAGAGGTTTGAAGAATTATCCTCCACCCACAGTAGAGAACACCTTTCTAGTCACCAGACTGAGTGAGTTCTCACAGAGGGCACACCCTCCTCGGAAGAACACTGGACAGACCCTGCCAACACCTGATTCTTTGGATTTCTTTTCTCTGTGCTCTAAGCTTCTTGAGACCTTTCTATTCAGACAGTTGGTTCAGTTTCAGTATATTTCTGCAACTATTAGTGTTCTGTAGTTATACGAAATATAAATTGACTTCCACTAACTTGAACACAAGAGTGGAATGTATCGGAAGGAGCTGAGAAATTTTACCCAGTTGATTGAAAACCTGGAGTTCTAGGTCTCTGAAAGAATACATGCAGCTGCCCGCTGGAGGCTTATTTCTTGGTGAGAGGAAAGGGAATAGATATTTAAATAAAAAGAAGCAATAAGTTATGTAACTTTACTATAGAAATACATTCAGATTAATAGGGATTACCAAGGAGGGAATGGTCAATTGTCCCTGGCAAGGGTTAGGAATAATGCTCAAGGTGAGGAAAGGCTGAATAGTGGAAGTGATATTTGAGCTGACTCTTAAAAGATGAGTAGATATTTGCTTGGCGGCCAAAGCAAGAAAGGGCATTCAAGACACAGAGACATGGAACTGGGACAGAGTGTAACATATTTGAGACAGTGAATATCATTCCATTTACCTTTAACATGGAGCAGGGATTGGTAAAGTGGAGTTTAGTGAGAAAAAAAAAATGGACAGGAGGCAGAAGGACTGGCCATGAAGAATCATGTTGCAATAAACTAAACACAGAAGACTACTATCATATTCAAAAGTAAGTTTTATGCGTAAAGCTCCTATACACCAGAAACTAAAAAAAAAAAAAAAAAAATGCAAAAGTACTCCTAGGATTATTTTTCAAAGCTCAACAGTTTTCTTCTGTCTTCTCTTAGGAATCACTGATTCTCTCCTCACCAATTCCTCACTACCAACCATAACCTGCATACACACACACAAATCTGCATGATATGTCATGCCCACTGGAGTTGTTTTTGAACACATAGGATATAGGCAACCTTACAATGTAATCCCATGAAGTCTGACTAGACTTCATCTTTTTGAGAACCATTCTCTGAAGATCCTTCTCTGGTAATAGCAGATTTTGCCAATAATAAATTGAGCAGTTTCTAGGAGATCTTATTGGTAGATAATAAAGTGTATTAAACCTGTCTTTCTGATCATACTTGGCCTTCAGATATGTTCAAACTACTTATTCCAGAGGGGTAGAGAGGGTAATTCATACAGCCCAAACTGAATATCAGACCATGCTGGACTCTTTCTCTATCATCCTCATGGATATGTTAATGAAAGATGTGGTGGATCCAGATACAGATCAATCTTGGAGGGAAGAATTGTGAAGGATTTTGTCCATTCTGGACACAAGAATTTTGACCAAAATACTCAGTTAGTATGCCTTCAACTGAGGTTATGAATAACTTGAACTGTAAAGGGCTCTTTAATTTTGGAATTTATAAAGGCAACCAGTGGATTTGCTGAGAAAACTAAATCTTAATTCTGAAATGAGAAATTTAACTTTTAAATATACTATCATATGTAACTGAATTTAGCTCAGATGGGAAAGAATCTGCCTGCAATGTGGGAGACCTGGATTTGATCCTTGGATTGGGAAGATCCTCTGGAGAAGGGAATGGCAAACCACTCCAGGGTTCTCGCCTGGAGAATCCCATGCACAGAGGAGCCTGGTGAGCTATAGTCCATGGGGTCACAAAGAGTCAAACACAACTGGGCGATTAACACATATACACAGTAGAGGGTATTTTGTATTTAATGTATCTTTTATTGTGAATTCTGCTGTCTATTGGCCTTTTTCACTGAGAAAGTGAGGAAACCCCTAATTAGTGTGGCCAAAGGACTATTCTGATTCTTCTAGGTTTTAGAAATCCTCTTGCCTCAGCTTCCTAGTTGGGATTCTTCTCTTTCAGGACTCTTATTTCTAGTGGCAGGCATAGAGGCTTTGCATATGCATTCCTCAAAGGGCAATTTTTACCAGTAGTTTTCTATAGAAGACTTGCTGTGTTTCAAAATGCTCTGCAAAATGCTGGTTGACCACTTTACTAGTTAGCAGAAATGGCTATGTTGTTGCAGTTTCTATCTGTCTGTCTCTCTCTAACTTGAATCTTCTAGGGCCACATTTTCTGTGATATGGAAAAGAGGGAAGGGGAGAGTTGGTAATGTTTTGATGCTGTTCATATCCTTACCTTCTCTTTTCCACATCCTTCCCCCAAGTAAGAAGTGACTCATAACACTTTCCAATAGAATGTAACATTAATAAGTCCACCAGTAAAGAAGATCCAGAAATAAAACCAAACTTAGTAGTTCCAGTTTTTGTACAAGATCACAATGAAAATCTCTAAGAAGCAGGAATTTTTAAGAATACCTAAGACTATTTTAAAATCTTGATTCTCCATACAATCTCAGATTATTGCCAGAGTGCATTTCAACTATGGGAGATGGCATATTTCAGAGATGACTGCAACAGTATCTCCCAACCCACATGCTCTTCTACCATGTGACATTGCTACTTTCCCATGGAGAGGTCACTATTCCTCTACCCTCCTGAATCTGGAGAGTCCCCATGATCACTTTGGCAATAGAATACAGTGGACGTGATGATGTGCCAGTTCTGGGCTTAGCCACTAACTGGCCTGGCAGTTTAATTCCTGCTTCTCAGAAACTAGTTGCTATGTAAGAAGTATGATTACTTAGAAACCACCCAATGAGAATTTTCCACAGTTTATTGTGATCCACACAGTCAGAGGCTTTGGCATAGTCAATAAAGCAGAAATAGATGTTTTTCTGGAACTCTCTTGCTTTTTTGATGATCCAGCAGATGTTGGCAATTTGATCTCTGGTTCTTCTGCCTTTTCTAAAACCAGCTTGAACATCTGGAAGTTCACTGTTAACGTATTGCTGAAGCCTGGCTTGGAGAATTTTGAGCTTTACTTTACTGGCATGTGAGATGAGTGCAATTGTGCAGTAGTTTGAGCATTCTTTGGGATTGCCTTTCTTTGGGATTGGAATGAAAACTGACCTTTTCCAGTCCTGTGACCACTGAAGAGGTTTCCAAATTTGCTGGCATATTGAGTGCAGCACTTTCACAGCATCATCTTTCAGGATTTGAAATAGCTCAACTTGACTTCCATCACCTCCACTAGCTTTGTTCGTAGTAATGCTTCCTAAGGCCCACTTGACTTCACATTCCAGGATGTCTGGCTCTAGGTGAGTGATCACACCATCGTGATTACCTGGTTCATGAATATCTTTTTTGTACAATTCTTCTGTGTATTCTATGCCAAAGCCTTTGACTGTGTGAATCACAATAAACTGTGGAAAATTCTGAAAGAGATGGGAATACCAGACCACCTGACCTCCTTCTTGAGAAACCTGTATGCAGGTCAGGAAGCAGCAGTTGGAACTGGACATGGAACATGACTGGTTCCAAATAGGGAAAGGAGTACATCAAGGCTGTATATTGTCACCCTGCTTATTTAACTTATATGCAGAGTACATCATGAGAAACGCTGGGCTGGAAGAAACACAAGCTGGAATCAAGATTGCCAGGAGAAATATCAATAACCTCAGATATGCAGATGACACCACCCTTATGGCAGAAAGTGAAGAAGAACTAAAGAGCTCCTTGATGAGAGTGAAAGAGGAGAGTGAAAAAGTTGGCTTAAAGCTCAACATTCAGAAAACTAAAATCATGGCATCTGGTTCCATCACTTCATGGCAAATAGATGGGGAAATAGTGGAAACAGTGGCTGACTTTATTTGGGGGGGGCTCCAAAATCACTGCAGATGGTGACTGTAGCCGTGAAATTAAAAGACACTTACTCCTTGGAAGGAAAATTATGACCAACCTAGACAGCATATTAAAAAGCAGAGACATTACTTTGCCAACAAAGTTCTGTATAGTCAAGGCTATGATTTTTCCAATAGTAATGTGTAGATATGAGAGTTGGACTATAAAGAAAGCTGAGCATCTGATCAAAAGCTCTGATCAAAAACTGAGCATCAAAAGCTGATGCTTTTGAACTGTGATGTTGGAGAAGACTCTTGAGAGTCCCTTGGACTGCAAGGAGATCCAACCAGTCCATCCTAAAGGAGATCAGTCCTGGGTGTTCGTTGGAAAGACTGATGTTGAAGCTGAAACTCCAATACTTTGGCCACCTGGTGCAAAGAGTTGACTAATTTGAAAAGACCCTGATGCTGGGAAAGATTGAGGGCAGGAGGAGAATGGGACGACAGAGGATGAGATGGTTGGATGGCATCACTGACTCAATGGACATGAGTTTGGGTAAGCCCCGGGAGTTGGTTATGGACAGGGAGGCTTGGCGTGCTGTGGTTCATGGGGTCACAAAGAGTTGGACACGACTGAGCAACTGAACTGAACTGAACTGAACCCAATGAGAATTTTAAGCCACCACTGAAAGGCCCTGGAGGATGAGATGCTATGTGGAGACAGAGAGAATCAAGGGACACTCAAACTCTATATGTGGAAGTAAAGGTGTTGGGCATCCAGTGCAGCAGAACCCTCAGAAGACTTTGTGACTGTAACTGCATGAGAGTCCCCAAGAAAGAACTTCCTGGATGATCTTGTCAACCCACAGAATGATGAGAGAAAATAAAATTTTATTTGAACCACTAAGTTCTGGGATAGTTTGTTAAGCAGTGATAGGTAGCTAGAACATAATCTGTGGTGGCTTTTGCAGTGTCTGAGGGCAACCCTTCTTCCCAAACTTTAAATGGAGTAGCTCTGAGGTTATCTATTTCACATTTGGGGATTCTTCATGAGAAATCATTTAGAAAAGAGTGGCTCCACCTTTTTGAAAAGCTTGACTATTACTGCCACGGGTAATCGAGAGTTGGCTAAATAAATGTAAGCCACACTTGAGGACCATAAAAAGCACCGTGACATCAAATCTCCCCTGATCAGATTCCTTTAGATTCAAATATACTTAGGCCCCTCCAGACAGATGTGTATTTATGTCTGATTTCTAAAACCTTTGTTATAAAGGGTTCCAAATCTGGTTTCTAATGGTCCTCACCATTGGGAGATTCTTTTTTGCTCAGAGACTCAAAGACTGCAGACTGTGTTCTATTCATACAGCTACCCTTATTTGAATTCAGGGAAAAGAGCTCATGGCATCTTGCTTGGTGCTGTAGATTGTAGCTCTTGGAAGAGAGCAAAAACCAATTTCCTTGGTGCCACCGTCCTGTCTTAGGCACAAGATGAGGAGAAAATCATCTTAATAGGGTCATTTGTTTTCATTAGAAATGGCCTCTTCATAAAACTTGCACATCCTCTGTCCCCTAGCTTTGCCTAAAACATTTGAAGTACCCTTGCCAATCAAAATCATTTTTCCTTCTACACTTAGCAAAGCAATATGTAGAAAGATTTCCTTAAAGGCTTTCAGCATGCTCAGCTAAGAGCAGTGTTTTTAGTCTTCTACACTAGTGCTCTGTTTCCTTTTATCATTCATACCATCTGTGATGAAGTCTATTTTGTTAACTCAGAAAACCTCAATTTCTGTAAGACTTTAAGATGAAGCATTAACATATTTTTATGGATTGTGCTACCATTATGGTTTTGGAGACTTCTCATTTCTGTTATTAAAAAGAAAAACCCTGCCATCTAAGCTTCTCATAAGAAACTATTTTTACATTTATAATCTTTAAAGATGCTTATGGAAAGAAGTGCTTTGAACTCTTTCAGTAAGATTTAGCTTAGCCTAAAGCTTAACAATAATGTAATTTGAGAGAGTCTGATCCTACCTGTCAGAGATGCTGCAGAAAGATACATAAATCACAGCCAGAATCTCATCTGAAACACGTTTAAAAATTCATGTGGCCAAGAATCATTCCTGTGTGATCTGGTTTCTTAATACCATAGTGCACAGTGAATACTGGGATTCCAGACCTGGGATGTACCTTCAAATTCATTTTATCAAACCCATTAGTGCTACAGATGAGTAAACTAAGCCCTTGCATTCAGACTGGAAAGTATACTTTCTTTCCCCTGTCCGTTTGCACGTAAGTCAAAGTGTGCATCTTAGAATCAGCAGCAGCACCTGGGAGGGAGTTAGAAATGCAGGATCTCAGGCATCACACCAGGCTGATTGCATTGGAATCTCTATTTTTACACTATCTCCAAATGGTTCATAAGCACATTGAAGTTTGAGAAGCTCTGCTCCATACCACATTTTCCCCTAGAGAAGGGCAAGCCTTTGGAATGCACTCCTTGCAGATTCAAAAATCCAGATTTTGTTCACTAATTAACAAAGTGACTTTGACCAGATCTCTTAACCTCTCTGGTCCTCAGTTTCCTCATTTAATTAATGGGGGTGATGATACCTATAGTGGAAGGTCACCATGGAGTTTAAATGGAAAGAATGTTTGTATGGTTTCTAGCCAAGTACATGACAGTAGACCCTCAATAAATAGAAACTGTTACTGCTGCTGCTGTCGCTACTTGCTACTATTGCTACTGCTGTTGCAGCCCCTGCTGCTGCTACTGCGGCTACTACCGGGGTGGCCACTACTGTTACTACTGCTACTGCTTCTACTGTTGTGCTGCTACTACTGCTATTGCTACTGCTAATACTGCTACTGCTGCTGCTACTGATTCGACTCCTACCACCATCCCCATGGTTATTAACAACTCAGAGAGGGAAAGTAACCTGCCATCCATTGACAAGTGACCAACGTGAAACTGGAGCCCTTGTCTCCTGACAGTTATTCCAGGACAGCTTTCCCTGGACCTCATCATTTCCCTTCTCTTTTAAGTACAGCTAAATGCTAGTGTCAACATTCTTATATAAGACCACTTCAATTCTTGGAGTAGAATATAGAAAAAGGAGACCACTTTTTTTTTCAAGTTTCCATTTAAACCTCTTGAAATGAAGTCAGTTTGCTCAATTCTGTATCTTTTCAGGCTGTCATAGCTTCAGTTCAGTCTGAGTTTCTTCTAGGTGATATCTTCTGTTTCCTTTAACTATGGAAATACTGCCTTTCTCTAATTTTGCTTCTGGCCTCCAAAAAATTTTCCAGAGAGAGTTTTACTGGATCTGGTAGTACATTTGTTTTCTTAGAAAACAGGATATGTGTTACAGGGAGACCTTGATTTTTTAAAAGAATTTTTTGTTTGTCTATTTCAATCTTAGTCCTTTCAGCATTCTGTCCTGCTCTAAAGCATACCTACCTCTCCAGATACATAACCCCACTTTGAATAGTTGTAAAGAAAGGAAAAAAAAAAAAAACCTTTATTGTATGAAAATAGGATTTCCATTTGGCAAACTAAAATAGATGTTGATTTCTTTCTTTGAGGTCCAAGGGTGACTTTTGATCCCTGTTGTTAGAACTGAAGACATGTGACTTAATTTCAGAACACTGGCTAAGCTGTTAACCTTTTAGCCTCACATACACTAGATTCCAAAAAGTTATAAATCCTCTGAATGGTGGAATAGCATAGTTTTGTGGAGAAGCATTCAAATATCCCAGCAAGATTTGTAAAAGTACTTTGCATCCATTTTTTACCTAATAGATATTCCTCTTTCACTTAAAAGGAAGTGAAGGAAGTATTGATAAAAACCAAAGAACAGGATCATCCACTGTGGTAGATAATGCAATTTCACAGTTAATAAGAAATCACATGGCATATATGCATGCACCTTAAATATATGCGATTTTTATTTGTCAAAAGTAAATAATGTGAAAGATGAAATGATGTGTCTCACTCTGTTATGTAGGTGAAAAGGCACTGGTTTTTCCATCTCCAAGAGGCTGAGACTCCTTGGCTGCTGCTAGAGTGAATGGGTACTGGGATAGGTTTTTCGCTGATGGCTGCATCTGACACTTGCTCAGTTTAGCAAGAGCTGTGCCTTGTGCTTTTAACACACATTTAAGCCCTTGTAGGGATCCAAATGAATAAGAAGCTCCAGTACGTATTTTTTCAAAACCCTCCCCCCAACACACACAAATTGACCAAATTCACAGAGGAGCTGCTTTGTTAGGGTCGAGGAGCCTTAAGCATGGCTCTTAATTATAAGCCATAGACACTAAATAAGAAGTCTAACATTTCCTGAGAGGAACATAGGTACACAAATATACTATGTCAAAGGCAATGTTCCCAGTCTTAAAAAAAGACGTCCTTTAAAATTCTTGTCTATCCATCTGTCTGTCTATTTTCTAAGGACTTCTACATTAACCAATCACAGCTTCTAAACACTTTACGGATATTAACTCACTTAATACCTTTAAGAATCTTTACCAGCTAGGTTGCTCTTATCCTCGTTTACAGATGAGGAAATAGATTCACGAAGAATTTAGATAACTTGTCCAAGACCACCGAGCAAATAAATGCCAAGACTGGAACTCAGATAGTTCTACTCTAATGTCTATGCTTTTACTGTGCTACATTATGAGATTATTGTGTTGCAATTTTCTTTACACTTAGCTGGTAGATAAATTTGTTAGTTGTGGTACTAATGAAACTAGGATGGTGAGTTCAGTACTTACTGTGCCAATAATGTGCCAATTATTGAGGCTCTGCATATATGATATATAATCTATAGTCTGTATCTTTAATTTCAATGCCTTCAATTAATTATTAGCTAGCTTTTTCAACTCATGAGACTATCATAATTTTTCTTTTTAGGACCATGTATGATTATTAACTACAAATACAGAAAACAACTGAGGCATTATTTCCAAAACATCCTGAGGTTGCAATACAACGGACAAGGTACAAATGCCCAGGGCTTACTAGAGACTTGAAAAGGAGAATTTTAAATGAGACTGGAAATGAGTTATTTGCCTGTTGAACACCTCGATGCTTTCCTTCCATGCTACTATGTGCATGAAAATCTGCCCTTTAAATCAGTTTATAGGTAGGAAAAGTTTTCAATACCCAACCACAACCCCCTCAAATCAAAATTGCCCAATGTATATAAAAAACAAAGAAACCTCCATATCAAAAAGAGGGGGGATATATGTATACCTACGGCTTATTCATGTTGAGGTTTGACAAACAACAACAAAATTCTGTAAAGCAATTCTTCTTCAATTTAAAAATCAATAAATTAATAATAAAAAAAAGAAGAAGCCCCCAAAACAGTAACCAGAATGCTTCTGGAACCACCCCATTGTGCCTCAGCCACTCCAGCACAGACACAGGAGTGTTGCCGTGGCAGCAGGGGCCTAACCATGTGGGCTGGTTTCAATAACCAGCAGCTGCTCACTTCAGAAAAAGCAGGTTGATAGCCCGGATCTGAATGAGCATTTTTCTCTAGGCACCGACCTGACCCAAGTATTGTTTTCTCACTGAATTTCCTTTTATTTATTTATTTTTAAATATCAACTTTCCTTGAACTTTCCCTCATTTGTGTTGCAGTTGGCAGGACTATAGAACTTTTCTTTCCTTCTGTACAAAACATTTTTTTTTCTTTAACAGTTCCTGAAGTTTTCCCTGCATCTTCTTATCTTCCCACCACCACATTTATGTACACACACGTGCACACACATACCCCTTTGCCTCATTGTATAAAGATCCCAAACAAATCCTCTGAGTTTATTTACTCCAAGAAGTATTAACACCCAGGTAGCCCAAAAAACCCTCCATGATTCACCCAACACCAAGTACATTTCATCTGCCTTATGAAAATTTGGATCTGGAATAGGAAAATGACCAAAGATTCACATTATTCTGGCCATGTTCAGAGAATCTATGTTTTAGTCCTAAACATATTCTTAATTCACAGTTGGTTCAAAACCTGTTTTTCCCCCTTTGTTTACATATTGGCAAAATGGGAAGAATATAAAAATATAAAAACTACTAATGTGGTTTCTGACCCCCTCTCATAGGGATTGCAGAGAAAACTGTTCTTGATGCAAGACAAGAGCTGTACTATATTTGACTTGAACTTTGCCTTCTCTAGCTCTTAAGGAGTTTGAAATAATTTTGAAATGAGTCTTCTGCTGCTGTTGAATTTTTTTTTATAAATTTGAAATGATTTGTTTACAAGTTTTTCCTAAAGACTGTCAGAGAAAAATGTTTGTGGACACGGTATCCAACAGGCTGACAGAACCCAGAACTTGCTTGGTATTTGAAGGAGAGCCCATCCACTATTATCCTGCACAGTGTATAATTACTTGCATGTTGGGAGCCAAAAATGGGAATGCAATCCTGTGAGTGTGTTTATACTGAAGAGTTTGAGAAGCAAAACAATTCAGCACGCATTCTTCATCCCCAGCATCTGGGAATAATTAATTTGCTTGCTATGGTTTATAGCAAAGTTGATAAAGTTGTCTAAAGCACAGAGGTTCATCTGCCTTAGTTAAATCTACTTTGGGGTTTTACCCTGTGGCTAATTTTAGCAAATCTTTGTATTTTTAATCCTAAAATGCTGTAACAAGAACCTTCTGACTATAGTTTCTTGATCATTTTCTTTTCAATCTTATTCCCACTTTGTTTAGGAAGCTGACTCTCACGCTCCTCTCCCCTCATCCTTGCGGTGTGAGGCTGCAGGGGCAAAGAGCTCTCAAGAGAAAGGCCCTGGAAGATGCAGAATTGTTTTCAGCAAAACACTTATTTGAACTCTGAAGAGTTCCTCTGGAATATAGAATGCATCTTTGTTCAATTCTATTACTTTTAGGCCAGGATATTGGAGATTGTCATGTGAGACTCTTGATCTATTGTATTGTAACAAGTTAATAGTTTATATTAGGTGCTACAGTCCCTTAATTGTGACTTTTAGGAAGATACTATATTACATATATATATATGTGTGTGTGTGTGTGTATATACACATACATATATAGTATAGTGTTGTTGTTCAGTTGCACAGACATGCCCAACTCTTTGAGACTCCATGGACTGCAGCACATCAGGCTTCCCTGTCCTTCACCATCTCTTGAAGCTTGCTCAAACTCATGTCCATTGAGTCAGTGATGCCATCCAACCGTCTCATCCTCTGTCATCCCCTTCTCCTCCGCCTTCAATCTTTCCCAGCATCAGGGTCTTTTCTAATAACTCAGCTTTTTGCATCTGGTGACCAAAGTATCAGAGCTTCATTCAGCTTCAGCATCAGTCCTTCCAATGAATATTCAGGTTTGATTTCCTTTATGATTGACTGGTTTGATTGTATAGTGCATATATATATATATATATATTTATTTATTTATTTATTTATTTATATGTATGTGTGTATGTGTATATATATATCCAATCTAACAATTCAACGTGTCACTATCAGTCCCTGGGGATTTCCTCAATTTCTCACTAAGGCATGCTAAAAATGAAACACAACTGTTACTCTGACCTGAGTTTAATTTGGGATTGCAGAATAAGAGCAAATGTTTTATTTTTATTGGCTGAGTGCTCCAAGTGTTTAACAGTGCTAAAAGTTTTCTATAGCACTTTTGAAAGCTCCTGTTTCACAACACTCAGCTCTTTTCTTTTGAATCTTGGTGAGAAACAGAACAACTCCCCAAGTATAGCCAGGTTTTCATCCCCCTCTCTTTTCTCAACGTTTATCTCCACACTTAGACAACTGCTTCAAATCACTTATGCCCTATATTTCAGGTCTCTTGGGGGCTAAATATCATTGGTCTTCATTGTCAAAAATGATGACCTCTAGAAGGATTTTTTATGAAAGGATTATACTCACTAAGAATAACCAGCCTGGGATCCAGTTCTCAAACTGGAGCACTCACTGCCCTATAGCCAGCTTACTCAGGGGAACTATTTCTGTTCTTCTGCTTCTACATTCCCGACCTCTGTAAAATGTGACACCCTCCTAATTCCCTCCTTCAGAGTTTACAAGCACAGACTAGACCTTACACCAGTGACTAAATATGCATGTACTATAGCTCTTAAAAGCTAACCTATGGTCCAGTGACTGGATTGGTACTGGTTGGTCATGAGTTTTCCCAGATCTGTTTTCTGATACAAAAAAAAAAAAAAAGAAAACCACACACAATGTACTGTATGAATACAGAAAACTTCCCTGTCATGTTTACCACAGAAGCCCACTATGTAGAAAAAGTCATAGTTTGTCTTCCAAGGAGCAAGCATCTTTTAATTTTATGGCTACAGTCACCATCTGCAGTGATTTTGGAGCCCAAGAAAATAAAGTCTGTCACTGTTTCCATTGTTTCCCCATCTATTTGCCATGAAGTGATGGGACCAGATGCTATGATCTTTGTTTTTTGAATGAGTTTTAAGTCAGCTTTTTCGCTCTCCTCTTTCACTTTCATTAAGAGGCTCTTTAGTTCCTCTTTGCTTTCTGCCATAAGGATGATGTCATCTGGATATCTGATGTTATTGATACTTCTCCTGACAATCTTGATTCCAGCTTGTGCTTCATCCAGCCCAGCACTTCAAATGGTGTACTCTGCATACAAGTTAAATAAGCAAGGTGACAGTATGCAGCCTTGACATACTCTTTCCCAATTTGGAACCAGTCCATTGTTCCATGTCTGGTTCTAATTGTTTCTTCTTGACATTCGTATAGGTTTCTCAGAAAAAAGGTAAGATGGTCTGGTTTTCCCACCTCTTGAAGAATTTTCCACAGTTTGTTGTAATCAACACAGTCAAAGACTTTAGTGTAGTCTATGAGGCAGAAGTAGATATGTTTCTGGAATTCTCTTGCTTTTTCTATGATCCATTGGATGTTGACATTTTGATCTCTGGTTCCTCTGCCCTTTCTAATTCCAGCTTTAACATCTGGAAGTTCTTGGTTCACATACTATTGAAGCCTAGCTTGGAGAATTTTTAGCATTAATTTGCCAGCTTGTGAGATGAATGCATTTGTGTGGTAGTTTGAACATTCTTTGGCATTGCCCTTCTTTGGGATTGGAATGAAAATGGACCTTTTCCAGTCCTGTGGCCACCGCTGAGTTTTGCAAATTTGCGCTGGTCCATAAAATTCAATATTTGGAAATCCATCCCCTAGCATGTACTTTCTTGTTGTTGCCTTTTCTCTTGTGATGTTACTCTTTTCTTCATAAAATCTGCCTCAGAAGGGATAATAAAAGTGAATTCATATGAACCAAAGTGAAAAACATTCAGATTCAGAAACACTAATGTTGTAGAGCATCTCCCTTTGTGCCAGGTCTGTGCTACGCACATTCACATTCTATCCTGCTAAGTCCTAACCGGTGTCCATTATTATTTAACTTTTACAGATGAGGTGAAAAGTGAGTTAGATTTTGGGTGATCCATATCCTTCCAAGGCAAAAAAAAAAAAAAAAAAAAAAGACCCAGAGGGCTGAGGAGATCCAAGAGAGGTTAGTGGCAGATATGTTGAGGCTCGCCAGTCAAGGTTAATTTGGTTGGGAAGAGAATGACAGAGTGATAAGAGTAAAGATGAAGAGGCATAATGAGCACCATGCAGTTAGGAACAGAGTCCAGACTGACCTGAAGGGAAGGCAAGCAGCAGATGGGAAGACTATGAATGCATAGATGATTGGACAGCATTATCACTCCTCAAGTCATGATGCTTCAAGATGGTACATTCTAAAGCTTGCTAACGTCTTGGATTTCCACTGAGTCTGTCATTGCCCTGAAAGACATATTTTTTTTCTTTGAATGTGTTTACTTGACCATATTTGTCTTCTCATCATATTGCTGGGAAACATAATTCTACTCTTAACTGCTGGGCATGTTCCCTATAAGAAAGCTTCTCTGTAGCCCTGTTGCTGAGTGTGCAATGCATTCTTAGTTTTCTATAAGAGCCCAGACTCTTGAGTCAGGAGTTTCTAACAGGAGCAGAAGCCCAATGTATTATAAGTTTCCAGCCCCATAAATGCGTGCTTAGGCTTGGTGTGAAAATTGTATGGCATTAGTCCTACTTTTTCTAGTGGTGATAGTCTTTGGATCTAAGGTTATGACCACCATTGTTAACTCTGAGCCATCTCATTTGAATAGTGAAGAGTTGATAAACTTGACAATATGTGTATATATGAAGCACCTAGTTCAAACCTATGTGGTAGGTGTTCAGTAAATTGTAGCTGTAGTGGATTCAATATTTGCAAATTTGCCTACTTGCTGAAATTTACTTGTAATTCCAAAACCAATACTCACAGCACTTTCATCATCATTGTGGATATGGGCAGAGCAGTGAAAAATTTGAGTCCTCTGACATACACGTTCATAGTTGAGGACAAACAAGGGAAAATGCTGCCTTGTTTTGTCAGCTCTCACACTGTAAGCAAATTTTTTTTGTCCTTTTGGTGGTCTTCTTATTGCCCTTTTATCAAATTTTTATGCTTTTTTAGGTGATTTCATTGTGTAAAATAATTCCCAAGTGTAGTGTTGAAGTGTTTTCTCGTCTTCCTAAGCACAGGAAGCACCTTATAGACAAAATACGTCTGTTAGGTAAGCTTTGTTCAGGTTTAAGTTACAGTGTTGCTGGTCAAGAGTTCAATGTTAATGAATCCATAATATTTATTAAATAAGTAAATAAGGTGTCTTTAAACAGAAACAGGTAAACAAGGTTATGTATTGATCAGTTGATGAAAATGTGACCAGAGGCTCTCAGGAAACCTGACTCTGGATTTTTCCTAGGAGCAATGGTTCCATACTCGCTAACATGTTTCCTATAACTTAGTAGAATACAGCTATCACAACTAGCAACAGTTACTGCATTTATGATTGTAGTCATTCAAAAAAGTCAAACTGTGTGCTTGCTCCCTAAGCCCAATCTACTGAGAATGGTAATGATTTTATAAGATTATGTCAGATGCCATCTTCTTTCCTATCCTCCTCCTTACCAAAATTCTCAGAGTTGTGTCTCTTCATGCCCATTCAGTGCAACGTCCCTCTGGTTCTTGAGCCAATCTCATCTAGAGCAGAAAGTAAATAATCCCTGGCACAGGCCCACAGTTGGTTAAGTCTGCCATGAAGTCAGACCTCCACCCCTTACTCCTGCCAGACCTGGATACCCACTAGAGTGATTGATCTCTGAGACTGAATACTCAAGTTGAATTCACAGCCCATCATTCTGGAATCCTGTGTCCAAGAATGAGAACTGAGCTCTCACACCACCACTTAATCTTGTTACTTCGATATTTCCTTAAAACTGAGCGTTTACTAAGTGACAGTCATCCATCCAGTCAAACTTTTACTCTCAAGGGAAGAGAGATCCATCATGAGTCACAATTTAATGTAGTTGGTGGTTTGTAGATGTGGATGATGCTGAAGGGAGTACAGAGGAGGGGTGTTAAATCCAACAGGAAGTCTTCCCAGAAAAGGTAGTGAGAAGCTAGTCTTAAAGAATGAGCAATTAGCCAGGCAAAGAACTGGATGCACGGTGTATAAAGATGTCTCTGATAAATGAAACGGCATAAGCAAGGGCATGGAAGCATGAAAAAGCATGGATTATTTTGGAAATCACAAATGTTTAAGTACTGCTGGTTATAAAATGTAAGGATGAAGGAAACTATAAGCAAGGTGAAAAGACAGCCTTCAGAATGGGAGAAAATAATAGCAAATGAAGCAACTGACAAAGAATTCATCTCAAAAATATACAAGCAACTCCTGCAGCTCAACTCCAGAAAAATGAATGACCCAATCAAAAAAATGGGCCAAAGAACTAAACAGACATTTCTCCAAGGAAGACATAGAGATGGCTAACAAACACATGAAAAGATGCTCAACATCACTCATTATCAGAGAAATGCAAATCAAAACCACAATGAGGTACCATTACACGCCAGTCAGAACGGCTGCTATCCAAAAATCTACAAACAATAAATGCTGGAGAGGGTGTGGAGAAAAAGGAACCTTCTTACACTGTTGGTGGGAATGCAAACTAGTACAGCCACTATGGAGAACAGTGTGGAGATTCCTTAAAATGGAAATAGAACTGCCATATGGCCCAGCAATCCCACTCCTGGGCATACACACTGAGGAAACCAGAACTGAAAGAGACACGTGCACCCCAATGTTCATCACAGCACTGTTTATAATAGCCAGGACATGGAAGCAACCTAGATGCCCGTCAGCAGATGAATGGATAAGAAAGCTGTGGTACATATACACCATGGAATATTACTTGGCCATTAAAAAGAATACATTTGAATCAGTTCTAATGAGGTGGATGAAACTGGAGCCTATTATACAGAGTGAAGTAAGCCAGAAAAAAAAACCACCAATACAGTATACTAATGCATGTATATGGAATTAAGAAAGATGGTAACGATAACCCTATATGCAGAACAGTGAAAGAGACACAGATGTATAGAACAGTCTATTGGACTCTGTGGTATAGGGCGAGGGTGGGATGATCTGAGAGAAGAGCAATGAAACATGTATATTATCATATGTGAAACAGATCACCAGTCCAGGTTGGATGCATGAGACAAG
Source organism: Muntiacus reevesi (assembly GCF_963930625.1). Taxonomy (NCBI): domain Eukaryota; kingdom Metazoa; phylum Chordata; class Mammalia; order Artiodactyla; family Cervidae; genus Muntiacus; species Muntiacus reevesi. The sequence continues at coordinate 43,634,404 of NC_089251.1, read as the reverse complement.
TGCTCGGGGCTGGTGCACTAGGATGACCCAGAGGGATGGGATGGGGAGGGAGGTGGGTGGGGGGTTCAGGATGGGGGACACATGTATACCCATGGCTGATTCATGTGAATGTATGGCAAAAACCACTACAATATTGTAAAGTAATTAGCCTCGAATTAAAATAAATAAATTTTTTTTAAAGAATAATAAAAATTTTTTAAAAAGACTAGAGCTTTTAGCATGGCAAAATAAAATAAAATGTAAGGAAAAAGGTGCTGCGAGACGACGCAGGGTAGGCACCGGGGTTTCCCAGGTGGCGCAAGTGGTAAAGAACCTGCCTGCCAATGCAGAAGACATAAGGAATGTGGGCTTAATCCCTGGATTGGGAAGATCCTCTGGAGGAGGACATGGCAACCCTCTCCAGTATTCTTGCCTGGAGAATCCCATGGACAGAGGAGCCTGGCAAGCTACAGTCCATAGGGTACAAAGAATCAGATATGACTGAAGTGACTTATCAGGCCTGCAACACAGGGAGCAGGCCATGTTGTAACATGACATACCTGTTATATCAGTGATGGGAAGCCAGTGAAATAGACTAACCCAAAATACATGGTGGGATTTGAGTTATATCAAGATCACTGGTGTCTGTTTGGAGGATGAGTCTGAGAGTTGCCAAACTGGAACCACAGAGAATATTTTAAAACTGTTCCAATAGTCCTGGTGGGCAATATTGAGGTCCTGAGCTAGAGCAACAGAGGGACTGGAGGGGAGAGGAACGTGAGGTGGTAAAATCAGTGGGCCTTAGCAATTGTATTAGTATAAGCTAGATGATTCCACAGTTAACAAATGACCCCCACATCTCAATGGCTTACTGCAAAAGTTTGTTTCTCAATCACGCAGCATCTACTGTGGGTTCAAGCTTCTCTCCAAGGTAGCCACCTTCCCAAAATGCCTCTGGCACACAGGTTTCTTTGATTTGGTGACTCTACCACCTCAACACAAGACCTCTGCATTCAAAACAATAGGACAAGAGCTATTTCAGGCAATGAGAATTGAGAAAGACTTTTTTACCCGCTTTAGCCCAGAAATAATATGTGAACTTTCATTCACATTTCACTGGAGCAAACTAGTTTCATGGCTAAACTTAACTAGAATTGGGATGGAAAGTGTAGTCCTCCTATGCCCAGAAAAGAAGAATTGTATATTGGTAAGCACGTGGTGTCACCACTGCCCAAAGTCCATTCAAAGGCGGAACACAGATGGGATGGCCACTGTGTGACATGTGCACATCTTAGGTGGAGAAGTGAAGGGAGCTTATGATTTCCTTCAGGTTTCTGGCTTGAGAAAACCAGTTGATGGTGCCAGTATGTGAGATGGGGAAGACTGGAAGATCAGCATATTTGAGGGGAAAACAATATAATAGTTTGGGGACACACAAAACATCCCTAAGGTAAACATTATATCTTGAGATAAGAAGCAAAAGATAAGAGTGGAGTGGAAGGTAGTACTGGACAAAGTTGAAGGCAGTTAAGAGTGTTTTGATAGTCTAGAAGAAGCAGTGAATGAATATGGTCATGAGTGAAAGGCAAGGTAGACAAATTACCAGAAGGCGTTTGGGGAAGAAATATAGGCTGGTATTCAAGGCTGCTTGCAGCATCGCGCACACATTTGCCTGGTGCTGTAAAACATTTTAAAGGGGTCGTTGAATACCATGGCTCCAAACCATATCTAGAGCCTGGGGCCCTAGTTTTCTCTCTCTCTCTTTAACCATCCATCCTTCCCTGGGCCTGGATCCTGCTCCCATAAATGAGTTTTCTGGAGCCTGGTCGCACACAGGCAGCCCTCTGTTCCCTTCAGTTCAGTTCAGTTCATTTGCTCAGTTGTGTCTGACTCTTTGTGACCCCATGAACCGCAGCACACTAGGCCCCCCTGTCCATCACCAATTCCCAGAGTTCACCCAAACCCATGTTCATCGAGTTGGTGATGCCATCCAACCATCTCATCGTCTGTCGTCCCCTTCTCCTCCTGACCTCAATCTTTCCCACCAACAGGGTCTTTTCTGTTCCCTACCACCTGTCTAATCATTCCTTGGCATATCTCCTATCTAGCACCTATGAAGGCCATAACCATGAGACAGCTGGCTATATCCGTTAGAATCTGCCTTTGAGCCTCACCTTAAGTCCAAACTCTCATACTGGGCAATTTCTCCAAACTCTATCCTGTGTTCCTTTCACAGGCCATTGCCTGGTCCTTGCTCACTAGTCTGCTTGCAAGTCCAGAAAAGTGTGGTCTCGGCTTGCCTTAGGCCATGCCCTTAAAAATTCAAGAGGGTCGATAAAAGCAATAGTCTTGTGTTTTTCCAGAAAATACTTACTGCCAATAAAGACTCAAATTTCTCTGAGATTCATGGAGTGAGAGGTGGATGACATTTTGCAGGAACCAGCATGGGAGCATTAAGGCAAGTAGTGGAGAGTTATATTTGCTCTCCTTTGGACATAAGACTCCATGTCCAGAGTACATGACTGATGGAGAAGGAAATGGCAACTGCTCCAGTGTTGCCTGGAGAATCCCATGAACAGGGGAGGCTGGTGAGCTATGATCCATAGGATCACAAAGAGTTGGACATAAATGAAGTGGCTTAGGACATACAGACAGACGTGGAATTCTGTGTCCAGAGTACATGGCTGATATTAAAGGGAACCAAACCTGGGGAAGAAGGGACTGTCAGGAAGCTCACGGAGACTTCAGGAGATAGGTCAGAGCTGTCATCCTCACCCCCACTGTGCCAGGTGGGGACTGAAATCCCAAGATCAAGTCTATGGGAGGAGATAACAAGTCCAATGTAAATGTAGGTATCAGATTAGTGATCTGGGAAAGTGGAGCAGCGACATGGTTCCAGGAACACCAAGGTGGTCAGCATCAGTTTGCATAACCATGTTGTTGCAGGAGTTCTGCTCTGAACAAGTCAAGGGCTAAGATGGCTGGAATCTTGCCTTCTTGACACGTCTGCCAGAAAGGCTGGCAGAAGCAAAGCAAAAGGCAAAGAGAAGTCTGCTGGGATTGTAGGGCAGGGCAGATCTTATCCAACACAGGTTAAACTTTGAGACCCAGGCATATGGGGATCAAGTAGGCAGTATGGCTGCCCCAGGGGCAGACCTACCTGATAGAATCCTTGAAGGTTTTGAGCTTCTCTTTGACCTCTAACAGTAGCTTCTTCTAGGCTCCCATTGGAAACTGGATGAGAGCAGCATCTGCTCTGGTCCAATAGATCAGTGTGGTCTGGAGTTAGGGGGAGGGGGAGGGCAGGGGCAGCCTTCTCCCAAATGGAAGCTCACTGGAATAACTGGAATACAGGTATGGTGTGGACAAAAGCTAAGACTAGGCCTGTGATAAATACCAAAGATGACATTCTGTTACTTGCTTTAAAAGATGTATGTATCTACCAATCATCCCAAGAGTACTCAAGTTTATACTATTCAGTTGAGTTCAGTTCAGTCACTCAGTCATGTCCAACTCTTTGCAACCCCATGGACTGCAACACGCCAGGCTTCCCTGTCCTTCACCAGCTCCTGGAGTTTGTTCACACTCATGTCCATAGAGTCGATGATGCCATCCAACCATCTCATCCTCTGGCGTCCCCTTCTCCTCCCGCCTTCAGTCTTTCCAGCATCAGGGTCTTTTCAAATGAATCAGTTCTTTGCATCAGGTGGCCAAAGTATTGGCGTTTCCACTTCAGCATCAGTCCATCCGATGAATATTCAGGACTGATTTCCTTGAGGATGGACTAGTTGGATCTCCTTGCAGTCCAAGGGACGCTCAAGAGACTTCTCCAACAGCACAGTTCAAAAGCATCAGTTCTTTGGCGTTCAGCTTTCTTTATAGTCCAACTCTCACATCCATACATGACTACTGGAAAAACCATAGCTTTGACTAGACGGACCTTTGTTGGCAAAGTAATGTCTCTGCTTTTTAATATGCTGTCTAGTTTTGTCATAATCTTTTAACTTCATGGCTGCAGTCACCATCTGCAGTGATTTTGGTGCCCCCCAAAATAAAGTTTGTACTATGGCTTAATGCAATTTAAAGAGGTAACAAATATGAAACACACTGTACACTGTAACTGAATAAATGCAGGGTACTGACACTGTTTAAAAGCTAGTCATGTAAAAATAGGCTTTAGAGTGTCAACTTGAAGAATAGTCACAACCTTAATGTTGAGAGTTATGTTTTATTTGTTGGGAATTTTTAGGACTTCAGCCCAAGAGGCAGCATCTCAAGTAACCCTGAGAGAACTGCTCCAAGGAGGTGAGGGGAGGAACCAGGTTAAAGAGAAGTTTTGTTACAAAGCGCAGGTAGTCTGAACACCAAAAGATTATTGTTAAAGGAAGCCAGACATCCCAAGTTAAGGAATTTAGCCCTTTTCTACATATGGAAAGACTAAAAGTCTGGGCTCATTGAAACAATTCCTTTCATAAGCATCTTCTCAGCTATCCTGGGCCAGTATCCTGTGGTTTGTTTGTTGTTGTTGTTGTTGTTTTTTTTAACATCCTGAGCTCTCTTGGGGCTCCCAGTAGGAAGTGGCTGCAGTCCTAATGCTGCTAGATAGCAGATGTTCTTTTCCTTCCTGAGTGTCCTTAGGGCTCACCAGCTCACATTGGAGGGCTGCAGTCACTGATGACTGTGACATCCTTATTTACTGATATGGCAAGAAATATTTTATTTCTCAATAGCCCAAATTCATTGCTATGCTAAGTGTTTTATATACATTATTTTATTCAATCCTCACAACTGTAAGATGTAGGTGGTAGTATTCTTTGGATTTTATAAATGGGGAATGTCAAGCTCAGAGTATCTAACCCAGGTCATGCAGCTAACTGGTAAGTCTGCAGTCAAGCCCATATCTGTGTTGATCCCAAAGACAGTGCTTCCTCCAAAGACAGAAAACACTGCTATGTCTTTGTTCTGAACATCTAGCTAAGCTGCCTCTTCACTTATTGTCTGCAGAGGTTAGTCCTGCAACATCAGCTCTGGTCTCTGCTGTCACCCAGAGAGCAGTCTCCGTGGGTTCTTGAGGAAGGCCTGGTGTTGCAGCAGAACTCCCTCCCTTCCAACAACCTCACAACCACCAACTCTGGGTCTTATCTGGCAGCCCTCACATTCTTGCTAAGCGCCTCAAGCAGGATACATTCCTAACTGGGCGCGGGAAGAATTCCTGGCATTCTTCAGCCTGCTGTCTTCCCAGGGACTGGTATAGAGGGAAAAAACCTTCATTTCTAGTGTTTGAAATTACTCTGAATTAAGTCCCACTCTCCAAGCCTTGAGAAGTGGGAAATAAAGGGAGGAGGAAGGGGAGATTAAGACCCATTGAGATAAATACTTCTCCTCATAACTTGTTTCAGAATTGTGGAATCAGGAATTTGTACTCCTTTTCAATAGTCTTTTCCATCTGTGAGGTCCTTGCCTTTGACAGGCTGTGTTGTTTGTCTAATACATCATGGCACCCTAATGTTATAGTTTATAAATAGAATAGTCTAGATGTTTGCATGCATATTACCTCTCTGCAACAATCACAGGTATTACTTTTATAAACACATTCATACTTTACCATGCTTTATCACTTACATCATTCCATTTGATCTTCACAAGAAATCTATGAGGTTGATATTATTATTTCCATTATGTAGGGGAGAAATCTAAGCTAAGAAGTGAGGTAACTCACATACTGTTAAATAACTGCCAAGATAGAGGTGGCCTGTGCTCAGAACTTTTGACTCCCTTCACCATTTTTCATGTTCAAGGCCCCCCATTATGCCATCATAGATACTGCAAGGGGGTAACTGGGAGTCTGTCCAGTTACTGGGTAAGATCTGATTCTCCTTGCCAGAGAGGTACTCCAGTAAGAGACTAGGGGTTTGGAGGTCCAGCCGGGGAGTACTGGGGAGCTGGCTAGCGTACAAGGTCAAGATGTGCCTGTAGCAGCAAAGGATGAAACAGGAAACGTGATCCAACATCTTGAGAAGCTGATTCAAAAAGTCAAGTCAACCACCTATGTATGCAGTGATGAATTTTAAGGTATGGAGCATAGCCACCTGGTAGGCAGCAAGCATCCTCCTGATGTCCCACATACTGATCCCAAAATACAAGTCTTTTCTTTGGATCTTACTAGCAACTGGCCCTTGATGCCCTAGATTGTGTGTGTGTGTGTGTGTGCGCGCGCGCGTGTGTATGTCTGAAGGCTATTAATAACTGTTGAGTTGTTAAGAGTTAGTCATATTTGGTATTCATAAATAAAATTTTAGCATATTATTATAGTTTACTGAGGTGAATACTTACTATTCACCTGGTTGCCAGGCAACATTTGGCCATACATATTTGCAAAGCTCCCACTATCGAGGTTCAGGGACAGATTATTGAAGTAGCCTCAGTTTTGGGGAAGATAGCTTTGTTATTAGTATCCGTGCTGTATTGTTGCATCATTACTTTTCAATGGTTACTATTCCTTGTTTTTAATTATATGTTACCCTTCATTTATCTCCATCATTATCTGTTTGATATGGATTATTTGATTAACCCTCATAATAAGATAGTGGCATCTCTAGAGGTTAACTCAATTTATGACCTGTAAGTTTTCTATAACAAAACATTAAAACAAATATGGATTGTAGTACACACAGGAACCATCCACACCAATGTAGCTAAAACAGGTATTCACGTGATCTGCACACAATATACTTACACAGCAGCAGTTCATTGCTCTCAGGGAATTCTTTAAGAAGCAGCCAAGACTGGAGTACATGGGTCTTGGAGCATTTTACTCCACCCAGATGGGCCTCAATCAAAAAAGTCTGAGAACCACTGGGAAGAGAGGGAGAACTTGGGCTTCTTTTAATAGGATGGAAAGAAATACAGAGACCAAAAGAGAGTGAACATGTGAAGGAAGCCAGGAGGCAGAAATCAGAGAGATTTCTGGTACTGAGGAAATGATGCCTGCAGTATCTTATCAGATGCCTGTGTCCTCACTCATGGATGAGGAAGAAGTTATTTAAGGTGGTCGTGTCCCAAGGGTGCCCTATAGGGCAGTCTGGTTCATGTACTGTGCCAAAGTGCCCTGCCAGGGCAGACAGTGACTGACACAGCGGCCCTTCACTGACTATGAACCCTCGTGCCAGGGAAGAGAAATCTTTTTGTTACTTGTCTGCCTTCACAGAATGCCTTTAGTAAATGATTTTAAAGTGCCCATATGTGGCATATCTGTATAACCAATAAGAGGTTAATATCCAAAATACGTAAACAACTCATACTGCCTAACACACACACACACACACATAAAACAAGCAACCCAATTAAAAAATGGGCAGAAGATCTGAATATACACTCTTCCAAAGAAGAAATACAGATGACTAATAGTCAAATGAAAAGTGCTCAACATTGCTAGTCAACAGAGAAATGCAAATCAAAACCACAATGAGATAGAACTGTTGCAGGAAAGGGGACCTCTTCCAGGGCCTGAAACTGGGCTCTTGTCTAACACTCAGAAATGAACTGTCCAAGGAGACACGTGTGCTGACAAAGCAAGAGATTTTATTGGGAAAGGGCACCCGGGTGGAGAGCAGGAGGGTAAGGGAACCCAGGAGAACTGCTCTGCCACGTGGCTCACAGTCTCAGGTTTTATGGTGATGGGATTAGTTTCCCGGTGGTCTTTGACCAATCATTCTAATTCAGAGTCTTTTCTGGTGGCGCACACATTGCTCAGCCAAGATGCTAGCGAGAGGGATTCTGGGAAGTGGACGGACACGCGGTGTCTTCTTTCGACCTTTCCCAAACTCTTCCAGTTGGTGGTGGCTTATTAGTTCCCTATTCCTTATCAGGATCTCCTGTCATAAAACAACTCATGCAAATGGTTACTATGGTGCCTGGCCAGGATGAACGGTTTCAATCAGTATGCTTCCCCTAATAGTACCTCACACCAATAGAATGGCTGTCATCAAAAAGACCATAGTAACCAGTGTTGGTGAGAATGTGAGAAAAGGGGGACCTTTGTACACTGTTGGTGGGAATATAAATTGGTGAAGCCACTATGGAGAACAGTATGAAGAGTTCTCAAAAAATTAAAAATAGAACTACCATATGACCCAGCAATTCTACTCCTGTAGAATTTGCTTATATATCCAAAAAAAGAGAACATTAATTTGAAAAGATATATGCACCCTAATGTTCTTGCAGCATTATTTACAATAGGCAAGATATGGAACCAACCTAAATATCCATCAACAGTTGATGGATAAAGAAGTATTCACAGTGGAATACTACTCATCCATAAAAAAGAATGAAATTTTGCTGTTTGCAACATGGATGGACTTGAAGAGTTTTATGCTTAATGAAATAAATCAGACAGAGAAAGACAGATACTGTATGTTATCATTTATATGTAGTATCTAAAAAATAAAACTAGTGAATATAACAAAGCAAATACGGACTCACAGATGTAGAGAATAGGCTATAGTAGTGGTTACCACTGGGGAGAGAGGAGAGGGAGGGACAAGAGATGGGTAGGGGATTAAGTGATATAAACTATGTATAAAATAAATAGCTACAAGGATATATTGTGTATCACAGGGGATAGAGCCAATATCCCTGGTGGCTCAGTGGTAAAGAATCCACCTGCAATGCAGGAGACATAGGTTTGATCCTTAGGTTGGGACTATATCCTGGAGGAGGGCATGGCAACCCACACTAGTATTTTTGCCAGGAAAATCCCATGGACAGAGGAGCCTGGCAGGCTACAGTTCATGGGGTTGCAAAAAGTCAGACATGACTGAAGTGATTGAGCACACACACATGTATAAATGGAGCATAACCTTTAAAAATAGTGAATTATTGTTGTACACCCATAACTTATATAATAATACAAATCAAGTATACATCAATTAAAAATTAAAAAATTAAAGTCCCCACATGTGCAAATTATAGCCCTTGAGATACTCCAGGAAGTCGTGGGGTATTGCTTTCTTCATGGATATATTGAAGGTAGCTACCTCCTGCTCCCAACCAGAGAAGATGAGTGATAGCCTAAGGGTATTGAAATGATATTGAAAAAAACTTGAAACTTAGAGAAGAATCCAACAATGTGCTTTCATTTTGGCAAGTCAGAATGTGGAAAGAGAAGAGCTTAGGTACAAAATATAGTCTTTCTTCAATGTCCTGAAATGCCACCAAGAAAAAAACTAACATTACTGCAAAAAGGCCATCTAGAAGGAAGAACCCATGGAGAGATGTCTTCTTATCCTGAGAATTTTGGGTTTGAATTCAGGCAAGAGAAAATCATCTAGTTATTATTAAGAATCCAAAGTCCCTTAAATGAAGCAGGTCAAAATAGAGCTATCCTCATCAAAAAGCAGTTCTAAATCTATCCTGTGTTGTAATTTCACAAATACTATATTACAAGATTTTGTTGTTATTGTTTAGTCACTAGGTCATGTCCAACTCTTCAAGACCTCTTGAATTATAGCCCTCCAGGCTTCTTTGTCCATGGGATTTGCCAGGCAAGAATACTGGAGTGGGTTTCCATTTCCTTCTCCAGGGGATCTTCCCCACCCAGGGATCAAACCCATGTCTACTACATTGGCAGATGGATTCTTTACTGCTGAGCCACCAGGAAAGCCCATTATAAGCTTTACACCATCATTAATCATTGTTAAGTGTTCCATTTCATAAAGTGATAATTGCCTTCAAGTAAACTTTACTAAGCTTCTCTAGTGCTTCAGATGGTAAAGAATCTGCCTGCAATGTGGGAGACCCAGGTTTGATCCCTGGGTTGGGAAGATTCCCTGGAGAAGAAACTTTAGTAAATAGTTCTGTATAATTGAAGATACAGATATTGGAAGAAATTTAGTTTGGTTCCTAAAAAGTATTCATCTTGATTTTTTGCTTAGTAACTATTGAGAGAGATGAGTTGACATTGTGCTATTTCACAAAGACATTTTCTGAGTTGACATACTCCTTTTAAGAATGCACAATCAAAAATGGCAATGTTAGTGTTGATTGTTACCTTTATTTGATTTTCCCTGGGTGATCGAATGACTGTTTATTTGCTATGACTAAAGCTGTGGGTTAGCCCATGTCTCTGGCACACCAATTTCTATGTGGGAGTTGTCAAATTGTATGAGATCCATTATTTTCGTGTGTGGTTTTTTTTTTTTTTTTTTTTTTTTTTAGTGCTTTATTAACTCACAAAAGCCCAAGCCATTGTATTACTAGAAGAGGAGACAGAAACAGCATTCTTTTAAAAAATTTAAAAAAAAACAAAAAATAAAAAACTGAAAAACAGAAAGAAAACATGGTCCCACCAGTAGTCAGTGGAATTTAAATTTCCAAGGGCTATGGTCAAGTTCCATAACTTGCTCTAAGTTATGTTTTTTCTTAGTTCTTAACCTGAGTGTAAGGTCTAAAGACATCAAATACAGAAGCCTTAGAGGGTAAAGCCCTAATAGCAGAAGAATGCAGCTTTTCAAAGATCCAAATGAAGTAAAGAGGGAGAAATACAGTAAAAGCAATATTCATGTGTATCTTTTTTCTCCTTAAGACAGAGTATGGTTTATTATTTTGGTTCCTCTTTTGATTTGTAACCTAAGCTCAACATTAGAAAATAATAAAAAGAGTAACTAGCTCTTTAGAGTTCATAACTGCATTCATATGTGTTAGCATACTTGAGTTCAAAAACAGCCATTATTACTAGACTTTTTTTAATACAGATAATGCTGAGCCTTAGAGAGGCTAGAAGACTCATTCAAGATAGTTAGGTTAGTCAGGGACTTCCTAGACTCCATGCCCCATCTTCTGACCCCTAAGCATATCCTTTGCATTTTACCGGCATAGTCTTAAAGCAAAGGGGGTCGCCTTTTTATTGGGCCCCCCACAACAGTTCAAACAAGTTTAATTGGTCCCTAAATAATGGAAAATTGATAAAATCAATATCACACCTGTCGGTCAATTCAGGAACCGAGAGACCTCTTGACTGGTTCTGCTGTTTTCACAACTGACGTAAATATGAAAAGCTTGACAATATCATAACTTCCCTGAGAAAGCCAAGATAGTAATCTGAAATTAGGTCAAGAGGCTTTTCCTTATCCACTGTAAATTTTACATCACTGGTACCTATACCTAATGAATTTTGAGCAGTTGTCATCCCTTTGATAGTTTAGTTACTCTAGCATTCACATTTTTCTTTTTAATTGTTTTTATTTTCCATCTCTTTTATGTCTTCCTCCACCCCACCAAACCCCAATCAGCCCTCTTAACATCCTAGTCTCTTGTCCTACAGTTCTAGTAGGTAGCTAGCACCCGAAGCATGGGTCCTAGAAAATCTCATGCCTCTTCCCTATTGAAAATATTTAAAATTTTTTTCAAATTTCTCAAAAGCAATAAAAGACATAAGACAGAGAATCTAAGTACAAAGTCTAAAAGTCGTATTGACATAAACATGTTTTTAAAAAATAAAATGATACTGGCCACTAGGATACACAGGAATTTGAATCATTAAATTATGTAACAACTTGATTTCAAAGTTAAATCCCAAACCATCATCAACAAAGAGCGTTGTGCCAAGTGTCTAGAGGTCTGGAGCTGAAACCACAGCTTAGCAGAGTTCTGGGCTATATTTTAGTCTTGGCAAACCCCAAAAGCAAAAGGACAAAGCATACTTCATCTGAGCATTTGTCAGGAGCACACTGAAAATTGTAGTCCACACACCCCCACTGTGAAAACTACTCCCTTCTCCTGCCCCCATCCAAATTCAGGTAAAGTCATTTGTGGTAATTTTCTTTCCAAATGTTGAGGGCTTTGTTCCTCTTTATCTTTGGTTTTTATCAACCAGAGAAGAATTTTAAAGGAAAACATTCTCCAGCCTTCTGTCTTCTTTATGAACCCTCTCGGATTAAGGAGAGATCATCAGATGGGAAAGGAAAGTTCTGTTCCTAACTGGAGATTAACTCCTGTAAATACTGCCTAGCACAATGTACCGCCCAGAATAATACAGAATTCCTCCTTTCTCACTTTTAGTGCTCCCTTGCTTCACTTACAGGCCTCACCGAGCTCCACATTCCCTCTTTCCTCAAGTTGTTGAATCTAAAGAGAAGTGAACTGCGTTCAAGGCATGGGTGAAAGACAGAAGAGGGAAGCCTCACAGTCTCCCTGGAGAGTTCTTCAGATTAAGAATTTTGTTTTCCTTCTCCATCATTACTCACAATTATGACCTAAAATTCATCATGCTCTTTCTTGCAATGTTTGGCAAATGAAAGCTCTGCTTCCTATTAGGTTATTTGTGGGGTGGGGATGGAGAAGAAGGGGAAGTGGGCACTTAAAAATTATTATTGCTTCCAACACTGCTGTGTGTTTGCTGATTTCAGAATGGGTTGTGCAAAACACAGGAGGAAGAAGAGTGAAGTACTGGAGTTTAATGAGAGATGGCTGGACTCTAGTAGTCAGAAGAGCTGGGCTTTTCCCTGGGTGGTCGTTGACAGGTGAAAGGTGTTAAACTTGCACCCTTTCAGAGAGCTGATATGCAGTAGTGCTACTTAGGGAGGAGTGTGAGGTTACTTGATGACAAAGGCTATGGAGAAAACAAAGCATTAGTCTGAAAGTCAAGAGTCATGGGACTTGAGTCCTGTCTCTACCTCTAACCTGTGATTACCTAACCTCAGGGTGTCATTGCACCTCAACTGCAAAGTGGGGAGAATAACACATTGCCCAACTTTCTTCCCAGAGTGATAGCAAATATCAAATACAGCGATGTGTTAGTCCCTCAGTCATGTCCAACTCTTTTCGACCCCATGGACTGTAGCCCAGTAGGCTCCACTGTCCATGGGATTCTCCAGGCAAGAATACTGGAGTTGGTTGCCATTCTCTTCTCCAAGGGATCTTCCCGACAGGAATCGAACCCAGCCTCCCACATTGCAGACAGATTCTTTACCATCTGAGTTGCCAGGTATGAGAATATAGAGTACTTAAAAAACCTGAATACATGAAAGATTGTGTGACTGAAATGAACCAGTAGTCTAAGTAGCTGCTAAGGGTACTTGGACAGCACAATTCTATGCACTTGACAGTTTTGAAGTCTGACAAATTTATGTGTAGAAAATCTGGCTCCACCAGAAATGTTGACAGGCCATTTATAACCGACCCTATTGTGCTTAAAAGGGTAGAACTATTATGGAGAAGTACATAAATTAGTAGTTCTACATAAATATACAAAATACCTAGAAAGACATAAAATACTGAAAAAGTTGGTTTTTTTCCTGTTAGTTTTGTACCTGGAAGGAAATACCTAGTCTCTGAATGAGCAGTAGTGCAATGTTAAGGAATCATAAGGGGAATTAGACTGTTGCTGAAGCTGAAGCTCTAATACTTCGGCCACCTGATGCAAAGAGCTGACTCATTGGAAAAGACCCTAATTCTGGGAAAGATTGAAGGCAAAAGGAGAAGAGGGCATCAGAGGATGAGATGGTTAGATGGCATCACCAACTCAATGGACATGAGTTTGAACAAACTGCAGGAGATAGTGGAGACAGAGGAGCCTGGTGTGCGCAGTCCATGGGGTCACAAAGAGTCAGACACAACTTGTGACGAACAACAAAGAGGGCAGGAATTTAGGGGAGTATCTCAGATAATTTCGACCAGAATAAGAAAGATGTAGAGCACCTGGGTTTATTTATCCCAGAGGAAAAAATGGGATGGGAAGAACACAAATGCTTCATAAAATATTGAAAGGATTATTTCAGAGATGATTAGATCCTCTGTTCCAGAAGACAGATCACTGAGCAAAAAATGAAGTTGTTTGTCTGAATGATCCATATGTTCCCCTAAATTCTGATGTTCCAAAGTTATAGGGACAGAAGCTGTGGATCAGCACAAGAGAATGCTTTCCATAAAGGAGAACTCTCTTTCAATGGCAGTGACACCCACTTCTGAAGATATTCTGATGTTTGCAAGGAGCCTGGGTTGCTGTTGAGGAAGGATAAGGAAGGCATACCTACATTCTGAGTAAAATCAAACTACGTGACAGCATGGCCTCTCCAATTCTAAGATATTTTGATTCTTCAGTAGGGTGTGTTATAAGAATCTGTATGTGTGTAAGAATCTATAAAAGTCTGTATGTCCACTGTCAGTGGTGGGAGATATTGTCTAGGTAGTGATTATTGTGATTCTCCTCTTCTCCCTTGCTTTAAAGTTGCTAAGAAGAAGTTTTGCCAGTGCATTTGGATTAATAGCCTTATTTTCTACTTTACTGGGTTCCCCCCCCCCCCCCGGATGTAACCATTGTGAATAGTTATTTCTATAGCAGCTACAAAACCAAAGCAACATACAAACTCACATGAAGAAAATCCTATACTCAGTCTGGAACGAGGATGTCACTGGATTCTGTTTTAGCAGCTAGCATGTGATAAACTGATTGACAAAGCCTAGAAATAAATCAAGATCATCCTGACATTTAGGAATTTGACTGACAGATGGTATCAGCACAAGCTCTTACATAGGTCATAGACCTATAATGAGTGATGATGTTTTCTTACCTTCTAGACAGCTACACTGCCTGACTCTAGAACAAAACATTCTGGATTTGGGGAGACACTTTCATCTTCAGCCAACTATAAATTCTACAAGTGGAAAAATAAACTTAGCAACTGCAGATTTTGCCGAACACCCTATGAACATTGAAGTAAAGTTCATCCCAACACAGTTAGGTGGGGCTAAACATGTCAATTTAATGGACAAGAACAAAAATAGCTATGTAGACTAAGCACGAAGTAGAAGATAGAAGAAAGGTCAAACGAAACAATGGCTATATTAGGATACTGTTGGTTGCAAATGCCATCGCAAAATGGCCTGAGCAAAGGGAGTTTGTTGGTTTACATAATTTCAGGCTTGGTTGACCCCAGAGATGAAGATGATGTCAAGACAACATCCCCACCCCACCCTGCTTCCCTTGATCTCATTCTCTCACATCTTGGCTTTTTTTTTCTGGAGAGTCCCTTCACCTAGTGACTCCTAGAAACTCCAGGCTTATATTCTTTAAACTCTAAGTCAAATAGAGACAGCACCTCTTTCCCAGCAGTTTCAGCACAAGTTTCATTGGCTTGGCTTAGGATATGTGTATTTCCTTTCACTAATAGTAGGGTCACAGAGGTGGGTAAATAAGCTCAGCGTCTAAATCATAAAGATAGAAAGTGGGAAAACATGAGAAGGGGAGGAATGAATGTTGGGCAGGCAGAAATGACAGATACCCACTTGCCCAGAACAGCTTTACATGATGTGGTAACATCACACTAGGACACTACTTCCAGCTATAGATCCTGGAAACTGGAGGTCCAGACTTTGCCATTTTATGAACAAAATCTTCAGGCCCATCATGGGTGATGAAGCAGCATTAAGAACACCAAGTAGTTCTGAGTTTTGATGCTCTTCAGTCCAAGAACAGATGTCAGGCATAGTGAGCACAAAAAAACCTCACGGGAAGATCTCAGAGTGGCCTTCCCTTGCACAAGTGCTCACACGTTGGAAATTGCTATCTGCTAGTGTCATCTTAGGGAACAGAGAGAAACTCTGGGAGAGTGTGTGAGTGTGCATAGCTATTCAGGTGAAGTGTCAGTAGCCTTGATGCTGTATCCTTGACAGAGTTCAATCTGTATCATTGCCCTAAGATGAGAGCAATTGCCAAGGATGGTCCTGGAGACTCATTTTGTGGCAATGGATAGAAAAGAGAGGGGACATTAGTCAAAACCTGGGTTAAACTCCTTTCTGGGTGGAGGTAGGGGATGGACAAGTGGAATTACTCTTTGGCGAGGAAGAAAATGTTGTAGTAGAAGTTGCTTCTGCTGCTTTTTTGAGGTGGGTGGATAGGTTTAGACAAAGTTATTAGCAAGTTGAAAATTATTAGCAAGTTTAAAAAGTTATTAGCTATTATTAATAACAAGTTGAAAAATAGCTTCTTCAGTCAAGAATGAAAAAGCCACAGTGAGAGAAACAAGTAAAAGACTGGAATTCTCTTTAAGAGCCTTGAAATGAGCCAGTGAGGTTTTGGGTTTTGGTTTTTTTTTTTTTTTTTTGTATTGGGGTATAGCTGATTGACAATCTTGTGATAGTTTCAAAGGAACAGCAAAGGAACTCAGCCATACATATGCATGTATCCGTCTCCTCCCATCAAGGTTGCCACAGAACACTGAGCAGATATGTGCTATTCAGTAGGTCCTTGTTGGTTATCCACTTTAAATACAGCAGTATGTACATGTCCATTCCAATGAGTTTTTAAATTTTTTATCTATTTATCAGTTTTGGCTGTGCTGGGTCTTCATTGCTGCAAGTAGGCTTTCTCCAGTTGCGGCGAGTGGTGGTTTTTCTCTAGTAGCATTGCATGGGTTTCTCGTTGCAATTGCTCTCGTGTTGCAGAGCACAGACTCCAGGAGCGTAGGCTTCAGTAGTTGTGGTGTGTGGGCTCTGTAATTTGTAGCACACAGGCTTGGTTGCCCCAAAGCATGTGGAATCTTCCTGGACCGTGAATCAAACCCTTGTCCCCTGCATTGACAAGTGGATTCTTAACCACTGGACCACCAGGGAAGTCCAAACCATTGAATTTAAGGAGCCATCGATTTGATTTTGAGCACATGGAGAAGGAAGTAGTTTCCCTTGGGCAGCCCCTTTTGCCCACTATTACCAAACTTTATCACAAATATATATGGATATGCCTTTTTAACAAGTATTTGTATTTTTTAAATAATACAGAAAATATTAAAGTCCATCAATGGCTAAAAAGAAAAATCGTGTTTCTCTCTTCCAGTCTCTCTTTTCCATGAAATCCAGCAGAAAAATGAAGGAAGGAAAGAAGGAAAGGGAAGACATGGGAAAGGAGGGGAAGAGGGAAAGTGATAGGGAGAGAGATGAGAAAAGAGAGAAATTTTCCCTTTTTTTAAGGACACCAGTCATATTAGATTAGGGTCCACTCTAATGACCTCATCTAAACAACCTTTGCAATAACCCTAATTCCAAATAAGGTCGCATCCTGAGGTACTGGAGGTTAGGATTTTAACATATGGATTTGAAGGGTTGGGGACACAATTCAACCCATAACAGTCCATAATTCTTCTCAATATTCCAGAAGTTATATTTTGCTCTAGGGTTCAAATTCTAGAGCTAAATATATGCTTAATACTATAATGGGGAGGATGTCGGTGTATACTTCACAATACCCTCTTTCCTATCACTGAGACCATTATGATAATTGAAGGGTAAAAGTCCATATTCTTCTATCTTGAAAGATTTATATATCTTTTGAAGCAAAAAATTGGAGGAACATCAAAATTCCTTTTGTATGAAGGGACTGATTCTTTGACTTTCCAGTGGGAAACTTTTATTAATTTACTCTCAATAGGGAAAGGAGAATACAGTACCTCTCTCTCAATTTCCACTCCCTGAAGGAGGGGCACGGGAAGAGGGTTGGTTAGTTCCTGATTCAACCTTTGAGAGGAACTTGTCCTGTTGCTGATAACAAACCAAGTGATCACATGTTACTGCAAATGCCCGCTTGCCCGGTATGAGTGAGGCTTTGTACTGAACAAAAGAAAGACAGCCCTACATTTAACCACAGCCAAGTCCTTTGTGGGACAGACAGGAATAACATACAGATTGCAGCCTATAAATAATGCACCTCAGGTCATCTGCATTTTGCCTACTCTTTAAGACAGAGGCTACTATTCCTGGACAATCTGCATTAACCCTGGATTCCTGATTCCAGAGCTGATTCTTGCAGAGTCGTGATTTCCTTCACCTCTTCCTCTCCCTATATTTTCAGTCCAGACAAGCATAAATAAACCAAGCATAAATAAGTGGGGAGTTTCTACTCTGATCACTGAAGCTCTAAAGATAGGGCACTGAACTCACTAAGTGATGAATACATGCCATATGGAGCTAACGGCAAGTTCGGATGTAAATTGTCTCCGCCTTGCTCTCTGCATTGCAGATAAAAAGTCCCTTGTGTCATCTCTTTGTGCTGAACTGTGTGTATCAGAAAACAGCTAAAATCACTGAGAAAAGTGGAACGTTTAATTTCATCCAAAAAGGACTGGGTGTTATTGCTGGCGCTAATAATTAGTAGATATTTTTAAAACATTATTTGAGTGAGGTTGCACACAATTGCTTTTATTTGGAATCCCATATTTTAAGCAAATGTTTGACCCCTTTAGGCCAGCTGCCTTAATAGTGCAGTGCAGTGCAGCGTACAAGAGTTGGGGTCAAAAGATTCTCGTTTGACTGACAATAGCATTTGCCAAACACTTACTGAGGGCCAGCAACCATTCTAGGCACTTCAGGTAAGTTATATCATTTACTCTTCACAATAACTCTAGAAAACAGGTCCTGGTATTCCTGCTTTTTATATAAGGAAACCATTTAAATAGTTCCTAGAAGAGCTGGATTCAAATCCACATTGTCAACCACAAAGATAATACTCTTCCTGTTATTCGCTGTGACCTCTTCACTTTGAACTGTTTTGACCTAAACAGATACAAGTCATTTCTTAGTCTCTTTTTCCTTATTCTTAAGAAGGGGTTTGAATTAAATTTTCCCTAGGGTTTTTTCTAGTTCTAAACACTGTCTTTCTGTGATTACTCCTTTTTCACTTTTCAAAATGTAAGTAAATCTTTTATTTAAATACTGCCTTTCTTCAGACCCTAAGACAATCCTCCTGTTGATGGAGGGAGGGGTGAAATCTTCCTTGGTTCCGAAATCAGAATTAATAAAGTTCAGGAACTGTTTTGCCTTGGGCCCAACTCTCTGTTGACTAATGTGCAGTCTTCTAGTAGTGCAAAACGGACTTAGGTAATTCCGGTTGTATAAGCAGAGTTTCTGAGGTTCTCAGATGTTGTATGGGTGGGTTGTGATGTGTGGGGTTCCCCTCTGTGTAGAATTATAGACTATTTAGGAGTTTTAAGTAACCACTTATTATTTGCCTAATTTTCTGGTATTCTTGCCTACATCTGATAAAATGTAACATGGCATAGTAATTTCTCATTGAATTTTTCTGCTTGTTTTTTTAATGGATTGATGTGCCAACCTAAATACAAGAGGCCAGCTATGTTCTCTGAAATTGTTTGTGAGCACTCCAATACAAAAAAAAAAAAGATACTCCTTTAAAGATACTCCTCAAGGGCTCCAGAATTTGACTGAGACCAGCAATGGAATGATGAAGGAGATAAGAGTGAGTGTATCTTTATAAAATTTGGAGTTGAGGAGATTCAAGGAAAGATAGCAAGAGTGATTCAGCTTCAGAGTAGTCCCTGCTGAACTATCCAAATAAAGTGAACTGATAGAGGACTTCTTTGTGGTAGTGGTGGTTTAACTGCTAAGTCATGTCTGACTCTTGCGACCCCATGGTCTGTAGCCCACCAGGTTCCTTTAGCTCAAGTAAGTACACAGACTGGCAGATGGGGCTACTCTAGGAAGAAGAGAAGAACTTTCACAGAAAGGTAGATTCTGGAAAAGATTCCTCAGCATTCTTTCTCATTGGAATGTTACCCTCACAAAAGTAATGAAGTGACATATCTAGTAGCAGATTTTTAAAAAATGAGTTACCTCTTTCAAGTGCTGAGTTTTTGCTTGAGAGATAACTACTGAAGGAAGTAATTTATTATGGATGTGTAGGTTGGATATTTCAGATAGCATATTTGGTCAACACTGTCTCCTCCCTTACACTCCCTTATTCTCCCCTCAGAAGGGAATAAAAGGAAAGAAATTAGCATCTGTTGAACACTTTCCATGTATCAGATGATATATTTTCTTTTCTTCATCACTTCACCTTTCCTCTCTTCATCATAAGAAACCACTTTTGAAATGGAAATCAAAATTGGATGATTTTTATTGTTTTCTCAACAACCTGGAAACTGTGCATTAATCCCACTTTTTGGTAGAGGAGTGATACAGGATGGGATCTAGTTTCAGAATGACTGCCCTCGCTTTAAGTCATGAAAGGACACTATTATGATTATTAAGAAGGCTGTTTTCGCACAACCCTGTGTAAGGTTGTGTGCATTCCATTTCATCCATCCATACACAAAAGTCCCAGAATTGTGTGTATGAATCACTTAAAATCTGTTATTTTTAAGTAGTCACTAAGCCAGAACAAATATTTAATAATTTAAAAAGAACTTTTAAGATTGTAGTCCTTTTTTATCAAAAAAGGAGACTTAAATGCAATAAACTCGTCCTACTGATTAAAACACAGGAGTCTCAAGACCTTATCATGAGCTGTGGAAATAAGTAGTATCAATACAACCTCAAAAGAGAAAAAGTCAAGTGTGACAGAAGTGAAAATCAAAAGTAGGCTGGTTCAGAATCTGTTCTTACATACTCGTCTTCCTGAAACAAAAATCTCTGTTGATACTGAAAAAAATTTTTTAATGATACAAATGAACTTATTTATAGAACAGAAATAGATGTAGAAAACAAACATGGTTACCAGGGGAAAGGGAGGGTAGGGGTAAATTGGGAGATTGGGGTTGACCATTACACACTACTATATGTAAAATCAATAAATAAGGACCTGCTGTAGAGAAAAGGAAACTCTATTAATACTTTGTAATGACTATATGAGACAAGAGTGTAAAACACAACCTAGTGATGGAGTGACTACCATGTGTATTTGTTGTTTAGTCACTAAGTTATGTCCAACTCTTTGTGAGCTCATAGACTGCAGCATGCCAGGCTCCCCTGTCCTTCACTATCTCCTGGTGTTTGCTCAAACTCATATCCATTCAGTGAGAGATGCCATCTAACCATCTCATCCTCTGCCTACCCCTTCTCCTCGGGCCCTCAATCTTTCCCAGCATCAGGGTCTTTTCCAATGAGTCAAACTTTTGGAGCTTCAGCTTCAGCATCAGTTCTTCCAGTGAATATTCAGGGTTGATTTCCCTTAAGATTGACTGGTTTGATCTCCTTGCTGTCCAAGGGACTCTCAGGAGTCTTCTCCAGCACCACAATTTGCAAGCACCAATTCTTCAGTGCTCAGCCTTCTTTATGGTTCACTTCTCACATTCATACATGACTACTGGAAGAACCATAGCTTTGACTATATGGACCTTTGTTGGCAAAGTGATCTTTCTGCTTTTTAATACACTGTCTAGGTTTGTCATAGCTTTCCTTCCAAGGAGCAAGTGTCTGAATATCATGGTTGCAGTCACTACCTGCAGTGATTTTGGAGCCCAAGAAAATAAAATCTGTCACTGTTTTCACTTTTTCCCAATCTATTTGCCATGAAGTGATGGAGCCAGGTGCCATGATCTTAGTTTTTTGAATGTCGAGTTTTAAACCAGGTTTTTCACTCTCCTCTTTCACCTTCATTAAGAGGCTCTTTAGTTCCTCTTCAATTTCTGCCATTATCATCTGCATATCTGAGCTTGTTGATACTTCTACTGGCAATCTTGATTCCAGCTTGTGATCCACCCAGCTTGGCATTTTGCATGATGTACTCTGCATAGAAGTTCAATAAGCAGGGTGACAACATATAGCCTTGATGTACTCCTTTCCCAGTTTTGAACCAGTCCATTGTTCCATGTCTGGTTCTAACTGTCGCTTCTTGACCCACATACAGGTTTCTCAGGAGACGTGTAAAGTGGTCTGGTATTCTCATCTCTAAGAATTTTCCACCATTTGCTGTGATCTACGCAGTCAAGGCTTTAGTGTAGTCAATTAATTAGAAGCAGATGTTTTCCTGGAACTCTGTTGCTTTCTCTATTATCCAATCAATGTTGGCAATTTGATCTCCAGTTCCTTTGCCTTTTCAAATCCCAGCTTGTACATCTGGAAGTTGTCTTTATGCTAAGTCGTAAAGGAACTCTATGTTTGACACTTTGAGTAACTGCCAAACTGTTTTCCAAAGTTCTCCCACCAGCAATGGACTTTAATTTGTTATTGTCTGCCTTTGATTTTAAGCCATTTAGTGGTTAATTCAGTATGGTTTTGATTTCTATATCCCTGATGGTAAATGATGTTGAGCATTTTTCAAATGATTATTAGTCATCTATATATCATTTTTGGAGAAATGTCTATTTTAATCCTTTGCCAATTTAAAAATTGGGTTATTTGTCTATTGTTAAGTTGTATTAGTTCTTTATAGATTCAGGATAGAAGCCCCTTATCAGATATGTGATTTGCAAATATTTTCTCCCATCTATTGGCTGATATACACTTTCTTGATGACATCTTTGAAGTACAAAAGCTTTTAATTTTGCTAAAGCACCATTTATTTTAGTTTGTTGTTCATGCTTTTATGATCACATCTATAAAACCATTACCAGAACTTTCCTGATGGTCCAACAGAATTCTTTGCTTCCACTCTAAGTGATGCAGGTTCAACCCCTGGTCAGGGAACTAAGATCCCACATGCTGTGTGGTGTGACTATAAAATATAACAATAGTAAACCATTGCCAAATCCAAGATCACAATATTTACTCTAATTTTCTAAGTTTCATACTTTTAGCTGTTAACATTTAGGTTGATGGTTCATTTTGTGTTAATTTTTGTATAAAGTTGTTTTCATTCTCTTAATCTTCACAGTATATTTAAGTAATCATGACTCACAGGTATCTCTGTCTAAAGAGGGCTCAAAAAAGCCTTAGCAATTCATACTGGAAGAGATTGAGGTTTTGGGGCTGGATTGCTATTGAAGTTATAAGCAAGATACTCTAGAAAAACATGTTCTAAAAATGATTCTTTTATTTAAAATTTATCATAAATAGTTTAAAGATGACAAATTGACTTATGATTACTCTTTCCTTTAGAAATGGATATAAACAATTGAATTAGGAACAGATATATTAAGGAAGAGTATCTTTCATTTTCTTAAAAGACACCTTTCTGCCTTCATGTTCACTATGGGAATTGTGACTATAAACTTTCAACTCAATCAGAAAATTAAAGTTAGATAAAAGTAATCAAAAAATAGCCTCACCTGGGAAAAAAATAGCCTCAACTTTCTTAAGACTGTAAAACTTACATTATTGTTATGAGAAATTCTAAGTGCCTCTTTTTGACTTTGCATACATGTACCCGTTTGTTGGGCTTTCCTGGTGTCTCAGACAGTAAAGAATCCACCTGCAATGAGAGACCCCTGTATTAAAGTCAGGCATTTCTGAGATCACAGAATTAGAGCTGGAAACGGCCTTAAGAGTTTATCTCTTCTAACCCTTACTCCTTGGTGACAAAGTATTAGCTTCCCATTTACATTTCCCAAAGTAAAAGTTTCCCATTTCTCATTTTACAGATGAGGCAAATGAAGCAACTCTCTTCTCTGCTTTATTTCTTGACTTCCTCCTTTTTCAGGTGGGCTTGCTTTAGTGGAGGTCACTGACAGCAGAATACTTAGCATTATAGCTACCAACTCAAGAGGAAATTGCTTCTTTCCTAGTCACTCTACTTCTACCAGTTTCCCCAGAATTGTTTCTGCACAGCTTGACTTGGAGATGTATCTGTGTCTCTGTCTCTATCCACTTTTCCCGCTCCCTCCAGAGGTTATGTGAGCTCTTAGAATGACCCGATTAATAAGCGATGGAGCTGCAACAGTTCTCTCAAGTTCAGCCTCATCCTATGCTCAGTGCACTTCACCATAACTGGCTTGATTCTCTCCAGACTACAAAAGAACAATAAATTTCTTGTATCTCTTTTAATTGTGTCTTAAACTGTCACTTGAATATTTTGTAAGCTATTAATTAGTTATAGTTTACATTTTTATTTTTGTATAATTTTTCCCTCTGAAATAAGTTTAAATTTCTTGAGCTCTCCAACTGTGACTTACCCAGTTATGTAAAATTTTCATACATTTTAGAAATGTGTAGTTTTAAAAAAATTCATTTATTTAATTTTGGCTGTGCTGGGTCTTCATTGCACATGGGCCTTCTCTAGTTGCAGTGAGCGGGGGCTGTCTCGTTGTGATGCGCGGGCTTCTCATTGAGGTGGCTTCTCTTCTTGTGGAGCACAGGCTGTAGGGAGCATGGGCTTTAGTAGTTGTGGTCCATGGGCTTATTACTCCACGGCATGTGGGATCTTCTTGGACCAGAAATTGAACCTGTATCCTCTGCATTGGCAGATACATTCCCAGCTACTGGACCACCAGAGAAGTCCTATAGTGTTTTTTGTTTTTTTTAACAGCAGCAATTTCTTGCCCATGTTAGCAAAAAGTGAAGTTGCTCAGTCATGTCCGACTCTGCGACAGCATGGACTGTAGATTACAAGGTTCCTCCATTCATGGGATTCTCCAGGCAAGAGCACTGGAGTGGGTTTCCGTTTCCTTCTCCACTTGCCCATATTAGACACTTGGTAAATATTTGCTTATTTGACCCACCTGACTTGACACTGAAGCAGAGAACAGAATCCTCCATACAGAATATGAAGACAAGAAGGGAGTCAAATGTTAGCCCCAAATTAGAGAGTCATGGGGAGAATACCCAGCATGACCATGACATTCATGGTTCTAAATCTAAATAAAGCAATTCAAGCCTGTAAAAAGTACCAGTGAAAACTGTCCTTTTTATGATATAAAATACAGAAGATATCAGTAGGAATAGAACATTTTGTGAAAGAAGAATCTTCACTCACTCCCAGACTAAAGTGTGTAGATAGGCAAAATAGATCCAGAATCAGGACACATTAGATGTACTTGGAATGGATTTTTTCTGGGGAGCATTTTCATTTTTATCAATTAGATATGATTTATCAGCAGAAAGTATAGATGACAGTTTTTAGATAGTGAGAGAACATTTTAAACAGTACATAATGATTTATATACTACTTTCAATCTAAGACTACAGTTATGCAATTTTATAATTGTGTAGTTTTAAAAAAATTCATTTATTTAATTTTGGCTGTGCTGGGTCTTCATTGCACATGGGCCTTCTCTAGTTGCAGTGAGCGGGGGCTGTCTCGTTGTGATGTGCGGGCTTCTCATTGAGGTGGCTTCTCTTCTTGTGGAGCACAGGCTGTAGGGAGCATGGGCTTTAGTAGTTGTGGTCCATGGGCTTATTACTTAGTTTTATTGTAAAAATCAATCTAAAATATTAAAGGAGAATTTAAGAAAATTGTATCACTCATAATCCTTACATTCTAACATATATTTGTGTACTGAGTATTCTCTTATATATCTATTTTTACATTTATTTTTTTATTTATTTTTTTAAATATTTTTACATTTAAAAAGATCATAGAACACTTATAAGATAAATGCCAACTTTTACCCCTCAGAACATCTAGGAAGGGAGCTAAAATATTTCTGAATAAAGGGCAGTGAAAATAAGCTTTTATTATTTTATAAAGGAGTCAAAAGGGATATCAAATAGGATGGGTGTGTTTCTTAAAATACTATCATTCTTAATAACATTTCATTCTTAAAAGTTTCATGGGAACACCAAGGAATGCACTGATCAAATTGTTTTGGCTAACAATTAACAGATTTCAGATAATCTCTCTCACACAATGTAATTTCAGTTTTGGTATGTATTAATTTTACACTTTTACAGTTACAATAGTGTTGTTTTATATTCATAATTTTTAAAAAATGGATCAATATCTCTAACGTGTTTCAGTGAAGCATAAAAAGAGTAAACAGTGAGATAAATATGACTACAATTCAAGTGAATTAAAAACACAAATTATAAACAGTATCTTTACAATTGCATAGTGTAAGTACAGATTATAAACCTGTGTGAACTGTGACAAAGTCTATTTGTGATTTTTTTCGCAAGCGACCACAAAGAAATAAAGGTGTAAATTAGAAATACAACAATAAATATCTGAAAATTGGATTTCATTGAGGGAGCAATCTGTTAATATTAGTCCCCAGTGCATTGGCTTTTATAACACTTCTCTTAATTAGTTTTTGTGTCATTGTTAAACAACACACAGTCACCTCTCATCAATTGAGATTTTCTAAGGCAAACACTAAATAATCGTTTCTAACTGATGAGGAATGTGAGCCCCATAAGGGCAGGAATTTTGTCCCTTTTGTTGTGCTGCATCTCCAATATTTAGCTCAATGCTTTAAGCTTAGTAGTCATTCAATTATTAAAAACTTAGCTAGTAAATTAATAAATATTACTTAAAACAAGTTAGTAAATTACTTGTTAATAAATGAATGGATTTTTAGCTAAAAAATATCATCAAAGGAAATCAAAATCACAAAACTATCACTTAAGTTGTATTCTTTTATACTTGTAGCAAAACTAGGTACAGGTTACGTTGTTGCAAAATCAACTGAAAATTATTAAGATTTTAATAAGAAAAAGCAGAATGAACTATTGGCAAAATTGTTTGACCAAATATCATTCCTGGGCATTGTAAATCTCCATACCACACAGTGTTGAAGGACTTCTCAGGTGGCGCTAGTGGTAAAGAATTTGTCTGCCAGTGTAAGAGATACAACAGATACAGGTTCGATCCCTGGGTCAGGAAGATCCCCTGGAGAAGGACATGGCAATCCTCTCCAGTATTCTTGCCTGGAGAATCTGATGGACAGAGGAGCCTGGCAGGCTGCAGTCCATGGGATCACACAGAGTCAGACAGGGCTAAAGCAACTTAGCAGGCACACACAATGTTGAAGGGCAGTTAATGTCATGTAGCAGTGTAATGGTTTCACTTTCCAGCATGACATGTATGAAGAAGTACTCAACAAGTTGCTCTGTTTACCACTAAGAACTGACTGTAGGATTTTAGTAATTATTATTTTGTCAGTTGTGAGGTAAGCTGGGGAAGAGGCATGCACAAGGTAGCTTTGTGAGTAGCTAGGAAGTGTGTTATTACAAGAATAAAAGAAAATGAGCAGTCAACAATAGTCCTCCTGCTTTTATTTGGAAAAAGTTCAAAGAAGGAGTGAATATTTTAAATATGATCAAATAAATATACATCTTTTTAGCATGGGTTGTGTAAAGAAAGATGCATATGTAAAATACTCCCCTTTTCCACTGAAATGTACTAGTTCACAGGGGAAAGGTGCTTGTGTAAGTTTTTGAAATAAGATATGGGACACCAATAATGTCAGATAATTACTTCTCAACAAGTGCAGCTTAGCACTACATATTCAGTATCTAAGATAGAACTAAATTTTTCATTTTGGGGACAAAATATCATGGTTTCTAATGTTGAGGATATCAGGATTTCCTTAGAAGACTGACCTATGGCACAAAAAACAACTCTTGCTCAACAGTTGACTTTATTTCCTTGGAGAAAAATATCAATGATTTGTTATTTGGAGTATTTAAAGATAGCAACAAAAGTTGCAACAAAATATGAAGAAATAACCAGCAGCTCTCATGAAGTCATCTTAACAGGCTATGTTCTACTCTCTGGAAGCCCAGTCACTTGTTGATTTACTCTAAAAAGAGAGATCTGGGATGATATTGCAGCTCTCTCTGGCTTCCATGTTACTTCCCTTGTCCTGGAACCATTCTCCATTTTGCCCTGCCTAGCAGATTGCCCAAACTATGCATGAGTTAATCCTACCCTCTGAGTATTGGGTTTGTTTTCCAGCTCTACTCATCTGGGGCAAGTTTCTGCAACAGGGCTAGTTTCCCTTGGCTCATGTCCAGTGTGCTGGTAAGTGAGGTTCTGCCTGTTTTCAGCTTGCTGCATTTTGCACTGTTTGAGATGGAGATGCTTTGATTCAACACCACATGGTGGGTATTCAGTGCCCTCCAAGACTTTGACTTCCTACTGGTTTTTCTTTGCCTTTCCTGTCTAGCCTCATTATTTCAGAAGATGCTAATTACATTATCTTGTTCATACTAAATACAGTCATCCAGGAATTATTCAGAAGAAAACACTGGCATCATGCTATATCCAGTTACTTGCAATTTATTCCAATTATTGAAAACACAGGAAAAAAAAAGCAGAGATCAGTCTACTCTTTATAAGTCATCAAAGGCTCTTAACATTTAATGGGAAATGACCAATAAACCTTGGCCAAGAATCCCTACTGATTTTATAGGACGTAACGTTATTAAATTTAGCAAACATTTTCTCAGAAAGGGCTCAAGCCCACCTATTTTCAACTCAAACTTTTTTTGGCAATAATCCCAGTAATGGTTGACCTACCGGCAAAATGTAAATTCTCTCTGATAACTGCATTTATCTTGGTATATACACCATTTCTGGGCTGGGATTTTACCAACATTAAATTATCTTGAGTAATGTGAAAGATAAGACTAAGAGGATGGTACAGACCCGCAAAGGTACTCTAGAGTCAAGAACTGATACTTAGTTGGTCCTCAATAAGAGAGCTGGGCCCGTGGTTCATGACTGTTATCCATTCTAGCTGATTGATGTTTTTGTTGCTAATATTTTGAGTATACACATTTTGAAGATTTCTGAGCCTTCTAATCATTCATATGTTGCTCTGTACACAGAGGTAGCACAGTGGTAAAGAGTCCTCATGCAATGCAGGAGCAACAGCAGATGTGCATTTGATCTCTGAGCTGGAAAGATCCCCTGGAGGAGGACATGGCAACCAGTATTCTTGCCTGGAGAATTACATAGACAGAGGAGCCTGGTGGGCTACCATCCATGGGGTTGCAAAGAGTCAGACACAACTGAAACAATTTGGCATGCATGCATGCATAAATAGCAGGTGTCAGGCGTACTGAATTACCAGTAGATGGTATCTGTAGACTTGTTTCTGTCTATTTGAGTCTCAAGGCAGCCAAGGATGCTCCTGTGTCTCCTCCAACTAGGCCCAGGTTGGCCTTTCCTAGATATTGTGGAACTGGACAAAATTGGATGTTTAGACCATAATCAAGGTCCTGGAGTTTAGTGCCATTTCAGGTTCAATGTGCAAAGGTTCATTATGGCTAACTGCAAGGATTCATTCATGGGTAATTGGAACAGAAACAATTTCACAAAAGGATATTCTGTTTTTAGTTGAAAGATGGTTTTCTGATGCAGCTTTCATGTCCACCAAAGAACTTGGGTCCTTTAATGATAGAGAAAAGAAGAACTTCCTTTTAGGAAGCTAAACATAGGTTTCTCAGCATTTTGTTAGAATTATTACTTTCAGTTAGATAGTAGGTACAGACCTCAAGTTTTACAAAATTCAGGTTTGCAGGAAATATAATTTTATTTTTCCATAACTCAACCCAATTTCTAGTTCAAGTTCTGATTTCACAAGAGGTGGCAGACACTTCATAGTCAGTTTGGCAGGGGTTGCATCTAAACTGAGGAGACTTCTGTAGGATTAGCATGTCAGAGAAAGAGGATGAAACATTTGATCTTTGCTCCTCCTCTGCCATGCTGGCTCCCCTAAGATTTCCACTCTGTATCTTTCCTCAAAGGCAGCTGGCCACACAGGTTGAGGCTGGATTGACCTTGGCCCATCAGCAAGGTTCCTCTAGGTCTGCTGCCTCTGCCGTCTCTCTACCCTATTGGGTATCTGGGGCTCATCATGTTGGGCTTCCAGAACCTCCATGGTACTATGCAAGATTTCACAGTCCATTATGGTAGCTACCAGTCACATGCAGCTGTTGAAATCTAAATTAATTAAAACTCAATAAAACTTTAGCTCCTTAGTTATGCTAACCACATTTCTGAGCCCTAGTGGTTTTCCTCAATAGCCCTAGTGGCTAGAAGCTACTGTACTGGACACCCATGTATAGAGCATTTCATTCAGCACAAAAAATGCTATTGAAATGGTCTTGGCTGGACTGGACACACGACCCAGCCTTTTCTTATCTTAGGGTCTTGCCACCTCCCTGGGCTCTGACAAATAAAATGAATGGAAATTATCTCTCTTGGCTCTCAGTTTCCATAGATAGATCCTGCCAAAGGCTTCTGCCAGAATAGGGTGGGAAGAGAGCAGTGTGTCCTGCTTTCTGGGACCACCAGCATGTAGCCTCTCGTTACTTTCCAGCCAACTTCTTAATCCCATTCCAGTTCAGGAAATCCATTTCTTATCTCTAGGAAAGGAAGTTATACTATTGTATATACCAGCACTGTCCAATAGGAATATAAGGCAAGCCACATGTATAATTAAAATTTTTCCAGTAGCCACATTAAAAGAGTAATGAATGAAATTAATTTTTAATCTTTTTTATCCAGTACATTTAAAATATTATCATTTCAATAGGCAGTCAATAGAAAACTTTTAAATAAGATATATCCTCTTCATTTGTACATACTAAGTCTTTGAAATTGGTGTGTATTTTATACTGACAGCACATCTCAATTTCAACTAGCCACAGTTCAAATGTTCAGTAGTCACATATAGCTATAGGTTATCATATTGAACAGTACAGGTCTCTAACTGGATATATTTCATTACCCCCTAAGGGGCTTGGGTTCCGAAACTGAAAAACAAGGAGAAATTCCCTGTTTCCTTACATTCTGTTATACCACTTTCCTGAAACAATAAGCAAAACCCAGTCTATCTGAGGGTGGATATGGGGCTTCCATGATGGCTCAGACAGTAAAGAATCTGCCCGTAATGCGGGAGATCTGGGTTTGATCCCTGGGTCGGGAAGACCCCCCTGGAAAAAGGAATGGCTACCCACTCTAGTATTCTTGCCTGGAGAATCCCATGGACAGAGGAGCCTGGCAGGCTACAGTCCATGGGGTCACAACAGTTGGACACAACCGAGCATCTAACACTAACATGATGCTGCAGATGTCTTTGGGTGGGGTATAGGAGGAGAAAGGCCACAGAATAAAAAGAATACTTGGAAAAACAACTACTACAAAAACCTCAGTTAATATTTCAAAAGTATCAGCCTGCCACAGTGAGTTTTTTAAGGGTATAAATATTGCTGTAGGATTGTCAGAAGAAGTTTGTTTGTTATGGGCATAAAAGAAATAGTAATTTTATTACAGTTAAAAATTGCAGTAATATTGTTGTGTATTGTATAGCTGCTATGGTAACTGGAAAACACAATGCAAAAATCTGCAGTGCAGTGCTATTGTTGTGGGTAAATCTTATTACTATGACTAAGGCACAGTTAAGTTCTATTAGTAGTTAAATCCTGCAATAATACTGCTGACAATTTTTTACTGCAAAAACTGTAAAACCCAAGGATAAGAATTTTATTACCAGGGATGATAATAATTCAAGCCTATGGTTGCACTTCGTAGACCAGAATCTCCATTTAGGGGGTTAACTGGCAAAGCTGCTTCAATGAAAATAATTTCTATCATTTCAAAACTGTTATGGCACAGAGGATTTGAAATTTTGGGGTGGCATTTTCCATTTTTTTATATTTTATTTTCACTGTAAGCTTGGTGATATGTAAAGGCAATATAGAAATCATTTTAAATGTTGAATCTTTTAAGTAAAACAGCTATAACATTTTGCAGTCAACACCTGGGTCACATGGACAGGACAATTAAAGTTACTTATATCCACAGGTGTATTACACGCAGACTAAGCCTGGGATGGAAGGAGATGATAAATCAAGACAGGGGTTTAGAAAGAGGCAGAAACACAGTTTGGAAGGGGTGAGGGTCAGTAGGATGTATTTACTGGTACATACTGGTAGGTAGGAGAAATGGGAACCTTAAGAAAAAGGTAATTTCTAGAATGCCAAAAGATCTCAGATGATATATGGCATGGAAGGTGGTCATGGGGATTGGGGCTAATTGAATTCTTAGTAATTATTAAAAAATTCTGTATATACATAGGTTATTGGTGTTCCACTCTAGGTAATCACTGAGTTTAATGGAAGACAAATAATGTTGAAAGTAGTTTATTTTGAGATTTGTTATTCCTTGAGGTAGCAATGTTTGGTAACAACTAAGTATTGCCCAAGTTATTCTTGAAGGTCAATTTTTATGTCTATTATGTATTATTTTTGAATCTGGTAAAAAATACAATGATGTACATTATTAATTGCTATTTATTGACTGTTTACTGTACGTCAGGCACTTCACATACTTATCTTCCATCTTCTCAACATCCCAGAAAGGAAGCATGATGATTTGTTTGACAGAATAAGAAACTGGGACTTAGAGAGGTGAAGTGATTTGTGTTAATTTCCTCCATGTATATTGAACATCTGTTTCTGAAAATTCTTTGAGAGCAGGGACTATACCTTTTATGTGCCATTAATAACATTTCATGCGATCAATACTTAGTTGGTACTCCCTATCACCTAAGTAGATAGAAAGATCTTAAAATATTCTATAGTTAAGGTTCTCCAATAAATTTAGATAGCAAACAGGTTATTAAAAAAAAAAAAAGTCATGAGGGAAGAAGTAGCCTCCAGGAGCCTATGAACTTGAGCTTAGCAACAGGGTTAAGGTCTGTTTTTAATTCCTCCATTTCTAAACTTGGGCTCTTAGCTACTTTTGCAGCTAGCATGAAAAAGAAGAGTTTATATCCAAGAGAAATACTTCCCCTAAAAAGAAGAACTATCATTTAAGAAACTCTTTCTTAGTTTCTTGAAGTTTTCCACAACTTGAGAAAGATTCCCTAGGGTCCTACACACTCCTTCTCCTTCTTTTTTTAAAAATAGTTTGTGTGTGTGTGCTTGTTTTTCTTCCGGATCAAACCTGTGCTGCTTGCATTGGCAGTATGGAGTCTTAATCACTGGACCACCAGGGAAGTCCCCTCTTCCTTTTTAGGAAGGGAAAGAGTATTAAAAGAAACCAGAATAACTACATGAGAAAGTCTGTGAATTTCTGAAGAATAATAATAAAAAATAGGATGCAAATCCCACTTGATTATCATGTGGGTTGTTCCTGAAGGACACCACAGATTAAAATAGGTTATGACTATTTCTATAAATTAGCCATTAAAAAATCCATACACTTAGAGTCTGTTAATGATGCAGAATATATCACTATATGAGATCATAATAGATGTAGGTTACAGTGACTTAGTAAGCCACTCAGGAAGGACAGGAGAGAACTTTAAGATGTACACAAAATCTGAATCAATATAATTATTATGGTTATCTTTCATATTTTAAAATTAAGACTATAGCAAAATAAGTGATATCTATGTCCTTTTCTGTAAAATGTGTACTGTGTTCTTGTAATATTATTAGATCACTTTCTTTATTGCAAATGGAAATGGAATTGGATACTGGATTCAAGCTTTCTATGTCTCCCAATCTATGCTGATTCTTCAGTCTCTCCTTTCTCTTGCCTCCCCATGGCTACCGATGAGCTCAACTCTCACCCATCACTGCCCTCCTTCCTGACCTTAAAAGAATCCTTCCCTAGATGGTAACACCTTTCAAGCTATTTTGTCCGCACATCCTGCTCTCTATCCTTAGTAAGATTAAGAATGTGCTCTAATTATTTCCAGGACTCATCTTGCTTGTTTTCTTTTCATAAGTTAGTTTCCCTCTTTTTCTCAATTGACCCATTGCTTCTAGGGTGCTGCTACTTCTCTGACCATTCCCTCCTGTCTCCTTCCCACCTAACTTCTTCCTCAAATGCTGAGATTCCCCCCCAAAGTTCATTCTTTGTCTTCTTTCTCTAAACCGGAGGTCTGTGGAGTACCTAAAATTGAAAGCAAATATTTGTCTTAGGATAGGATCTATTTCTCCTCGGTAAAATATCTATACCTTTCATCACCGTTCTCAAAAGGGTCCTTGGCTCCTTTAACAAGGTTAAATGCCCCTGCCCTGACACTCTTCTTAGGTTATTTCATCCTCTCCTTTGCCCATAACCACTCTTTTTATATGCTAACCCTCCGAAACTCATCTATAAGAGAGAGAGAAAAAGATCGATAGCGAAGAGGAGAAACTAGGATTCATAAAAACGTTTAAGAATTATAACAAGAAGAAATCGCAGTATAAACATTTTATGTCCCTGGTGGCTCAGTGGGTAAAGCGTCTCCCTGCAATGCGGGAGACCCGGGTTTGATCCCTGGGTCGGGAAGATCCCCTGGAAAAGGAAATGGCAACCCACTCCAGTATTCTTGCCTGGAGGAGAATCCCATGGACGGAGGAGCCTGGTAGGCTACAGTCTACGGTGTCGCAAAGAGTCGGACACGACTGAGCTACTTCACTTTTGGTTATTGAATCTGGTTCATTAAGGACTACCAGATCTAATGTTTGGTAGGGGCTTGGCTAGGTCATTACAGTTGGTCAGAGGAAAAATCCCAGGAGGTTAAACCAAGGCTCTGTGCGCAAACACCCTAGCAGCGAGTGGCAGAGAGGGCACACCCAACTCCTAGGGTGGGGATAGGAGAGAAGAGGAGAGAAAACCACAGCAGCTCCACAGCTCACAGCTGCAGAGAAGCCAGTCCCGGGCTCTGCTCTGACTCCAGCTATAAACCCCGCCCAGCACCTTTGACCGACATCCACCTTCAGCAACCACCTTCCAGATCACTATAAACACTCTTCCCTCCTCCCACCTAGCTCTTCCCTCTTGAAGCCAATCAGAGGAATGGGAGGGATTGTCCGTAGAGGGTTCCAATTTTTTTTTTTTTTTTTTTTTAAAGAAGGGTAGATTGTACGCCGCGTTCCGCCTGGCGGAAAAACACCTCCAGAACTAGGGGAGGGTGGAGCTCTGTGATGGGCATCCTGCTCGGCCAATGAGGCGCCCCTGCCCCTCAAAGGCCCGGTCGCCGAGGTGGGCGGGGCAAGCGCCGGGCCCAGCCAATGGCGGCGGGGCGGACGGAGGTTGAGCCGCCGTGGGTAGGGTTAGTGTGAGAGGTGCGGCGGGGGAGGTAATGATGATGGTGGCGGAGGAGAAAGGCGGGGGAGGGGGTGCTGGGCGCTGAGCGGCGGCTCTGGCAGGGTTTTGTAGGGTGGGGGACGGTCGCGGGGCTACTGCGTCCGGGAGGGGGCGGGCGTGAGGCGCGCTGTCCGCCTGAGGGGCTGCAGACCCCGGCTCCCGGGAGCGCCGCTGCTGGCTCGGCTGTTCCATGTGGCTCCGGCGGGGATGGAGGACTCGGTGGCGGCGGCGGCGGCTTCTGCTGCGGCGGCGACGGAGGAGCGGCGCTGAGGAGGGAACCGGGCCAGACTCAGCCCGACAGCGGGATTAGAGGTGTGAGGAGGGGGCGGGAGTGGACGTGCTGCGGGGCCGGGACTCGGGTACCGGGCTGGGGTCTGCTGGCATCGCCTGGGTGACAGAGACTGCGGGCGAGCCACCGCCTGCCTCCGCTGGGGGCAGGGGTCTGGGCTGTGTGCGGGAGGAGAGGAGGCTCCGGCGGACTCTTCCCTGGGGATGGGGGAGGGAGGCACCGCACCCCGCACCGTGCACTTGCCCCTTTGGTCATTGCTTCACGCCCAGGCAGGAGTTTCCATTTCCCTCCGGTTGGCAGCGAAGGTGAATGAGAGCCCAAGTGGCCTGGAGCCGGGACACTGCCCTGTCTCTGTCTTGAGATTTCCCTCCACTCCTCTTTTCCCATCCATTTCCCCCTCCGACTCAGCAGCAGCATTCGTCCCCGCTCCTTAATTTGCTCCACGCACTTATTTTAGGACTTAGAGCTATTAATTATCACCTGAAAAATAAAGTTTATTTAAAAATATTCCACTCCTTCCTCTGACTGGCGGTGGACATTGAGCAGCATCTCTAGACTTTCCCGCTCTGCTCTCCCTTCTGTGATGCTAGGAGGAGGAGGTAGGGCCCCGGCTTTCGCCTCTCAATTGTTGATGCTGATTACCTGATGTGTTGCTCCACGTCTGTGGTGTGAGTTGCAATTTCTTCCTTGGTGTCTTGCATCCTTGACGTTACTGGCTTTTGAGGTTAGTGTTTTGTTTCATTGTTTGAAAAACATGCTGGAGAACTGGGGTCGTCTGTTGCAGTGTTATCTGACGTGGGTGGTTAGTCACTTCTTATGCTTCTCTTCTCATATTTTTTCTCTTTGTTTTGCTTTTCAGTCCTCCAGAATACATATCATATAGACCCGAGGTGGAATGGTGATGTCTCCATGAGGGAACCTCCTCTCACTCATCCTGTCATGTGTGTGATACTCTTCTTGACTGGGCCATTCATCTAGGATGGGATTTACCCTGTGAAACAGGGAGAAGACTTTATGGACCCCAAACATCATTTTAAGTTGTAGTTGAGTTTTTTAAAGTACACACATACATGCAAAGCTCCTTTGCTTTGGACCTTCTGCTTTGTTAAAGCTGCTGTGTTGCTCACCCAGAACTGCTCCACTGTTTTGACTGATCATCATGGCTTCAGTTTGGAAGAGACTACAGCGTGTGGGAAAACACGCATCCAAGTTCCAGTTTGTGGCCTCCTACCAGGAACTGATGGTTGAATGTACCAAGAAATGGTAAGAGTGCCTGGGTGTAGAGTTCGCTGTGCTGTGGCCTAAACCCTGCTGCTTCTGACAGCGGATTTACCTTTCTGCAGTGCACAAGTGTGTAAAAGCTGGGCGGGGTGCAGATGACTCTCACAAGTACTATGGTGTGCGCTGTTGCTGCAGGTACCATTCCTGTGGGTTTTAATTACTGCACTTCAGTGTGGCTCAGAGGACTGTTACTCTGAGAGCACACCAAGTACAGCAGACTTGGTCTTGAGGTCTTGCATCATTAGTGTTAGGATAACTTTGAATTTTTGTAATTTTAAGGAGATGTGAAATGCCTATTGAAATATTGTAAACATGCATATATTTTGATTAACATGTATGTCTATGTTTCAATAGAGTTTTAATACAGAAATCTGTTCTTGTAGGATAGTGCTGGTCTGTTTTTTTTCTTTTGCTTAAAATAAAGAATTTTTCATTATCTGATTAATAGAATGCCAGTTCACACAACCTTAGAAATTCTTTTGTTATATGCTTAGTCAGGCAACTGTATTTTATTTTAATTGCCTAATGAGATACATTTCTTGGCCAGACTTAAGGAAGCAATTAGTAGTGCTGGTCTGTGATTTGCTGCTTTCCACTTGAGCAAAGTAAATTTAGGGCTTTCTTTTCACTGCCCTGAATGATAAGCAAGAAGAATTCTTATTGGGCTTCCCTTGTAGCTCAGCTGATAAAGAATCTCCCTACAGTGCAGGAGACTTGGGTTCAATCCCTGGGTCAGGAAAATCCCCTGGAGAAGGAAATGGCAACTCACTCCAGTGTTCTTGCCTAGAATCCCATGGACAGAGGAGCCTGGCAGGCTATAGTCCATGGGGTTGCAAGAGTCGGACACGACTTAGCAACTAACTACTACTATTCTTAATAGAGGAAAAAAGTTAATCTTAAGAAAATGGTACTTTGGGTTTTGATTTATTGTGGTGATTAAGCAGTATCACTGCAAAAATAAGTCCATTTCATTATTCACACAGACTATAATTTCATGTCTGTATTAATCTCTCTTTTTATAAGATGAAAAACAACTTGCTCTACTCTAGAACTCTTAAAGCAAGTCTGAATATTTATTTGGAAACTAGTTTCCAAATGCTTTTCTCTTAAACTTGTTAGAATGTTATTTTATGTGCAACTCAAGAAGTGCATGTATTGATTACCTACTTTATA
Source organism: Muntiacus reevesi (assembly GCF_963930625.1). Taxonomy (NCBI): domain Eukaryota; kingdom Metazoa; phylum Chordata; class Mammalia; order Artiodactyla; family Cervidae; genus Muntiacus; species Muntiacus reevesi. Next base: position 43,596,986 of record NC_089251.1, on the reverse strand, counting down.
CTAGGCTCTGTAGCTTTAGAGTTGAATATGAAATAATCCCCGCCCTCAAGGGGTTCACCCTCAAGGAGTCTAGGGCAAGGACAGGTCATGTAAATGAAGTCTCTGTGATAGGTGCAATAATATAAATATGTATGATGTAGGGATCTTAATCGGTCTCCATCCCCTAACAGTTAGATGTTCTTGGGGACAGATTATTTACTCCTCTGAGATAATTTTCATGTTGAGAAAGGTAATAATGGTATTACTTCACAAAAAGGGTTATTATGGAAAAAAAAAAAAGGGTTATTGTGAAGATTAAATGAGTGAAGACATGTAAAATGCTTGGAACAATGTCAGGCACGTAGTAAATGCTCAACAAATGCTGTTTTTACTTACAAAGTTAGCAGAGAAGAAAATAACTCTTTAAGGGTAGGGTAGGTATGGGATGACTTTCTGGGAACCGAGTTGAGTTTTGAAAGGTTCATAATAATTGGCCAGGAAGCTAAAGGTGAAGAAATGAAGGATATTCTAGACGAAACAACTGCTTATGCAAAAGCATGGATGTGTGTGGTATGCCGGAAGTTCATGCAATGTAACTGGATAATGATGGGCCTTAAAGTGGGAGGAATGCAGTGGGCTATGTTGTTTTAGAGGCAGGCAGGAGTGAAGTGCTGTTATACATGCCTTGGATTTTATTCTGTGGGTGATGGAGAGGTACTAAAAGGTTTTGAGCGGAAGAGACTTTAGGTTTGAAGAAAAGTGAAAGTGTTAGTCGCTCGGTCCTGTCCGACTCTTTATGAACCAATGGAGTGAAGCCCGCCAGGCTCCTCTGTCCATGGAATTCTCCAGGCAAGAATACTGGAGTGGGTAGCTGGTCCCTTCTCCAGAGGATATTCCCAATCCAGGGGTCGAACCCGGGTCTCTGTGTTGCAGGTGGATTCTTTACCGTCTGAGTCACCAGGGAACCCTGACTTTAGATTTTTATTCTGGAAAATCATTTGGATGACAGTGTGAAGTAAGGATCATAGTGGAAAGGGTAACTGGAGGCTGTGACGTAGGGTAGCTATTGCAATAGGTAAGGTGAGAGAAGAGGCTTAGACTAAGGCAGTGGCAGAGAAAGTGGGGAGAATAGAGTAGAATAGAGTAGAATAGAATAGAGTAGAGACACTTATGCCCCCAAATGGATAATACTTAATGGTCATTTCAGTATGGGTCTGAAAAGGATGGGGACAAGGGAGAGGGAAAGGTCTGGGTTGACACCCAAGTTTTTGGTTTAGAGGACTAGTGTACTACTAACTCAACTAGGGAATACATGAGGAAGTTCCTGATTACAAGTTATTCTCAACTTGGTCTTATACTGGGGCATCAACTATAAGATGGTTAAATTTGAATCTCTTTTCTTAAGGGAAGTAGAACATATCAGGTGATTCTTTATTTACAACATGAGTTTCTTCCCCACAGTTTGCATCATTTCTGGGTTTTTATTTTTCCTTGAGAAATATGTATGTTATTGTTAATGTGTCTCAAGGTAAAAGCCAAGAATGAAATTTAACTTGATTATTGATGAATAGATGGCTCAATTACTTTTAGGGTTGGACATTATGGTATACCTATTAAATTAGGTCTTTATGATAAGGTCTGGCCTTAACACAAGAAGCATTTGGATATTGTAGAATTTTTAGATGTGTAGTTCTAAATATTTTACATTTTCCCCCATCTCATTTAAAAATACAATTTAAAGTTTAAAGTTAACAAGGTGACAGTGCCCAAAGAATAATATATTTGTTTGATGTACAGGAATTTTATTTATAAGTGGATCCTTAAATAGAGCTTTAAAATCTTTTCATTATATAAAAATTTGTTGTAATAAGTTTCAGTTAATATTCTTTTTGCTTTACTCTGCATAAAGTCCTTTTGATAAATACAGGTTAGGCCAAATTTCTATACTTAAATCCTGTAGCTCTCTTTTTTTATTTTTCATGCCTCATTTTGATGCTTGCAAGAATTTTTAAATTACTGAATATGTATGCTGAATTAGAATCTATTTAAAGGACATAAGAATAAAAATAGACTTGGATACATAGTAAGAACATACATTTTTTCAGTTACATATACATTTTAGGTATTGTTTCAAAGGTCTGGAAAAATAAAAGGAGAGGAAGGAAATTTATAGATGCCAATTGAGTAAAGGGAAAGAGGCTTTGAAGATAAATTGCAGGTGTTGAGAGGATAAGAAAATAGATCTAATATACATTAGAGAAGAAGGAATAAACTATAAGAAGAGCAGCCAGCATTACATTAGGATTGTGCCTTTGTAAGTAAACGATGTATACCTGTGCCATACCTTTTAGAACCTTGCTACTCCAAGTGTTTTCTGAGAAACAGGAGAATTTGCAAAGCCTGGGAATGAATCTGTTAGAACTGCTGTCCCTCAGGCCCTACCCTAGACTTACTGGATCAGAATCTGCATTTTAATGAGATCCATCCCTTGACTTCCCTGATAGCTCAGTTGGTAAAGAATCTGCCTGCAATGCAGGAGACCCCAATTTGATTCTTGGATCGGGAAGATCCCCTGGAGAAGGGATAGGCTACCCACTCCAGTATTCTTGGGCTTCCCTTGTGGTTCAGCTGGTAAAGAATCTGCCTGCAATGTGAGATACCTGGGTTTGATCCTTGGGTTGGGAGGATCCCCTGGAGAAGGGAAAAGCTACCCACTCCAGTATTCCGGCCTGGAGAATTCCATGGACTCTCTAGTCCATGAGGTCGCAAAGAGTCGGGTATGACTGAGCAACTTTCACTTTCTTTATACCATGCATATTAAGGTTTAAGAAACAGTATTTTAAAGTAATATTTTCAGCCTAAGTGCCTATTCATGACTTCAGGATAAAGTCTACTGATTTCTGCATGAATTTGAAACTCAAGGGAATGAAGATGAAACTTCAGGATTCAAGAAGGGCGTAGTGTGTTGATGGAAGAGGTTAATGGGAATTAGGATATGTTTTCCTAGGAAGAACATGTGTTATTTCTGTGATTAAGGAGAGGAGAAATGTTTTTCATGTTTCCTTGTTATGGCTGTAGGTTATGAACCTGGGCGTGACAGGTAACAGGATGAAGGTAAGGGTTTCAGGAAGCCATCTTTAAGATCTAGGCCATGAGCAAACTCACAGCGTTTTACCCTTGATCAAAGGATGGATTCTATTTAAGGGGTTTGGGGTTTCTGCTTTCTTACACTTTTCTTTGTTGCTGTATTATAGTATTTTTCATTTGCCCAACGTAGTATGTTTCCTTAGCTCAACAGTGTCTAACTTATAATTCTTTCTTGATGTAGTGGCTCTAGAAGTTAGGTCAGGAACAAAAAGCAGAAAGACTTATTCATCTGAGAGGATACTATACTGTTAAGTCCTGTTCCTCATCACTCCATAACCAGGTAGAGGCTCCAGTAAATTTGAAGATGTTAAGTGTTTATATTCTCCTTCTCTTATTATTGTCCCCAAGTCATTTAACTATTAATCTCACTTAACTGATGTAGCTGTTGGCAAGTGGTGAGACTGGCCACTAGAGAGGACTCTGGGACAAGGAGACTATGCTGTCTTTCCTCTCTTAATTTGTTTCTTCTCCTATTTTTCTTTTTAAAAAATATCACCTGCAGGTCTTTAGATTTCTGAGAGAAGTCTTGTATGAGCTCTCAATGGCTATTCAGCTGTTTAAGGAAACTACTTGAAAGTTGGCAAGTTGTGGGTATGATCATTTAGTTTGCAGAACTCGATTCTGATAGGAGCTCCCTAATACATGATGAGAACTATTATGAGAATGTATTATATTTTCTGTGTATATCTCTGTGCCATCTACATATGTGAACATATTTTATCTGTTTTTATATTTCTTCTATGTGAGTTTTTAAAAAGTATTTAAAGTACCATAAACTTTTCCCCAAAAGGCATACATATGTTGGTTTCTGATTTTTCTGTCATGTAAGAACTCCTTTTTCTTATTTTTAAATATAGTTTTAATTATAATTTATTTTTAAAATAGGTGACACAATCACATGGTTCAGAATTCTAGAGGTACAAAAAGGGGTTTATATCCCTGAAAGTAACCCCTCATTTTCTCCATTATTCCACAAGTTTTCGCACAGCTGTGACCTCAGGTTTTGAAAAGTGAAAAAGTAGCTTTTTCCAGAGCTTAAGTGTGTGACGCTCGCCTGTTGGATAAAATATGAACTCCTTAATCTGATGTTCCAGGCCCTCTGTAACTGATCCCAAGTTAGTTTTCCATTTGGACATTAGAATGCTACATGCACTGTGAATATTAGCTTGAGTTTATGAAGGCCAAGTTACATTAATAAGTACTTATTCAAATCCACTTCTTTGGGTGACTGAAGCAAGCATTTCTCTGTTGCTCTAATGGAATGAATTAGAGGAACATCTGCCTTGCTATAAAGAACCAACTTTTGAAATACATTAAAAAATAATAATAATTGAGAACAAGCTTGGTGTGTTTTAGGAGTATCTGGAAGGTTGGTGTGTCTGCAGCACAGTTGGGGAAGGGGTAAAATGGTAGCAGGTGAGGTTTGAGTAGGTAGGGGTTAGATCACGTGTGGTCTTGAGGTCACGGTAAGGCTTTTGGATTTTAAGTGTGATAGGAAGCCATTGGAGAGGTTTGAGCGGGAAAGTAATATGATTTACATTTTAAAAAGATTATTCTGGATACTTTGTGAAATGTGAACTGTTCTGAGTAAAAATAGAAGCTAAGATGCCATTGTAGCAGTTCAAGTAGCAGAGGTCATGGTGGAGGTGGTGAGAAATGACTGGATGTATGTTGGTAACGTACACATGCTCCTACCACACTTTATTGAGGTGTAACTTACACTTTTACATAAATAAGATGCATCTATTTACAATATATAGTGCAATAAGTTTTGACAACAGTGTAACCCCATGTGACTAGAAATAAATTTCTTGAAGGTGTAGTTGACAGGAGTTAATGATGGATTAGATATGTAAAGTGAGAGATCGCTAATGACTAGGGCTTTGGCCTGAGCAACCAGGTGAATTTAGTACTAATTACAGGAATGGGGAACACCCAGGAGGAGAAAGTTTGTGAAGGGGAAATCAAGAATTGGCTTTGCTTTCTTAAAGCTTGGGACATCCAGCTGGAGATTTTAATTAGACAGTTAATTTAAGAATCTTGAGCTCAGGGGAGAGAAGAGGTCAGTCTCTCATAGTTTACAGATAGAATTTATAACTAAAGGGCTATAGGCAATTTTCTGTGGTGCTCATAGAGATTAAGAGAACTGAGGTCTGAGCCTTGGGACATTTCAACATATAGAGGAGGGGAGGAAGAGGAAGAACCAGCAAAGGAGACTTAAAAACAACTAGTAGTGAGGTAGGAGAGAAATTTGGAATGTGTGCTTTCCAAGGAATGAAGTATAAAATGTATCAGGAGAAGATTGGTTCACCGTGTCAAATACTTTTGAGAGGTTGAGCAAGATGACCACCAGATTTGCAAGTTGGAAAGAGTTGATGACATTGAGGAATGATTTGGATCTTTCCTGTTAGCTCAGCTGGTGAAGAATCCACCTGCAATGCAGGAGACCCAAGTTTGATTCCTGGGCCAGAAAGATTCACTAGAGAAGGGATAGGCTACCCACTCCAGTATTCTTGGGCTTCCCTTTTGGTTCAGCTGGTGAAGAATCCACCTGCAATGTGAGAGACCTGGGTTTGATCCCTGGGTTGGGAAGATCCCCTGGAGAAGGGAAAGGCTACCTACTCCAGAATCCTGGCCTGGAGAATTCCATGGACTTTCTAGTCCATGGGGTCACAAAGAGTCGGACACAACTGAGCGACTTTCACTTCACTTTGGGTGGAATGATGGGGATGACAGCATAATTAAATTGAGTTAGAGAAAAGGAGGTGGATACAGAGTCAGTAGGGAAAATTTTGCTACAAAATGGAGAACTGGAGTACCTGCAGAGGGACAAGAGGTCAGGGTGTACCTTTCACATGGAAGATATTTCAGCATGTTTTAATGCTGATGGAAATGGTTGGTAAAGAAGGAAAAATTGATGATGTGCTGGGAGAGGAACTAACTTCAGGAGAAAGAGAGAAAGGGAACAGGATCCAGCACACAAATGGAAAGGCTGAACTTAAAGTAGTGTGTGTGTCAGTTGCTCAGTCGTGTCTGACTCTTTGCAACCCCATGGACTGTAGCCTGCCAGGCTCCTCTGTCCATGGAATTCTCCAGGCAAGAATACTCGAGTGGGTTGCCATTTCCGTCTCCAGAGGATCTTCCCGACCCAGGGATTGAACCGGGGTCTCCTGCATTACAGGCAGATAGATACTTTACAGTCTGAGCTACAGAGAAGCCCCGAATTTAAGTAGAATCAGGGACAATTCATTGTTACAAGGAGGGAAGCAGACATGGATGAGAAGCATTTAGGTTGGTAGTTTTGGTGGGGGAGGATGTAGATATTCTGTTCTGTTGGCTTCTGTTTTCTTAGGGAAATAATATTAGGGGTCATCATCCAAGGGGGAGGTAACAGAAAGTTATTGAAGGATTGACAGGAGAGGAGGTCTGAAATTGTTAAAACAAGAATGAATTGGGTAGGGAAATGTTGAAGCATTACTAGGTAGTGCTGAGGATGTTCTTAACATTGCGGTCATTAATTTAAAGTGAATGCACCAGCAAGTTTGCATATTTTAATTCAGTTATGTTATGTTCAGTGCTTGGATGCAGGTGTGGAATAGGCAGACTTGGATTTAACCAGGGATGGGTTATATCAGAAATATATAACAGAGGAAAAGAAGGGCAAGGAAATTGGGAGTGAATGCATGAGGAGTGGTGAACCATGAAGAGGTACTTATCCCTATAGGATAGAAGAGGAGGAAAATAAGGACATAAGAGATAGGCTGGTCAACAGAAAAGTGAAGAGGATAAAAACTGTGAGATGTTAAAAAGATTCAATAGTTGTTGGGATTGGGATACCAGAGTGAATGAGCTGGAAAACTGGGAGGTAAGAGAGTGAGATGCTTGATTTTGGAGGATGTGGTTAACAGTAATGACAATATATAGGTGGTGGTCACCTTTGCATATTAGTTAAAAAAATAAACACACAACTTAAGTGTGTTTTTAATTAATATGCTTTGTATTTAAATATGAGTATACCTGAATTTCTCTTCTTTCTTTAAAATAAATTGAAGTAAAATAGGTCATCTTTTTGTATCAATACCCTTGGGGGGCTTTCATTCCTCTTTGAAGACTTGTAACTGTTAGGGTGTGACCATAGCAGTTGGTGGTTGAGATGGAATGGAGGAAAAGAATTTTAGCAGTGAAGAGGGCAATTAGGGAATTTAGAGGCTAAGGGACAAATTGTCTATGTGACTCTTGAAATTGCTGAGATGCTGAGAATAATTGGAAGAGAAGTGGTTAAGACAGGGAGTCAAGTGCTGAAATCTTAGTGAATGAGAGAGAGGTGGGGCAAAAAGTTTAAATTTTTGAAACTTTCTGTGACAAGTTTATGTGAATTTTAAACCTTATTCTTTGAAACAAAATAACAGTCTTCTTTTCCACTTGATGAATTGTCAGAGGTAGATGTAATTTTGTTGTTGTTTAGTCACTAAGTTATCTTTGACTCTTTTGAGACCCCATGGACCGTAGCCCCTCCAAGGTTCCTTCCTCCTCGGGATTCTCCAGGCTAGAACACTGCAATCGATTGCCATTCCCTTCTCCAGGGGATCTTCTCTACCCAGGGATTAAAACCCGCTTCTCCTGCATTGCCAAGTGGATTCTTTACTAGTGATCAACCTGGGAAACCCAGATGTAATCTTTAGAGAATAAGTTGAGTTGTTACTTTGTTAGTAATTTTATTTTAGTGTTTCATGGACTGATTTTTTTTTTTTTAGCTGGAATTATTATGTGTAGTATTTTATTGAGATTGTAAATGCTTATTTTATGGGAAGTTCAGTTGTACAAAACTCAATCGTGATGGTTTAAGGAAAATAGTGGATTGTCTTTATGCCATAGTTGGATATTGTAGTGCTTACGTCACAGTTGTCTTTACACCAGACTCAGGATGCGTCTAAGTCATCGGCTTCTTTGGCCTCATCCAAGTTGCCTCTTTTGTAAATAAAGTTTTATTAGAATATGGCCATGTCCATTTGTTTATTATCTATGGCTGCTGTCATACTAAATGGCAGAGTTGAGTAGTTGTTACATAGACTGGTTCACTGCAGTTGGAAATGTTTATTAACTGGTCCTTTAAGAAAGCTTATTAACTTCTTCTCTAAATCATTGGAGTTACTTATAGCTAATGTTTGTGGAATCTAGAGTCTAGTGGAGAAGGCAGTGGCAACCCACTCCAGTACTCTTGCTTGGAAAATCCCATGGACAGAGGAGCCTGGTAGGCTGCAGTCCATGGGGTCGCTAGGAGTCGGACATGACTGAGCAGCTTCAGTTTCACTTTTCACTTTCATTCATTGGAGAAGGAAATGGCAACCCACTCCAGTGTTCTTGCTTGGAGAATCCCAAGGATGGAGGAGCCTGGTGGGCTGCCGTCTGTGGGGTTGCACAGAGTCTGACACGACTGAAGCGACTTAGCAGCAGCAGCGGCAGAATCTAGTACCTTTTCGTTTTCTCTCTGCCTAACCTCCAAACTATTAATTTAATCTTACTATAGTCTTGACTGCATAAGCAATAGAGGAGAGCCCACTGTGCCTGCTCTCCAGTCCCATGGAAGAAACTTTAAAATAACTTTGAGGAGCATTCAGATCTGTGTATGGATTAAAAAACATGTGTTTTCTGGCTGTGTGGCCTTGGACAAATTACTTAATCTCTTAGTAACTCATCTGTAACATGGTAATGGTAATAACAGTGCTTCCAGCATAGAGTTGTTTTGATGATTAAATGAGATAATACTTGTAAAGTGGTTAGAACAGTGCCTGACATACAGTAAGCACTCAGTAAATGTTGCCTATTGTCTTTACCCAATTATTTAAGCAATACATGGTGAAAGGAACCAGCTAGAGAAAACGAGTAGGGTAATCGAGAAGAAGACTGAAAGTATGACTTGAAGATTTAAGAGTGTTTGAGGAAGACGAACTAGCACAGAAGCTAGAGTGACCTGAGAGATGTCAACCAAGGAGCATGATAGCAGAAGCACTGTGCTGAAATGAACTATGTTCTGACAATATTTGGCTCTTAGGGGAAAGGAGCTACATATTTTTGCTTCTGGAGCAAAATGGGTTCATATAGTTTTATAACTCTTTTTTTTTGGATAATCAGTTAAAGTAAGTGATTTTTGGCTAAAGAACATGGCTAAGAAAACTTAGTTCCTCCAGAGTAGAATTAACTTGCCAACATATGTGTGTGTGTGTGTGTGTGTGTGTGTGTGTCTGTCTGTCTGTCTGTCTGTCTGTCTGTCCATGATAGTGACTATTCATAATATTTAGGATATATTTCTTTATGACAATTTTCTTTAAATTTTTTTTCTCTACCATCACTTTTATAATGACCTCATGGAATAAATTGTGTCTTTTGGTAGTATGTTTTTAAAATGAATTTTAAGGGATTATGTGAAGATGTTCTGCACTTATGATTTAGTTTAGTTTCACACTAGTTTTGTAATTGGATGCTCAGGGAACTTAAAATTAGGCATTTCTAGAAATGTACTATTGGTGCATCAATGTGTTCTAATTTTGTGGAAAATTTCAACAAAAGAGTCACTGAAGTAGTTCACTGCATGTTGTAAAAATAGTCCAGTGTGCTAAAGGAAAAAATGGACAAGCATTTTTAACTGAATGTTCAGTAGAGATGTTCATATTCTGCTTACTTTTTAAAAGGAGTGGAACTGAGTTTGTGAAATGGGGACAGTAAAATTACTGCAGAATGCCATACATGTGTGTCTTATTTTTCACTCTTATAGTGATATTTTTAGGCAGCATTGCTAATAGACACCTAAAAAATTTTTTTGGTAAATTTGATCTATTAAAAAGTTTCGTGATGTTATTAATCCTGTTGTTGTTATTATTGAAATGCTTCTTAAAAAACACTTCTAAAAATTGGCTTTATTGCCTCAATAACAACAACAAAAGATTGACTTTAATACAAAGAGTTTATCACGTGAAAGTTGATATTCTGACAATATCCAAAAGAGTTTGTTGACTAATTTAGGGTTGTAGTTGGAACAGAGGTAGTCTTAGAGGAGCAGAGAGTACATGTTACTAGGCACTTAGGAGGAGTTACCACTGGACACTGGACTTAGTTCTGAGTTTACTGTCAGCGGTGGCAAAAAGGGAAGCATATTGGCTCTCTGAGTATTGCTTCTGGCTAAAGAAGATACTCAAAATCATTTGTAGAGACTTTTGTTGTTGTTGTTGTTCAGTTACTACATTGTATCCAACTCTTTGCAACCCCATGGACTGCAGTACACCAGGCTTCCTTGTCCTTCACTGTCTCCTGGAGTTCGCTCAAATTCATGCCCATTGAGTCGGTGATGCTGTCTCACCATCTCATCCTGTGCTGCTCTCTTCTTCTTTTGCCTTCAGTCTTTCCCAGCATTGAGGTCTTTTCCAGTGAGTTGGCTCTTTGTATCAGGTGACCAAAATATTGGAGTTTCAGCTTCGCGCATCAGTCCTTCCAATGAATATTCAGGACTGACCTCCTCTAGGATTGACTGGCTTAATCTCCTTGCAGTCCAAGGGACTTTCAAGAGTCTTCTCCAACACCACAGTTAAAAAGCATCATTTCTTCCTTGCTAAGCCTTCTTTATGTTCCTGCTGTCATATCCATACATGTTTACTGAAAAAATCATGGCTTTGACCATACATACCTGTGTCAGCAAAATGTCATCCTTGCTTTTTAATATGCTGTCTAGGTATGTCCTAGCTTTTCTTCCAAGGAGCAAGTGTCTTTTAATTTCATAGCTGCAGTTACCATCTGTAGTGATTTTGGAGCCCCAAGAAAATCTATCCTTGCTTCTAATTTTTCCCAACTATTTCCATGAAGCATGGGACCAGATGCCATAATCTTCCTTTTTTGAATGTTGAATTTTAAGCCAACTTTTTCACTGTCCTCTTTCACCCTCATCAAGAAGCTGTGTAGTTCCCTTTCACTTTCTGCCCTTAGAGTGGTATCATCTGCATATCTGAGATTGTTGGTATTTCTCCCAGCAATCTTGATTCCAGCTTGTGATTCATCCAGCCCAGCATTCTGCATATAAGTTGAATAAACAGGGTGACAGTATACAATTTTGAAATACTCCTTTCCCAATTTTGAACCAGTCAGTTGTTCTATGTAAGGTTCTAGCTGTTGCTTCTTGACCTGCATACAGGTTTCTCAGGAGACAGGTAAAGTGGTCTGGTATTCCCATCTCTTTAAGAATTTTCCACAGTTTTGCATAGTCAATGAAGCAGAAGTAGATTTTTTTTTTTAATTTCCTTGCTTTCTCTATGATCCAGTGAAGATGTTTCTTAGAACTTAAAGCAGAATTTTTATTATGAAAAAAAAGTATGACATTGAATTAAGTCTCAAACTACAATAGAAAGTCTCAGACTGTTAAATTGGATAATGTTTATAAGGCTCCTTTGTAATGACCCTTTATGAGAGAATATGGCTGAGCAGCCTTGTTTTCTAATCATCTAGTTTAAATCAAGGATGAACCTCAGAAAATTTAGAAGAATAAATATTTAAGAGAAATAAGTTCTACGTTGTGCCATTCGGAAGCCACTAACCACTTGTGGCTGCTTCCATCTAAATTTAAATTAAATTAAAAATTCAATTCTTCAGTCACATTAGCCACATTTCAAGTGCTCACTGGCCACATGTGGCTAGGGGCTACTATATTGGATAGTGCAAATATGGAAAATTTCCATCATCAGAAAGGATTTTGTTGGACAGCTCTGTTTTAGCCATTTCCTCTCAAAACTGACTGATTTCAGAATTGCTGGAGCACTGTGCAAATACAGAGATTTCTGTGGCCTTTAGACAGTCCTCTAATTCTGTAGGTCTGGAAGAGTGTTGGCAAGTCTGTCATTTTAGAAGTTCCTCAATTGCCTAAGATCAGCAAGTCAGGTTTTAGAGCTACCGCGTTTGATTTTTTCCTCAGATACTTGGCAGTTATTAGGTGGCAGTTATTAAGTTGAAAATTTAAATTGAATATTCTTCCTTTGATTCAGCTGTTTTATAATATGTGTGTGTGTGTGTGTGTGTGTGTGTGTTAAAAATGAGAGCAATGTACTTTAGCTGTGCCACATATAAAGCTGTCAGATTAATAAAACATTTGAACAAGTTCATTGATTCATTAAAAAAAAAAAGACTACATGGTTTGTTCTCTTCCTTAGGGACAAGGACTGCTGGGGATAGCTAAAGGTAGAATATATTTATTTATTTATTTGACTGTACTGGGTCTTTGGAGAAGGACATGGCAACCCACTCCAGTATTCTAGCCTTGGAAATCCCATGGACAGAAGAGCCTGTTGGACTACAGTCCGTGGGGTCGCAGAGTCGGACATGACTGAGTGACTAACACACACACACGCACACTTGGTCTTGGTTGTAGCATATGGGATCTCTAGTTGAGGCATGTGGGATAGAAGCTTGGGCCCTCTGCCTTGGGATCCTGGAGTCTTAGCCGCTGGACCACCAGGGACATCCCCAAATGATGTTTTTTCTTTTGAAGGAAAGTTTTGATGCTTCTGAAGTTCCCGAACTGTTATACTTGGAGGTGCCGTACCTAGAGCTGCTGCCTTTTTCTTCTTTTTTTCCCTCTGTAGTATTCCTTAATTCTCACTTCAGTTTTTCTATTGCCACTGCCTTGGTAACATCCTTGATCATCTTTTACCAGGGTGCCTGGTTCTCAAACTGTGCATTGAGAAGCCTCGAAAGCACAGCAGAGAACTCACAGGTATTGTCAAGAGATGCTTAAGAATGTTGAGGGAAATACAGCAACATCTGTTGGAAACCACACAGAGTACTAGCTTGAGGTAGTTCATTTTGAAAATTAGATTTATATATTCCTTTCAGTGTTACCATATTTTTACGAAGCTGAATTTTTGAGTTTTGTTGTGACAAAAAGCAAGTACCATGTGAAAATTTATGTGAAATAGGAAGAAGGTAGTGTCCAACCTGATTCTAATGTTTGCTGTGCTCATCACAAGTTGTTAGGACATGTATCCTTCTTAAGCTGTTTGGATCTGACTATTCAAGCAGAATGATTAGGTATTTCTTTTTGCCTATGAAAACATTACTGATACAGTAAGGACCTTGTAAACCCGGAAAACTTGGAAACCTCTAATATAGGCTTTTGTGATAGCCCTTAACTCTTTCCTTGCCTCTTTTGGTCCTTTGTATTGTTGCCCTTGTTATCCTTCTAAAAGGAACCTTCTAGATTTCCTCTTTGTTTCTAGGATACTGTTAGTATGATAAGTTTAATCTTTTAAATTCATCTTCCTTCTGTTTTACTAGTCTTTTCCAGTCATTTCCCTTAAGCTTCTACAAGCTTGTTTACCAAATGCAAATAGTTTCCCTCAAATGTTATGTTCCATTCTTTGCTCTTCCCCTCCAAAAATCATTAAATGCAAAGAGCAAGTAGTAATACACTCTTATCGCAAACTAACTTAATTGAAATTGAGTTTATTCATGCAATAAGTGGGTTTAGAAATTGAGTTTAATGGTTCAGCTTTAATTTGAAGTGTACTCTAATTTGCAAAATAATCTTTTAAAAATTGGTTACTTCATTTTTACACTTTTTGTTGAAATTATTTTAGGTTTACAGAAGACTTTCAAAGATAATATTGAGAGTTCTTGTGTACTTTTTAACTCAGATTCCTTTGAGTGAAAATAAACTTTGAGTGAGTAAATAAACTTACCATGGCCATTAATCAAAACTAAGAGATTAACATTAGTTTGTACTAATAGGCCAAACTGCATTAACTTGGACTTCACCGGTTTTTCCACTGATAGCCCTTTTCTGTGTGAGGGCACAATCTAGGTTACCACATTGGGTTTTGTTGTCACATCTCCTTAGTGTCTTCTCCAGTCTTTGACAGTTTACCAATCTTTCCTCGATGATTTTGATGAGTGCTGCTGATTTTGTAGAATGTTTCTTAAGTGGAGTTTGATATTTCAATAATGATTAGACTGGGGCTGTGGATTTGGGGAAGATGCGACCAAGGTGACGTGCCCTCATCACATCATATCAGAGGGCACATGATAGATATCAGCATGGCTTATGACTGTTGATGTTCACCTTGATGACTTAGTTAAGGTGGGTCAGACAGACTTCTCCACTGTTGTTACTGTCCCTGTCCATTCTCCCCATACTCAGTACCTCACACTCTACATACTCTGTTTACTAGCTACCAGTCACGAAGTCCAACATACACATGGGCTGGAGAATTAAGTTCTAGTTCTTGGAAGGAGGGGTGTCAGACACTTTGAGGACATATGTGAAAATCACCCCAAAATTAGTAAAGCTTAGAAGAGAGCTACTTTGAGGTTATGGAAGTATCCTGTTTCTCTTTAAAATTTCAATCACTAATTTTCAGTTCATTAGTTGGTTTTGCCTGTGGTACTTATTTAGTGTTCTATTGATTTTCTATTTCCCTTATTCTTCTTTTATTATTTGGAGTTCTTTTGTAGAACAGAGTTGACCTTTTCTGTTGTTTATTCAGTTATGTATTTATATCAGTTTGGACTTGTAGATATTTATAAAATAACCTTTTGATATTGTAACTGCCTTTGGTACTAAGGTTCTGGTAGGGAGTATATGGTTGGAGCTTTTTTTTTTTTTTTAAAGAAATCTTTATTTTGAAATAATTTTAGAATAGCAGTAAAGTTGCAAAAATAGTACAGAGAATTAATTCCTATATGCCTTTCACCCATATTCCCCAAATGGCAACATTTTATGTAGTGCTTTATCATTCTCTCTTGCTCTCTAATGTCATTTTTTCACCTTAACATTAACCTTCATACCCCTTTACTTACAAGTGCTGAAGTGTGTGTTTCTTAAAAACAAGAATATTTTCTTGCCTAGCCAAGGTTCAGTTTACCAAATCAGGAAATTAAACATTGATAAAATACTGTTACTTACTTAATTTATTGACCTAATTCAATTTTCTGCAATTATCTCCACAATTCTGTTACAGCAAAAGAAGAATTTCCAGGGTTTGTATATTACATTTAGTTGTCATATCTCTTTACTCTCCTCTAATTTGATAGCATTCTTTAGTTTTTTGTTTTTCATGATCTTGATACTTTTGAAGATTTTGCTAAATTTGGTTTTGTCTGTTGTTTCCCATGATTAGGTTCAGACTATGAGTATTTGGCAAGAATACCAAAGTGATGCTGTGTACTCACTGCATCATTTCGGCATGTGATTGTGTGTATAAATATTCTATTCTTTATCTAATTTTTAGTTTTAGCTTTACATTTGGGGCTTCCTAGTGGTAAAAAACAACCTGCTAATGCAGGAAATGTAAGAGGCTTGGGTTTGATCCCTGGGTCAGGAAGATCCCTTGGAGGAGGGCATAGCAACCCACTTTAGTGTTCTTGCCTGGAGAATCCCATGGACAGAGGAGCCTAGAGGACTGTGGTCCATAAGGTCAAAAAAGAGTCCGACACAACTGAAGCAACTTAGCACGAATGCACACACATGGTTATATTTTAGTTTGAGACATAAATAAGTTCATCTGTTTTTATTTGTATTTCACTTTAGAAAATCCCTCTGTCCTTATTAAAGTCATTAGCTGATTCAAAAAAAAGATTTATTAATTTAGTGACTGTGATGGGTCTTCATTGCTGCACTCAGACTTTCTCTAGTTGTGATGATCAGGGGGCTACTCTTTAGTTGCGGTGCAAGGGCTTCTCATTGTGGTGGCTTCTCTTGCTGTGAAGCACCGGTTCTAGGAACTCTGGCTTCAGTAGTTGCAGTACGCGAGCTCAGTAACTGTGACAAACAAGCTTAGTTGCTCTGAAGTATGTGGGATCTTCCCGGAAAAGGAATGGAATTGGTGTCACTTGCATTGCAAAGCGGATTCTTAACCACTGGACCATGAGAGAAGCCCCTAATTAATGAAATTTTTAAGTGGTTCCTCAAATAAGAACTTTTAAAAAGTCACATGATGTTGATTCGTCCCACTATTGGTGATGTTAACTTTGATCACTTGCTTGAAGAGTTGTCTGCCAAGTTTCTCCATTATAAAGTTACTGTTTTTTCTTTGTAGTAAGATACTTTGAGACTGCATAAATATCCTATTCCTAATCAGACTTTTATCCACTAAAAGTTCAGTGTGATTATGTTTTTAATTCAAAACACAGGTGTATTTGTTTTTATTTGCATCCCCACTTTAGAAAAGCTTCCCCCATTCTTACTGAATTAATTAATGTATTAATTAAGGGAATTTAAATGTGTTTCCCCAAGTAAGAGCTGTTTTTAAAAGAGTGTATCTCCCTCATCCCGTCTATTCTGTTCCACTGCCTTGTCCTTTTTTCCCCTTGTTCCATCCAGCCCCTGAATGTTGCTAGTTTCATTTTTCTGGCTTCTTATTTTTAAAAGCAGATTTGTTGAGAGATAATTCACATACTGTACAGTTCACCCTTTTGAAGTGCTCAGTTCAGTGGTTTTAGTGTATTCCTAGAGTTGTACAGCCATCATCACAATCTAATTTTAGAACCCTTTCATCACTTTCAAAAGAAACCCATACTCATTAGCAATCGCTCCCTATTCCTCTGGAATTCATCCCCTCCCCTCTTCCTCTTACACCTGCTATTGCCCTATCCCTGCACTCAGCACCCATTACTCTACTTTCTGTTTCTCCTAATTTGCCTGCTCCAGACATTTATGTAAATAGAATCATACGCTATGGTCTTTCTTTCAGTTAATATAATGATTTCAGGATTCACCCATGTGTAGTGTGTATCAATATGTGGCATTACTGAATCATATTCTATTGTATGAATATACTGCATTTTATTTATTCTAAGTGGGTGTTGGGTTTTTACACTTTTTGGCTATTATTTGTAATGTTGATATGAACATTTTTGTCCTGGGTTTATGCCTAGAAATGGAACTGGTAAATCATGTGGTAACTTTAACTGATGTTTTGCCGTGATCTTTTCATGTATTTGCTGGCTATTTACACATATATGTTTGGAAAAATGTGTATTCTGATCCTTTGCCCGTTTTTAATTGGATTTTTTTTATCGTTTTAGCAGTGCAATGTAGGAGTATATATTTTAGATGTCAGATATGTAATTTGCAAATATTTTCTCTCATTCAATGAGTAGTCTTCACTTTCTTTTTTTAAATTGTGGTATAGTTGATTTCCAATATTATGTTAGTTTCAGGTGATATAGTGATTCAGTTACATACACACACATAGAGATATATATTCTGCTTGGGATTGCATTGAACCTATAGATCAAGTAAGGAAGAACTGATAACTTGGTAATATTGCATCTTCTAATCTATGTACAAAGTATTTCTCCATTTATGTAGATTTTTGAAAATTTTTCTTAAGAGTTTTTTCCTTTTAAGCGCTGATTTTCTGGTTCCCACAACTTTTGCTAAGTTGTGGACTAACTTTTTGCTATTTTCATTTTCACTTGTTCAGCATTTTAAAATTTCTCTTGAGACTCCTTTGACCCATGTGTTGTTTAGAAGTTCATTATTTGATCTCCTAGTATTTTTAGCTATCTGTTGTTGATTTCTAATTCCATTCCATTGTGTAAGAGAGCATACTTTGTATAATTTAAATTTTAAAAACTTTGTTAAGATGTATTTTATGGCCCAGAATTTGTTCCATCTTGGTGAATGTTACATGTGAGTTTGAGAAGAATGTGTGTTTCTGCTCTGGTTGAATGAAGTACTCTATAGATGGTGCTCTTCAGTTCAACTATGTCCTTACTGGATTTTTTGCCAGCTGGATCTTTTAATTCCTGATAGAGGGGTATGGAAATCTTTAGCTACAATAGTAAATTCATCCAGTTTTCTTTACAATTCTATCAGTTTTTGTCTCATATATTTTGATGCTCTGTTGTTAGGCTCATATGAAGTAGGCAGTGTTATGTCTTCTTAGAGAACTGACCCCTTTATCATTATGTAATGTCCATCTTTATCTCTGGTAATATTCCTTGCTGTAAAGTCTGCTTTGCCTGAAGTTACTGTAGCTACTCCAGCTTTTTTGAATTAGTGTTAGTTGCATATCTCTTCCATTCCTTCACTTTTAATTTGTGTGTCTTTATATTAAAAGTTGGTTCATTTTAAACAACATTTATTTAGTAGACTCTAGTTTAGTTGTATCATTTTTTAAACCATTAAAAGTCTGTTTAATTAGTTTATTTAAACCATGTGAAAATGATTGCTGATACAGTTGGATTAATTTCTACCATATTTGTTACTGTTTTCTATTCTCTGCTCTATTCTGTTTCCATTTTGTCTTCCACTCTTTTTCTGCCTCTGTTTATTTGCTTCTTTTCCTTCTTCAGTTGTAACTGAGCATTTATATGATTCTACTATTTGTCCTCTCCTAGCATATACATTTTATTTCTTTGAAAAACTGATTTGATTGATTTATTCATTTTTGATTGCACTGGGTCTCTGTTGTTGCATGCAGGCTTTCTCTAGTTGTGGCAAGCTGGGGCTACCTTTCATTGCTGCTCTCGGACTTCTCATTGAGGTGGCGTCTCTTGTTGAGGATCACAGGTGCTGGTGCATGGGCTTCAGTAGTTGTGGTTCATGGGCTTAGTTGCTCTGTGTTGTGTGGAATCTACACAGACCACCGATTGAAAGTGTGTCCCTTACATTGGCAGGCAGATTCTTATCCACTGCACCACCAGGAAAGTCCTCAGTTCTATTTAAAAAAAAAAAAAAATTTTTTTTTTAAATCATTGCCCTTAACGATGCAGTATACATTTACAACTAATCCAGGTCCTCTTTCAAATAACACTATACCATTTCATTGATATTACAAGTATCTTTTAACAGAATATTCCTAGTTCCTCCCTCCTGTCCTTCTAATGTTGCTATCATTCATTTCACTTATCTATAGGCTCTAATCATCAAATGCATCATTGGTATTATTATTTTGAATAAACTGTTCTATGCTAGATCAATTGAGAATTATTAATTAAGAAAAATGAAAAATTTTACTTTGCCTTCATTTTTCTTTCTCTGGTACTTTTCCTTTTTTATTTCTTAAAAAATATTTTTTTAATTGGAGGACAGTTGCTTTACAATGTTGTGTTGGTTTCGCTGTACAACAATTCTAATCAGCCATAATTATGTGTGTGTGTGTGTGTGTGTGTGTGTGTGTGTATGTGTATGTGCGTGTGTGTATATCCTCTTCTCCTTTCTTTATGTAGATCTGAGTTTCTGACTTTTGACTTATATAATTTTCCTTCTCCCTGAGGACTTTTTAACCATTTCTTTGCAAGAGGTGTCTACTGGTGTTGGATGCACTCGACTTTTGTTAGTCTGAGAGTCTTTATTTCTCCTTCACTTTTAAAGTATAATTTGTTTAGATACAGAATTCTAGGTTGTATTCCACCCCACCACACACAAACACTCAGCACTTTACTTTATTCCACTCTCTTACTTGCATGATTTCTGAAAAGAAGTTCAATGTAATGCTTATCCTTCTTCCTCTGTAGAAAAGTGTTTTTTCCTCTGGCTTTCTTTAAAACTTTATATTTGATTATATGCAGTGAAAATATGATATGCTTAAACATAGGCTTTGAAATATCATTTTGCTTGGTGTTCTCTGAGCTTCTGGATCTGGTGCTGGTATCTACCATTAATTTTGTGAAATTCTCTGTCATACTGCTTCAAATATTCCTTCTGTTTATTTCTCTTTTTCTTTTCCATTATACCCTTTGCAATTGACCCACAGTTTTTGGATATTTTGTTCTTTCTTGTGCTTTTTTTTTTTTTTTTTTCTATTTCCATTTTAGTTTTGGAAGTTTCTACTGACATTTCAAGTTCACTGATTGTTCCCTTGACTGTGTCCAATCTACTGATGAGCCCGTCAAAGCCATTCTTCATTTCTGTTACAGTATTTTGATGTCTAGTGTTTCCTTTTGATTCTTAGAATTTCCATCTTTCTGCTTTATTACACATCTGTCTTTGTATGTTGCCTGCTTTTCCCATTAGACACCTTAGCATATTCATTGTAATTGTTTTAAATTCCTGGTCTGATAATTCCAACATTTCTGCCCTATCTGAGCCTGGTTCTACTGCTTGCTTTGTCTCTTCCAGCTGTGCTTTTGGTGATTTAGCATGCTTTGTAATTTTATTGTTTAAAGCTGGTCATGATGTACTGAATGAATGGAACCGAGGCAAATAAGCCTTTAGTGTAAGGATTTATTTGGATAGGAGTGGGCTTCCTTAGTGGCTCAGATGATAAAGAATCTGCCTGCAATACAGAAGATATGAGTTCGATCCCTGGGTTGGGAAGATCCCCTGCAGAAGGGAATGGCTACCCACTTCAGTATTCTTGCCTGGAGAATTCCATGGACAGAGGAGCCTGGTGGGCTACAGTGCATGGGGCCATACAGAGTCAGACACAACTGAGCGACTTTCACTTGAGGCTGTGTTTATTGTTTGTTGTAGCTAAAAGTTCCTCTGTGTAC
This sequence comes from Muntiacus reevesi, assembly GCF_963930625.1. Taxonomy (NCBI): domain Eukaryota; kingdom Metazoa; phylum Chordata; class Mammalia; order Artiodactyla; family Cervidae; genus Muntiacus; species Muntiacus reevesi. The sequence goes on along the minus strand of NC_089251.1, from coordinate 43,576,385 downwards.
CTTTTTTAAAAATATTCTTTTTTTGTCTTTGTATTTCCCAAATATTTAAACATTATGTATTATAGAAACACATAATGATGATTATCTTAATGATAATTTCTATATATCCAACACTTACTGTGTACTAGATTAGATACTGTGGTGTGTGTTTTGCCATTTAATCCTTACAGTGACTTTATGAGGGAAGGCACTGTTCTCATTTTCTAGAGGAAGAAATTTAGGCATAGGAAGATTAAGTAATTTTCTCAACATATGCAGCTTACTAATGGAGCTTAGAATTGGGATTTAAATTTATAAAACTCAGACCCATAAAGCAGCCTGACTTTAGAGCCTGCTATGTTTGTATGTAATGAACTTACTGAAGTTTTCTGAGTTCTTAAATGAATTGTTTGTCTTATTTTAATTTTACCAGGAAATATTTGATAAGTGTCAAGGTCATAGTATTGGGCTTAATAGTTTATTTTTGTTATTTTTTGACTTTAACACAAGGCTTGCAGAATCTTAGCTCCTCCACGGCGGGTTGAACCCAGACGCTGGCAGTGAAAGTGCCAAGTTCTAACCACTGAACTGCCAGGGAATTCCCGATAGCTTACTTTTAATGGTTAATAATATGTCCTGAATTTCCAGTAGAGCAATAGGAGTTTACTATTAATAATAAGAGAAAATGACGTATAATTTATTTTGCAAAAAAGATAATTAAAAAAGTTCACCATAATAATTAAAATACATTAATTCTACTAAATTAGAATTGATAAATAAATTCTCAATAAGTTGTCTAGAAAATATGGATTTCTGTAAATCAAGGATATCTGCCATTTTATTAATTTAGAATTATTTTTGAAATGATTTTCTCATTTCAGGTTTATTGAATATATGTAACAGGCAAGAACAGTTATAATCATAAGATTATATGTATACACATTTAAAGAAATATTATTTGTGCATCCTCACTAAATACCATCTTTATCTTATTTTTCTCATACATACAATTTCTTGGTTGTATAAAAATACTTCCAGTTTTTATTTTGTATTTTTATCCCTTTCCCTCTTTTCTTCCAGTGTGCATGAATGTTTATTTAATATCTACTGGTTATTTCAGATACTTTTTTTCTTGGCAGACTTCAGAAAATGTGTTAATTACTGTTTGGTAAAAGTGATTTTTATATAATATTGTTTAAGATACTATAATTTAACTTGCCCTTTAAATTTTTTCCCTTGATGATAAATGTACGTTGAATGACTTAAATACTATTGAGAATCTTTATTTTATCTTTAAAAAAAAAATCTTCACTTTTTTTCCTGAGAAATGTTTCTTGTCTCTTCTGCTTAGTTGGGTGGTTCACTTCGCTGCCTATAAACATGCCTGTTTATTCAAATCTCTTCTTGATTAAGTGTTTAGTATTACTCTGCATTTCTGCCTAGTACCCTGTTCAACTCTTCCTTGAAGGATTAGCAGAATTCTTAAAGCCTTCCATAATTCTTACTGTTAATGATCTCTTTTTTGTTCCTCTGACAACTTTAAACCTTGATGGTCAGTAATACTACTAAGAATAGTTTAAAAGAAAAAAGCTGAAAATACATGCTTATTAGGTACCAGACATTTTGCCAAGTGTTTTCCTTGAATGTTTCATTTAGTGCTCATATTAATTCTGCAAAGTCAGTACTGTTATCTTCAAATGACAGAGAAGGGTGACTTGGGCTTTGTGAGGTTAACATTTGCCCAAAGTCATATAGTTATTGGAGCCATGATTCAGGTTAGATCTATCTGATTGCAGAGTCTATCCTCAACTACTTTGCTAGCATTTAAATATTTAGCTTCTTTTTTTGTTCTTTTTTTCCTCATTCTCATACTTAATGTTTGTTCTTACTGGACTGTAAAATCATTGAGAGTAAGACGTTATTTCTAATATGAGCCAAAAATGCATGCTAAGTTTCTGAGTAGCACCAGAGTATCTTATAGGATGTTCAGTAATGATTACATATATATATATAATAATTTTAATGGTTTCTTTTTAAGTTAGTTCATTTATTCAGCTGCATTGGATCTAAGTTACGGCACGAAGGATCTTTGTTGTCATGTGGGATCTTTTGTTGCGGCACATGGGCTCTGTCGTTGCAGCATGCAGGCTTTGTTGCTCCACAGCATGTGGGATCTTAAGTTTCCTGACCAGGAATTGAAACTCTGTCCCCTGCTTTGCAAGGTGGATTCTTAACCACTGGATCACCAGGGAAGGCCCTAATTTTAATGCTTTCTAAATATGTATGAAAATACTTTATGATAGTTATTTCTAAACTGAAACCATCCTGAGGAGGTACGGGTCAGCAGTGGACTGCTGCAGAGGCAGGGGTTCTGGGTGCAGTAGACCTGGGTATGGTATAAGCCCTCTTGGAGGAGATCGCCATTAACCTCACCACAGAGCCACCAGAACTTACACAGGACTGGGAAACAGACTCTTGGAGGGCACAAACATAACCTTGTATGCAGCAGGACCTAGGAGAAAGGAGCAGTGACCCCACAAGAGACTGACCCAGATTTGCCCAGGACTGTCCAGGAGTCTTCAGAGGAGGTGTGGGTCAGCGGTGGCCAGCTGCAGGGCTAGGGGCACTGAGTGGAGCAGTACATGGGACCTTTTGAAAGAAGTTGCCATTATCTTCCTTACCTCCACCATAGTTTGGCCTCAGGTCAAATAAGGGGCAGGGAACACAGCCCCGCCCTTCAACAGAAAATTGGATTAAAGACTTACTGAGCATGGCCCCGCCCATCAGAACAAGACCCAGTTTCCCCCTCCGTCAGTCTTTCCCATCAGGAAACTACCATAAGCCTCTTATCCTTCTCCATCACAGGGCAGCCAGACTGAAAACCACAATCACAGAAAACTAACCAATCTGATCACATGGACCACAACCTTGTCTCACTCAGTGAAACTATGAGCCATGCCCTGTAGGGCCACCCAAGATGGGCGGGTCCTAGTGGATAGTTCTGACAAAATGAGGTCCACTGGAGAAGGGAATGGTAAACCACTTTAGTATTCTTGCCTTGAGAACCCCATGAACCGTATGAAAAGGCAAAAAGATAGGACACTGAAAGATGAACTCCCCAGGTTAGTAGGTGCCCAATATGCTACTGGAGATCAGTGGAGAAATAATTCCAGAAAGAATGAAGAGACAGAGCCAAAGCAAAAATAACACCAGTTGTGGATGTGATTGGTGATGGAAACAAAGTCCAGTGCTGTAAAGGGCAATATTGCATAGGAACCTGGAATGTTAGGTCAGTGATCAAGGCAAATTGGAAGTGGTCAAACAGGAGATGGCAAAGAAGAAAAGGAATGATATACCCATTTGAATGCAGAGTTCCAAAGAATAAAAGGAGAGATAAGAAAGCCTGCCTCAGTGATCAATGCAAGGAAATAGAGGAAAACAGTAGAATGATAAAGACTAGAGATCTCTTCAGAAAAATTAGAGATACCAAGGGAACTTTTCATGCCAAAATGGACACAATAAAGGACAGAAATGGTATGGATCTAATAGAAGCAGACGATATTAAGAAGAGGTGGCAAGAATACCCAGAGGAACCACACAAAAAAGATCTTCAGGACCCAGATAATCACGATGGTGTGATCACTCACCTAGAGCCAGACATCCTGGAATGAGAAGTTAAGTGGTCCTTAGGAAGCATCACTACGAACAAAGCTAGTGAAGGTGTTGGAATTCCAGTTGAGCTATTTCAAATCCTAAAAGATGATGCCATGAAAGTGCTGCACTCAATATGCCAGTAAATTTGGAAAACTCAGCGGTGGCCACAGGACTGGAAAAGGTCCGTTTTCATTCCAATCCCAAAGAAAGGCAATGACAAAGAATGTTCAAACTGCTGCACAATTGCACTCATCTCACACACTAGCAAAGTAATGCTCAAAGTTCTCCAAGCTAGGCTTCAGCAATATGTGAACCATGAACTTCCAGATGTTCAAGCTGGATTTAGAAAAGGCAGAGGAATCAGAGATTAAATTACCAACATCTGTTGGATCATCAAAAAAGCAAGAGAGTTCCAGAAAAACATCTACTGCTTTATTGACTATACCAAAGCCTTTGAATGTGTTTAGTTCAGCTCAATTGCTCAGTTATGTCTGACTCTTTGCGAGCCCATGGACTGCATCACGCCAGGCCCCCCGTCTATCACCAACTCCTGGAGTTTACTCAAACTCATGTCCATTGAGTTAGTGATGCCATCTAACCATCTCATCCTCTGTCGTCCCCTTCTCCTCCTGCCTTCAATCTTTCCCAGCCTCAGGATCTTTTCCAGTGAGTCAACTCTTCACATCAGGTGGACAAAGTACTGGCGTTTCAGCTTCAGCATCAGTCCTTCCAGTGAATATTCAGTACTGATTTCCTTTAGGATGGACTGGTTGGATCTCCTTGCAGTCCAAGGGACTCTCACATCTTCTCCAACACCACAGTTCAAAAGCATCGGTTCTTTGGCACTCAGCTTTCTTTATAGGCCAACTCTCACATCCATACATGACTATGGGAAAAACCATAGCTTTGACTAGACAGACTTGTTGGCAAAGTTATGTCTCTGCTTTTTAATAAGCTGTCTAGGTTGGTCATAGCTTTTCTTCCAAGGAGAAAGTAAGTGTGTTTTAATTTCATGGCTGTAGTCACCGTCTGCAGTGATTTTGAAGCCCCCCCCCCCCCACAAGTCAGCCACTGTTTCCATTATTTCCCCATCTATTTGCCATGAAGTGATGGGACCAGATTGTCAGGGAATGTTTGACGGGAGGATTCCTACGTGCTGTCTCTCATGAGTCCTTTGTCCCTCTTCAAGCGGAACAGCACGCTGCTCCCAGGGACTGAGGTCATTGTGTGAGGCAGACTTGGGTCTCCTTTAGTAAACATTCTCTTTAGGACAAAACTGCTTAGTCTCCTTCCCCTTTCTTGAGATGTGGATTGTCTCCTGACCTTGTGACTAACATTACCTCTCGTTCCCTTGGTAACGGTTGATGTACGTTCGGTTTTCTGATCTCTATCATTCCCGAAAGAAGTTTAATGTACCACAGCCTATATATACTCATAGGAAAATCATTAAAGCACCTTTGCTCCATCAGAGCTTAGGTCCCCGGGTCTTTTTTGTCTCTCTCTCTCTCTCTCTCTTTCCCTCTCTTTCTTTCTTTTTCTGGCTGACTCTCTGGAGCGTGGAGACCCATCGTGCTCACTTTTCTGCCCGGGCTTCTAAGACCCTCTCGAGAGGGCGCCTGGTGCCTTCGTGAGCAATGCAAGTCCTGTGTCAAGGACTTGATTGGTCCTCTGCGTAAACCAAGGGATATCAGCCTCTTTCTCTCTTTTACTTTCTTATCGTCGACTCCGTACCACAGGGTTCTGGTCCATTAAAGGACCCCAACACCAGAAGCCATGATCTTCGTTTTCTGAATGTTGAGCTTTAAGCCAACTTTTTCACTCTGTTTCACTTTCATCAAGATGCTCTTTAGTTCTTCACTTTCTACTGTAAGGGTGGTGTCATCTGCATATCTGAGGTTATTGATATTTCTCCCAACAATCTTGATTCCAGTTTGTGCTTCATCCAGCCTGAAATTTTGCATGGTGTATTCTGCATATAAGTTAAATAAGCAGGATGACAATATACAGTCTTGATGTATGATCTAAATCAAATCCGCTACGATTATACAGTGGAAGTGACAAATAGATTCAGGGGCTTAGATGTGATCGAAAGTATGCCTGAAGAACTATGGATGGAGGTTCATGACATAGTACAGGAGGCAGTGATCAAGATCATCCCCAAGAAAAAGAAATGCAAAAAGCCAAAATGGTTTTCTGAGGAGGCCTTACAAATAGCTATAAAAAGAAGAGAAGTGAAAGGCAAAGGAGAAAAGGAAAGGTATACCCACTTGAATGCAGAGTTCCAGAGAATGGCAAGGAGAGATAAGAAAGCCTTCCTCAGCCATCAATGCAAAGAAATAGAGGAAAGCAGTAGAATGGAAAGACTAGAGATCTCTTCAGGAAAATTAGAGATACCAAGGGAACATTTCATGCAGAGATGGAACACTGGGGTACATGTGTCTTTTTTAATTTTGGTTTCCTCAGAATATGTGCCTATTAGTGGGATTGCTGGATCATATGATGTTTTTATTCCCAGTTTTTTAAGGAATCTCCATACTGTCTTCCATAGTGGCTGTATCAACTTACATTTCCATCAACACTACAAGAGGGTTCCCTTTTCTCCACACCCTGTCTAGCATTTATTGTTTGTAGACTTTTTGATGATGGCCATTCTGACTAGTGTGAGGTGATATTTCACTGTAGTTTTGATTTGCATTTCTCTAATATAGCGATGTTGAGCATCTTTTCATGTGTTTGTTAGCCATCTATATGCCTTTGGAGAAAGGTCTGTTTAGGTCTTTTCCCCGTTTTTTGATTGGGTTATTTGTTTTTGTGGTATTGACTTGTATGAGCTGCTTGTATATTTTGGAAATTAATCTTTGTCAGTTTTTCATTTGCTATTATTTTTTCCCATTCTGATGGTTGTTTTTCACCATGTTTATAGTTTTCTTTGCTGTGCAAATGCTTTTAAGTTTAATAAGGTCCCACTTGTTTATTTTTGTTTTTATTTCCATTCCTCTAGGAGGTGGGTCATAGAGGATCTGGCTGTGATTTATGTCATAGAGTGTTCTACCTATGTTTTCCTCTAAGAGTTTTATAGTTTTTGGTCTTACATTTAGGTCTGCAGTCCATTTTGAGTTTATCTTTGTGTACAGTGCTCTGATTTCATTCTTTTACATGTGCCTATCCAGTTTCTCCAGCACCACTTTTTGAAGAGGCTGTCTTTTCTCCATTGTATATTCTTGCCTCGTTTGTCAAAAATAAGGTATCCATAGGTGCATCTCACTCTTATTAATCCATTTTTCTCTTCAAGTGATATAGCAATATGTCTGTCTATGTCCAAATGCTGTTTGATTCTGAGTGAAAGTTATATATTTGGTATTGTAGGCCCTGGCTATTTGTTTTCTATTTACAAAATAACTCTTAGCCAAACACAAAATACTTACTTTTAATAGCATATAATGTGCAGAGTACAAATCTTGAAAATGTAAAAATGATGATATAGAGGTAGAGGCTGGAATATCAGCAATTGGGAAAGAAGAAATACTGGGGCACACAAGCACACACATTTTAGTAAAAAGACAGTAGATGATCCAAGAAATGAGATTTATACTTTTTTATTTAGTATTTCCTATATTTTTTATTCTTATGTGCATGATTTTACAGGAATAAAAATATATTTAAATGATTCTGTATAGCACCTTAGAAGAACATAACAACTTAAGGCAAATCATATAGTGAAAAACGTGGACACACACTTGTGTATAGTAGGCTTTCAGTTAGATATGTGTTATAGTGAGAGTGTGGGTTACTTTTAGAAAATGAAGGAAAGGAATTGATGCATTATTATGAAAATACATGTATTTTAAACATTTGTAAAATAAAAGATAACCCAAATATAGGCAATAAACATTCTCAAAAGTAGTTTACAAATTCATATAATAGACTTGTCTGCAATGCAGGAGACCTGGGTTCAATTACTGGGACGGGAAGATCCCCTGGAGAAGGAAATGGCAGCCCTCTCCAGTATTCTTGCCTGGAGAATCCCATGGACAGAGGAGACTGGCAGGCTACAATCCATGGAGTCGCAAGAGTCAGACATAACTTAGCTACTTCACCACCACCACCACTATAATAGACTCACTATTTCAGAATCTGTAGATAAAGGAAATAAAATATAGTTCTTTATTTCCCAACTTAGAGGTTAACTGTGCATCATAAATGACCTGGAAGTGTTGGAAAATTGGTCATAAGTGTGCCAGTTTTAAACACTAAATGTCTTAATAAAGTCTTTTACTTATATGAAGTATATACTCTCAGAAAGCATTGTAAAAACTATATTTCCATGTGAATTTTAGAATTAGCTTGTAATTTTATTAAAAAACAAAGCTCGTAAGAATATTATTTGGAATTGCACTGAATCTGTGTATAAATTTGGGAAAGACTGACATCTTAATACTGAGTCTTCAGATCCAGGAACAAGGTTTATCTCTCCATTTATTTAGGTCTTACTTAATTTCTCTAAACTGTGCTTTGTAATTTTCAGTCTATAGGTCTTTCTTTCACATCTTTTGCTAGGTTTATCCCTAAGTAGTTTTTTTTTTTATATTGTAGTAATATTTTAAAAATTCCTATATCTGATTTTTCACTTATATATGGGGACAGAATTGATATTTGTTTATCTGTCTTGTATTTTGCAGGTTTGCTAAACTTCTTTATTAGTTCTAGTGTTTTTGTTTTTTTGCTGTTGTTTTTTAATAGATTCCACTGGGTCTTCTTCATAAATTATCATGGCATCCAAATAAAGAGATTTTAACTTCTTCCTTGCTAATTTGGATGTCTTTTATTTCTTCTTTTACCTGATTGCACTGATTAGTCTTTCTTTACAACATAGAAGAGAAATGATAAGAGTGGAAAACCCTTTCATGCTCCTGATCTTAGGGGGGTGTATTGCATCTTTCACCAGTTGTGTGATGTCAGCTGTAGGTTTGGTAGGTGCTCTTTAGTAGGATGAGGAGGTTCTCTTCTGTTCCTTATTTGCTGAGAGCGTTCGTCAGAAAAGGATTTTGGATCTTATCAAATGCTTTTTCTAAATATCTATTGAAATTATCATACTGTTTTTCTTTTTTAGTTTGCTAACATAGTAAATTGCATATTTTTTTTATAATGTTAAGGCAACCCTACATTCCTAGAATAAACCTAACTTCGTGATATCCCTCTGTGTGTGTATGCTAAGTCACTTCAGTCATGTCCAGCTCTGTGCCACCCTGTGGGCTGTAGCCTGCCAGGCTCCTCTGTCCATGGAATTCTCCAGGCAAGAATACTGGAGTGGATTGCCATGCCCTTGTCCAAGGGATCTTCCTAACCCAGGGATCGAACCTATGTCTCTTACATCTCCTGCGTTGGCAGGTGGGTTCTTTACCACTAGCACCCCCGGAAGGCCCATTATCCCTTTAATATTTTGTTAGATTAAATTTGCTACAATTTTGTTTAGTATTTTACATCTGTGTTCATGATGGATATTTTTCTGTAGTGTTTTGCTTTTGTTTTCTTATAAAAGCCTTAGCCTGATTTTTTATCAGGATAATGCTGGCCTCATTGAATGAGTTGGAAAGTATTTTCTCTGGTTCAGTTTTCCAGAAGAGTTTGTGCGGAATTGGTATTATTTTTCTTTTAAATGTTTGTTGGAGTCTTCAGTGAAGCCATCTGGTGTGGAGATTTCTTTGTAGGAAGGCTTTAAACTTCAAAATTAATTTTTTTAATGGATAGAGAACTATTCACATGTATTTTTTTTCTTGAGCGAACTTAGTTTGTGTGTTTTAGGAAGCTGTCTATTTTATCTGTTGTCAAATGTACTGCCATAAAAATGTTCTTAACATTTATTACCTTTTAGTGTCTGTGATTATGTTACCTCTTCATTCTGGATATTATTTATTTGTGTCATGTCTTTTTCCTGACCTATATAACAGTTTATCAATTTTATTTATTTTTTGAAAGAACCTGCTTTTGGTCTCTTTCTCTATATTTCCATTGCTTTTCATTGATCTTCTCTTTTATCTTTATTATTTCTTCTCTTCTATTTACTCTGTGCTAATTTGCTCTTCTCATTCTAGTTCTTTAAGATAGAAGTTGATTTCATATTTTAAGGTGAAATTTAAGACCAATCCACAGCTCAGAGGGATGAACTTGGGCAGGAAATATAAATTTGATTTAGTCAATTTTGCTATGGTCATAGATAAGGTTGCCAACAGAGATAGGCTTGAGGGAGAAGAGACAGAATCTGAAACTAATTTTTCCTTTAGTGGTGGTAAAAGATACCTAACATAACATTATATAATTTTAATCACTTTAACCGTACAGTTCAGAGGTGTTAAGTACATCCATATTGTTGTGCAGCCATCTTTGCTATCCATCTCAAGAACTTTTTCATCCTTCCAAACTGAAACTTGTCATTAGACAATAATTCCCTATTCTCTTTTCCTCCATCCCTGGCAACCATCATTCTACTTTCTGTCTCTCTGAATTTAACTACTCTAGATACATAAGTGAAATCATATAATCCTTTTGTGTCTGGCTTCTTTCATTTAAAATAATGTCTTCGGTGTGATTCCGTCCTGCTACTAGTGCTCATTCGAATAGTAGTCGTTTAATTCCGTCCGGCTTCTTTCCCACATAAGTGCGTGCCGCCACCCATGGAGGATTCAGTGGACATGGACATGAGCCCCTTGAGGCCCCAGAACTGTCTTTTCGGTTGTGAACTAAAGACTGACAGAGATTATTACTTCAAGGTGGATAATGATGAAAATGAGCACCAGTTATCTTTAAGAACGGTCAGTTTAGGGGCTGGAGCAAAGGATGAGTTACACATTGTTGAAGCAGAGGCGATGAATTATGAAGGCAGTCCAATTAAAGTAACACTGGCAACTTTGAAAATGTCTGTACATCCAACGGTTTCTCTTGGGGGCTTTGAAATTACACCACCTGTGGTCTTACGGTTGAAGTGTGGTTCAGGGCCTGTGCATATCAGTGGACAGCACTTAGTAGCTGTGGAGGAAGATGCAGAGTCAGAAGATGAAGAGGAGGAGGATGTGAAACTCCTAAGTATATCTGGAAAGCGTCCTGCCCCTGGAAGTGGTAGCAAGGTTCCCCAGAAAAAAGTAAAGCTTGCTGCTGATGAAGATGACGACGATGATGATGATGAAGACGACGATGATGATGACAATTTTGATGAGGAAGTTGAAGAAAAAGCTCCAGTAAAGAAATCTGTACGAGATACTCCAGCCAAAAATGCACAGAAATCGAACCAAAATGAAAAAGACTCAAAACCATCAACACCAAGATCAAAAGGTCAAGAATCCCTCAAAAAACAGGAAAAAACACCTAAAACACCGAAAGGACCTAGCTCTGTAGAAGACATTAAAGCAAAACTACAAGCAAGTATGGAAAAAGGTGGTTCCCTTCCCAAAGTGGAAGCCAAGTTTATCAATTATGTGAAGAATTGTTTCCCGATGACTGACCAGGAGGCTATTCAAGATCTCTGGCAGTGGAGGAAGTCTCTTTAAGAAAACAGTTTAAACAGTTTGTTAAAAATTTTCCGTGTTATTTCATTTCTATAACAGTTGATATCTGGCTGTCCTTTTTATAATGCAGAGTGAGAACTTTCCCTACCGTGTCTGATAAATGTTGTCCATGTTCCATTGCCAAGAATGTGTTGTCCAAAATGCCTGTTTAGTTTTTAAAGATGGAACTCCACCCTTTGCTTGGTTTTAAGTATGTATGGAATGTTATGATAGGAATAGTAGTAGTGGTGGTCAGACAGATGGAAATGGTGGGGAGACAAAAATATACATGTGAAATAAACTCAGTATTTTAATAAAGTAAAAAAAAAATAAATGTCTTCAAGATTCTTCCAAAAAAAAAAAAGATTCTTCCATGTTGTAGCATGTGTCAGAATTTCATTCCTTTTAAAGGCTGAATGATATTCTACTGTATGTATATACTTTATTTTATTTATCATTCTTCCATTGATGGACATTTGGGTTGTTTTCACCTTTTGGTTATTATGAGTAATGCTGCTGTGAACTTGATATTTAACTTTTTGAGGATCCACCAAATTGTTTTCCACAATGACTGCATCATTTTACATTGTGACCAGCAGTGCACATAGGTTCCAGTTTCTCCATGTCCTTACTAACACACGTATATATGGAATAAAGAAAATATATGTACATAAACAATAGCCATCCTTATGAGTGTGAAGTGGTATCTCATTTAGGTTTTGGTTTTTATTTCCCTAGTGATTAGTGATGTTGTGCATTTCTTTCAAGTGCTCATTGGCCACCTATATCTTCTTTGGAGAAATGTCTAGTTAAGTTCTTTGCCCATTTTTCATTTTGGAGTGTGTATGTGTGTGTGTGTTGTAGTTGTTGAGTTGTAGGAGTTCTTTATTTATTTTGGCTATTAATTCCGTAAGAGATATATGATTTGCAAGTATTTTCTCCATTTTATAAGCTGCTTTTTCACTGTTTATAGTGTTTTTTCATATACAAAAGTTTTTAGTTTTAATGAAGTCCAACTTTTGTTGCCTGTGCTTTTGTTATATCTAAGAAAACACTGCCAAACCTAGCATCACGAAGCTTTTATTCTCTGTTTTCCTCTAAGAATTCTATAGTTTTTGCTCTTATGTTTAGATTTTTGATTTGCTTTAACTTTTCTTTGTGGTATAAGGTAAGAATATGACCAAGTTTGGAAGACTTCCCAACATTGCCTGGCCAGATAGAGGAAGGATAAGCCTGCAGAGAGGGAAAAATGAACACATATCAATGTTGCTGAGAGATCAAATTTGCAGCCATGAAGTTAAAAGGCGCTCACTCCTTGGAAGAAGACCAACCTAGACAGCATGTTAAAAAGCAGAGACATTACTTTGCCAACAAAGGTCTGTCTAGTCAAGGCTATGGTTTATCCAGTAGTCATGTGAGAATTGGACTGTAAAGAAAGCTGAGTGCTGAAGAATTGATGCTTTTGAACTGTGGTGTTGGGGAAGACTCTTGAGAGTTCCTTGGACTGCAAGGAGATCCAGCCAGTCCATCCTAAAGGAAATTAGTCCTGAATATTCATTGGAAGGACTGATGTTGAAGCTGAAACTCCAGTCCTTTGGCCACCTGATGCGAAGAGCTGACTCATTTGAAAAGACCCTGATGCTGGGAAAGGTTCAAGGCGGGAGGAAAAGGAGACAACAGAGAATGAGGTGGTTGGATGGCATCACTGACTCAATGGACATGAGTTTGAGTAAATTCCAGGAGTTGGTGAGGGACAGGGAAGTATGGCGTGCTGCAGTCCATGGGGTCGCAAAGAGTCGGACATGACTGAGCGACTGAACTGAACTGAACTGTAGAGATCAAATAAGATGAGAATCCGCCCCCCGTGCCCCCTCTCCCCCTGCAACTTATTACATTTAGAAACATGGAAGACACACAGGAGGAAAAGCACAGGTCATGTTTTGGAACAGTGGCTGGAACATGTTTTTGAACAATGAACAATCTTATTTATTTGTAGCATATAATTTTGGAAATTAGACGAGAAGGTTGATGGAGGTCAAATGGAGAAAGACTTTAAGTGGGTTTGAATTTTTTTCTTTAGGCAACAGTAACATAAAGGAGATCAGTCCTGGGTGTTCATTGGAAGGACTGATGCTGAAGCTGAAACTCTAGTACTTTGGCCACCTCATGCGAAAGGTTGACTCATTGGAAAAGACCTTGATGCTGAGAGGGATTGGGCATGAGGAGAAGGGGACGACAGAGGATGAGATGACTGGATAGCATCACTGACTCGATGGACATGAGTCTGAGTAAACCCTGAGAGTTGGTTATGGACAGGGAGGCCTGGTGTACTGTGATTCATGGGGTCGCAAAGAATTGGACACGACTGAGCAACTGAACTGAACTGAACATATGGAAAGGATAATGAAACTATAATTCTATGAAGTACAAAGTCTGTTGTCTCCTTTGTATTTGAAAAATTGAATTTCCTTCTTGGTAAGTGAGGTGCATGTAAGGTAGGTCATTAGTAACAGGGGAATTAGTTCTTCCTGTTTGTTGCTAATCTTTGGCTCTAGAAATCGATGCACTTCCGTGGACTATTGAATATGTGTAACATAGTCAACTTCTTGGTTGGGCTACAGCCGAAAATAGCAAAGTCCTATTTTTCTTTGGCTATGGCTGCACTGTATTGGGATTAGTGTGAGCTGTGGACCAGATTACTGCTTGAGAGATGTTATTTATGTGCCTGAAAGTCATCAAGTGGTGCTCTTATTTTCTTTTTTACTGTGCAGCAAAAAATTATGGGTATTTTCTTTGGCTGTGGGACTTTTTATCTGGAGGCTAGCTACTCTTTATGTCTCATTATAAGGTGATCCTGAACATGCAGTTATTCTCCTTCAAGTTCCTGATCTCCATCACCAACACTTTCCCAATTAGAAAGTCTATTACAAAAAAAATTTTTTTAACCAGGAAGAAATAGAAAATTTGAGCAGACCAATCACTAGTAATGAAATTGAAGCAATAATTTAAAAACTTCCAACAAATAGAGTTCTAGAACCAGGCAGCTTCACAGGTGAGCTCTACCAAACATTTAAAGAAAAGTTAATACCTATCCTTCTCAAAATATTCCAAGATATTGAAGAGGAAGGAATGCTTCCAAACTCATTCTATGAGGCCAGAATTTTCCTGAGACCAAAATCAGATGAAGGCATTATAAAAAGAAAGAAAATTACAGGCCAGTATCTCTGATGAACATAGATGTAAAAATACTCAGTAAAATTATCAGCAAACTTAATTCAACAATACATTAAAAGGATCTTACACCATGATCAGGTCGGCTTTATTACAAGGATGTAAGGATTCAACATTCACAAATCAATTAACAACTGCATTAACAAAATGAAGGGTAAAAATAAAATGGTGGCTCAATAGAGAAAAAGCATTTGACAATTCCAAGTTCATTTATGATACAAACTCTCAGTAAAATAGGTGTCAAGGGAACATAACTAAACACAATAGAAGCCATATATGACAGACCCACAGCTAACATCATACTTAGGGGTGAAAAGCTGACAGCTTTTCCTTTAAGATCAGGAAAAGACAAGGATGCCCACTCTGACCATTTTTTATTCAACACAGTATTGGTAGTCCTAGCCACAAGAAAGCAGTTAAGTAGAAGAAATAAAAGAAATTCAGATTAGAAAGGAAGTAAACTGTAATCACTGCAGATGGGGATTGCAGCCATGAAATTAAAAGACGCTTACTCCTTGGAAGGAAAGTTATCACCAAACTAGACAGCATATTAAAAAGCAGAGACCTTACTTTGCCACCAAAGGTCCATCTAGTCAAGGCTATGGTTTTTCCAGTGGTCATGTATGGATGTGAGAGTTGGACTGTGAAGAAAGCTGAGCGCCGAAGAATTGATGCTTTTGAACTGTGGTGTTGGAGAAGACTCTTGAGAGTCCCTTAGACTGCAAGGAGATCAGCCAGTTCATCCTAAAGGAGATCAGTACTGAGTGTTCATTGGAAGGACTGATGCTGAAGCTGAAACTCCAATACTTTGGTCACCTCATGCGAAGAGTTGACTCATTGGAAAAGACCCTGATGCTGGGAGGGGTTGGGAGCAGGAGGAGAAGGGGACGACAGAGGATGAAATGGCTGGATGGCATCACCGACTCGATGGACATGTTTGAGTAAACTCCGGGAGTTAGTGATGGACAGGGAGGCCTGGCGTGCTGTGATTCATGGGGTTGCAAAGAGTTGGACACGACTGAGCAACTGAACTGAACTGAAAACTGTTGTTATTTATAGGTGACATGATACTATACAGAAAACCCTAAAGACTCCACTAAAACTCTATTATAACTAATAAATGAATTGTATCCTGCCACTTTACTAAAAAACCAGTATATAGAAATCAGTTGCCTTTCTTTATATAGATTAGTAATGAACTATTGGAAAGCGAAATTAAGAAAATAGTCATGTTTATTACATTGCTCATAAAGAATAAAATACCTAGGATAATTATAACCAAAGAGACGAGAGACTTATACTCTGAAAACTGTAAGACATTGATGAAAGAAATTGAATACAACAATTGATGAAAGAGATTGAATACTGTGCTCATGGATTAGAAGATTTAATATTGTTTAAATGTCTGTCCTGCACAAGGAAATCTGCAGATTTAATACAATTCCTATCAAAATAGAAATAGCATTTTTCACAGAACTGGAACAAATGGTCCTAAAATATGTATCGAACCACAAAAGACGCCAAATAGCCCAAACAACCTTGAGGAAGAACAAAGCTGGAGGTATCACATTCCCTGGTTCAAATGAATTCAAATTAATTTACAAAGTTATAGTAATCAAAACTGTACTGGCATAAAAACAGACACATAGACCAATGAAACAGAATAGAGAACACAGAAGTAAACCCATGTTTATATGGTTAATTAATTTATGACAATGAAGCCAGTAATTTATAGTAGAATAAAAGAGAGTTTCTTCCATTAATGGTATTGGGAAAACTAGACGGTTACCTGCAAGAGAAGGACATTGAACCATTTTCTTATACCATTTACAAAAATAAACTCAAAATGGATTAAAGACTTAAATGTAAGGCCTGAAACCATAAAAATCCTATAAGAAAACATAGACAGTATGTATGCTCTTTGATGTCAGTCTTAGCAATATAATTTTGGATAAATCTCAAGCCAAGGCAACAAAAGCAAAAATAAATGGGACTATAGCAACTAAAAAATTTTTGCACAGTGAAGGAAACTGTCAATATAATGAAAAGGCAGTGTACTGAATGTGAAAAGATATTTGTCAATGATATATCTGATAGGAGTTAATATCCAGAAAATATAAAGAACTCCTGTGAGTCAGCTTCAAAAATACAGTCTGATTTAAAAATGGGCAGGGGACCTCAATAGACATTTTCTAAGAAAAATATACAAATAGCCAACAGACATATGAAAAGATGCTCAACATTAGTAATCATCACATAAATGCGAATAAAAACCACAAAAAATATCACCTTGCTACTGTCAGAATGGCCGTTATCAAGTCAGCAAATGGGACTTCCCTGGTAGTCCAGTAGCTGCGACTCCTCACTCCTAATGCAGGGTTCGATCGACCTGACCCCAGGTTCAATCTCTGGTTAGGGAACTAGATCACATATGCTGCAACTAACACCCAGCACAGCCAAATAAAGAAATAAATAGTTTTTATAAAGTCAACAAGTAACAAATGTTGGTGAGGATGTGGAGAAAAGGGAACCCTTATGCACTGTTGGTGGAAAACAAGAATACCACTTAAAAAGATTTATTCACCTATGTATTCATTGCAGCATTATTTACAAGAGCCATGATATGAAAGTAACCTAAGTGTCCATCAGTAGATGAATGAATATAGAAATGGTGACAAATGTGTCTGTCACATGTGTGTGTGTGAATATTAGTCATAAAAAGGAATGGCATCTGGCCATTTGTGACAACCTGGAGAGACCAAGAGACTGTTATGCTAACTGAAAGTCAGAAAGAGAAATACAAATACCAAATGATTTCACCTGTGTGTGGAATTTAAAACACAAAACAAAACATGTTTTTGAAGTTCATCCATGTTATAATGTGTCAGTATGTTATTCATTTTTGTGGTCAAATAATAGTCCATTGCATGAGTATACATTTTGTTTATTTGTTCATCAGTTGATGGACATTTGAGTTTTTTCCATTTTTAGGGTATTATGGATAATGCGTCTATGAACAGTTATGTACAGGTTTTAGTATATATACCTAGGAGTGAAATCACTGGATCATATGATAACTCTATGTTTAACTTTTAAATTTTTATTTATTTTTTCTGTTTTTTAAAATTTAGTTGCTGTACAATATTATATGTTACATGTGTACAACATAGTGATTCATAATATTTAAAGGTTATACTCCATTTATAAGAGGAACTAAAGAGCCTCTTGAGGAAAGTGAAAGAGGAGAGTGAAAAAGCTGGCTTAAAACTCAACATTCAAAAAACTAAGGTCATGGCATCCAGTCCCATCACTTCGTGGCAAGTAGATGGGAAAACAATGGAAACAGTGACAGTCTTTACTTTCTTGGGCTTCAAAATCACTGCAGATGGTGGGCTGCAGCTATGAAATTAAAAGATGCTTGCTCCTTGGCAGAAAAGCTAACAAACCTAGACAGCATATTAAAAAGCAGAGATGTTACTTTGCCAACAACTTGTTCTAGTCAAAGCTATGGTTTTTCCATTCGTCATGTATGGATGTGAGAGTTGGACCATAAAGAAAGTGGAGTGCCTAAGAATTGATGCTTTTGAACTGTGGTGTTGGAGAAGATTCTTGAGAGTCCCTTGGACTGCAAGGAAATCCAACCAGCCCATCCTAAGGGGAATCAGTCCTAAATATTCATTGGAAGGACTGATGCTGAAGCTCCAAACTTTGGCCACCTGATGCGAAGAGCTGACTCATTGGAAAAGACCCTGATGCTGGGAAAGATTGAAGGCCAGAGGAGAAGGGGATGACAGAGGCTGAGATGGTTAGATGGCATCACCGACTCCATGGACATGAGTTTGAGCAAGGTATGGGAGTTGGTGATGGACAGGGAAGCCTGGTGTGCTGCAGTCCATGCAGTCGCAAGGAGTCAGACACGACTGAACTGAACTGACTGAATTCCATTTATAGTTACTCTAAATTATTGGCTATATTCTCCATGTTATATAGTATATATTTGTAGCTTATTTTATACCTAATGGTTTGTACCTCTTGTTCTCTATCACTGTATTGCCCCTCTCCCTTTCCTTTTCCCGATTAGCTGGTTCTTTGTATCTGTGAGTCTGCTCTTTTGTTATATTCACTAGTTTCTTGTGTTTTTTAGATTTCACATATAGATGGTATATAGATTCGTATATAGATGCTGAAGCTGAAACTCCAATAGTTTGACCATATAATGTGAAGAACTGACTCATTTGAAAAGACCCTGTTGCTGGGAAAGATTGAAGGCGGGAGGAGAAAAGGATGACAGAGAATGAGATGGTTGGATGGCATCACCAACTCAGTGGACATGACTTTGAGTAAACTCCGGGAGTTGGTGATGGACAGGGAGGCCTGGTGTGCTGCAGTCCATGGGGTCGCAAAGAGTCAGACACAACTGAGTGACTGAACTGATACTGATAGATGGTATCACATAGTGTTTGTCTTTCTCTGACTTATTTCACTTTTTAGCATAACAGCCTCCAAATCCTACATGTTGCTGCAAATGGCAAAATTTTATTCTTTTTTATGGCTGAGTTGTATTCCATTGTATGTATGTGTATGTATATGTGTGTGCTAAGTAACTTCAGTCGTGTCCGACTCTGCGATCCCATGGACTGTAGCCTGCTAGGCTCCTCTGTCCATGGAATCCTCCAGGCAAGAATGCCAAAGTGGGTTGCCGTTTCCACCTCCAGAGTATCTTTCTGACCTAGGGATTGAACCTGGGTTTCCCGCATTGCAGGCAGTTTCTTTACTGATTGAGCCACCAGGGAAGCCCCTGTGTATGTATATATATACACATATTTGTGCTATCCATTCATCTATTGATGGAGATTTAGATTTCTTCCATATATTGGCAATTGTAAATAATGCTGCTGTGAACATTGGGGTGCATGTGTCTTTTTGAATTAGTGTTTTTTATTTTTTCCCCCAGATATATATCTAGGAGTGGAATTGCTATGTCATATTGTAGTTTGGTTTTAGTGTTTTGAGGACTTCCATACTGTTTTCCACAGGTTGAACCAATTTACTTTCTCACCAGTGGTGTAGGAGGGTTACCTTTTCTCCACATCCTTGCTAACATTCATTATTGTGTTCTTTTTGATAATAGTCATTATTACAGGTGTGAGGTAATATTTCACTGTGATTTTGATTTGCAGTTCTCTGATGATTAGTGAGTGATATTGAGCATCTTTTCATGTGCCAGTTGGCTATCTGCATTTTTTCTTTAGAAACATGTCCATTCAGTTCTTCTGTGCATTTTTTGATTTAAGCTTTTTTTATATTTAGTTATATGAGCTGTTTACATATGTTGGATACTAATCTGTTATCTGTCTTATCATTTGCAGATATCTTCTCCAATTCAGTAAGTTGTCTTTTTGGTTTCTCCATGGTTTCATTTGCTGTGCAAAAGCTTCTAAGTTTAATTAGGTCCCATTTATTTATTTTTGCTTTTGTGTTTCTTTGCTTTAGATGACTCCAAAAAATTATTGCCGTGATTTTTGTCAGAGTGTTCTGCCTATGTTTTCCTCTAGGAGTTTTATAGTATCTGATCTTAAAGTCTTGAATCTATTTTGAGTTTATTTTTGTATATGGTGTTACAAGAATGTTCTAATTTCATTCTTTTACATGTAGCTGTCCGTTTTCCCCACCACCCCTTGTTGCAGAGACTGTCTTTTCTCCATTGTGTGTTCTTGCCTCCTTTGTCATAGATTAACTGAGCTGAAGTGTGTGGGTTCATTTCTGGGCTCTCTATCTTCTTCCATATGTTTAACTTTTTGAAGAACTGCCAATCTGTTTTGCACAGTAGATCTACTATTTACAATCCCACTAGCAGTGTGTAAGGGTTTTGGTTTTATCTTATCTTGAAGATATGGTAAAAACTTGTTATTGTCTATCTTTTTGATTATAGTCTTCCTGATGGGTATGTCAAGTGGTATTTCATTGTTCAACAACATACTTTCAAGGTTTTCTTTTAACCTTTTTGATTTTAGACTTTATCTGCTAGCTTCTTCATATGGTAGGTGAGGATTTAGCTGTCTACCTCCTCCTCCCTGAAGCACACTTACCCTTCCCTTTCCCCATCCTTCCTGTTCTCCAGTCAGCTCTCAAAGAGCTAGATCAGACTCATTGTTATGACTTAGTATTGTTTGTGTTGAGCCATATGGTATTATGATTACATTTTGTTTCTTTTGATTTTTATCATGTTAAAAGTTAAAATTAAAAAATTAAAATTTAAAATTATCATGTTAAAATTTAAAATGATAATTTTTTTTTTTTGCCCTTTCCTCTCATGTATCTTATCATTAAGTGTTAGTCCCACAGTCGTGTCCAACTCTTTGTGACCCCATGGACTGTAGCCCTCCAGGTTCATTTGTCCTTGGAATTCTCCAAGAATACCTGAGTTGGTTGCCACTTCCTACTCCAGGGGATCTTCCCAACCCAGGGATCAAACCTGGGTCTCCTAAATTGCAGGCAGATTCTTGACAATCTCAGCCACCAGGGAAGCCTCTGTATCTATAATTATTATTTCAAAAATTTTCTGTCAGTCTATCAATATTCCTCTCAAAACACTCAAACATTGGTGACTCATCAGTTCCTTTTTCTCCTGGAGCCTTCCAGTGTCCTGGCCCACTTTGGAATGGTGTCTTTCTAGGGCTGTAGCATAGATGACATTTTGCAACCTTTTCTCATAGTCCTCTTGGGGAATTAATCAGACTTTTAACCTCTGAAAAGTAAAGGTAAAGTCGCTCAGTCATGTCCAACTCTTTGCGACCCCATGGACTGAGGAGCCTACCAACTTTCCAGGCAAGAGTACTGGAGTGGGTTGCCATTTCCTTTTCCAGGGGATCTTTCCAATCCAGGGATCAAACCCGGGTCTCCCACATTGCAGGCAGACACTTTACCGTCTGAGCCACCAGGGAAGCCCTTTTAACCTCTGGGTTGATCTAAATTTTTTGTCTTTTCTCTCCCACTTAACATCTCTGTTATTTTATTCTATATCTGGAGGATTTCCTCAATTTTATCTTAACTCTTCAACTTTTACTTTACTCAATGAAAAAGGAAAACATAATTTTCAAATTTCTTTACTATTCTTTAAATATTCCTTTTGTATTTTATATATTTCATGAGTACAGTATCTTTTATATTTCTAAGGGTTTTCATGGTAATGTCTTCGGTTTCTTTCAAGTTTCTTTTTTCTCTCTTTTAGCCCCTTGCCTTTTAGAAACTTTCTTCAGATGATCCTTTGTTTGTTCACATTTAAGAGGGAGTCTGTACAAAGCTATTTGAAAGCTCTGTGTATATACCTGGGATGATTTCCAACATTATCTGACAATTTGCTGAGAGGCACTGAACTAAGTACTTTATTTATGTTATCTTAACAGATCTTTACATTGGTCCTGAGGTTCTAATTTCATAGATGAGGAATGTCTTGAGGCTTATATGGTACAACTCAAAGGAGGGATACCCAGATCTGTCTGCCTTCATATGATTTTTTAAAAATCTATAGTATTCTGTTTCCCTGCCTCCCTTCCAATAAATGCTTTGTGAATACCAGGAAAACTCTTGAGAACCTTAAAGTCAAATAGAAACAAGACAGGCAAATGTGATCACCCAAACACAAAACTGCAGCAATTACAGAAGTATGTTGAGAGGAGATGGTGAATATGATTATTTAGGAGGGTTGGGATCTGAGTGATGTGCCCCTTTTTTTCCCCCCCTACTAAGCTCTTTTTCAGAGAACCAGGTACATAACTTGGAAATATTAATGTTTATGTGAGTGACATGTGAGGCTTGTTTAAACAGGATGGAAAGGCAGAAGTAGTAAGTAACATGCTATATTAAAAGAAGCATCATAGATGATTTTATAAAACCAGAAAGTAGGAAGTATTATTTGGGAAGATCAGCATTTCACACATGATACAGCAGTGAATGATTATAATGCTATTTTTCTCAAATATCTTGATATTAAAAATTATCAACCTCTTATCCTGTTGAATAACACACAAAAATTATACCTACACGTTTGTGTGTTTTTTGGTGGCCTCTCAAAATGTACACTTAACTCAAGTATGTCAGACTGCACTTCCTCAGTTTGATGGTACTTTTCCTAAATACTGATACTTAGGTTTTAGAATCCCTGTCAGCAGAAGTCCATGTGTATCCCCAGTTAAATATTTTTAATCATAAGCAATCACTCTGTGAAAATATTTTAAAGATGGTAGGAAGATGCAAAATATAATTTTTAAAAATATTTTTGAGTGACAGAGATTTATATCTCTTATTGTTAGAACTGTCTTTTCATTTTTGCAGAAAAGAAATATATCCTGTGTATGGGTACTGGGTCTTATAGAATTTTTCTCCTATTGAATTAATTATTACAGCTTGCTAAATAACTCTTGTGAAGTAAGCATAAAGGAGTATAATTAACTGGAGCTACAGCAGTGATAGGACAATAGGAGGCAGATGTACCTACTGAAGGATAAAAATAATTACTTGAGAAATAGTTAAGTTAGAGTATTTCTGTGATAAGACAATTTTCCTCCTTTTGTTTAAATATTCGCAGCATTCCACCATGAAATGTTCAGTTATAGCTAAGAGCCCTTCCCCTAAATAGGATAACCTTGTTATTTAGTGAAGTGCCTATTCATAGTAACATCAGGGTTAAAATATTGAGCTCTCTTTTTCTCCTTGTAAGCATATCCTGGATTCTTTGATGAGAGGATTATGTTATACTTTCTGTGTTCTAAAGACTTATGATTCTTTATTTTTAATTTAGGAAAAGCTTAAAGGAATAATTACTAGCTACTAAGTTCTGGAGGTATAACTGTCATTTATCTTTGGAAACATGTATTTCATTTATATATGAAAACCAATAGGACATAAAAAGGTTAAATTTGGTCTCAGCTCTTTACCATGTAAATTTCTACCAGATAGCAACTTTTGTTGTTATTTATATGTGTCTTTTGAATTGTCTATACTGTTGAGGAGTTACTGTAGCAGACATACCCCCAAATCCAACTGGTTTGACATAAAAGTTCATTTCTTTCTCACTTGTCAATCTAGAGGTTGATTGGCCTTCCACATGGTCATTCAGGAGCCCATACAACTTTTATCTTATGACTCTGCCTTCCTCTGCATTCTGGAGTCCTCTCCATTCAGCTGGTGTGGAGAATGCATGCTCATTTATTAGCTGAAGAAAATGGCAACCCACTCCATGCCACAAATTCTTTACCCCACTCTTTTCTCATTTCATTTTAAAACATGAAATACTTAACCAGTTTGAGTCATTTAAACAGTCACTGAACTATAGTGTTAAAATTAACTGAAGTTTTAGTGCAATCTCTTCATTTGATAAATTAGAGAATAGGCTCAGAGAATTTGGAGAGATATTCCTAAGATCACTAAATGCCATATCTAGGAAAAACAAGTTTCCCAATCTCCAGGGTAGTATTTATTCTTTCTCTGTACTATGTTGTTTTTGATGAACCTTCTTTTACAAATTCATATCTCCTAAATTAATACAAATTGTTTACCCAGATTTCTTTCCTTTTACCATCCTCCTAAGATACTTATCCTAGAGAATGGGGGATTTTTATTATAATTGATGTAGAATAGAATTTTGTGTGTTTAGTCACTCAATCGTATCCAACTTTTTGAAGCCCCATGGACTGTAGCCCGACAGGCTTTTCTGTCCATGGAATTTTCCATGCAAGAATACTAGAATGGGTTGCCTTTTCTTACTCCCGGGGCTCTTCCCAACCCAGGGATTGAACTGATGTCTCTTGTGTCTCCTGCATTGACAGGCAGGTTCCTTACCACTAGTGATCTGAAAAGCATTTGTCATGTTGTTATTATTGGGTGCTATAGTGGAGCACCATATTGACTGCAGGTTCAAGGAAGAATACCCCAGGAATTGGAGAGGCAAAGGAGGGGAGGATGTCAGAGTCAAGTAGGGTGTATTTCAAAATTTTGCCTACAGCCAGCTTGGATCTTGAGGAACATTTATGATAACTTCAAGAATACGCCTTCTTCACTTACAATAACTTTGAAAACAGATTAATTCAGCTGAGAGCTCTTTAAATTCAATGAAATTTGAAATATTGATTTGTTTAATTCTGCCTGTTGATACTTAATTGCAGACTTAAAAGTGCTATTTTATTTTAAGTAATTTCACATTTAAATAATTCCCCAGCATAAAGTAGTATAAGTTCATTGCAGAAAATACAGAAAAGTATATTCTTAAAATGACATGTAAAAACAAAACAAACAAAAAGACATGTAATTTTTGTTCCTAATAATAACCACAGGTATCATTTTGAGACATTCCTTCCTGGTGTCTTCTTTTGTTACATGGTATAGGACAAAAATATAAATATTTATTGAATAAATTTAACATGATATCCCAAGCATTGCCCTATGCGTGTAATATTCTTAGAAAATATTTTTACCAGCTCTGTAATATTCTAGTAGGCAGATGTACTGTGATTAGTCACTCATCTTTTGTTGGACTTTAAAATGTTGTACATTATGTGTTTTTGTTTGTTTGTTCTTTACAGATTCTTAATTAGCCAATCTCAGCAGTTGGGCAGGTTCTTTTTGTCAGTGTACATATTTCCTGAGATATTTCTAAATGGATCCTTCTTTGTCGAAGGTCTTTTTGTCTCCTAGTACTTCCCCAAGGTTGTGTCTGCAGTTAGGTAGTTGGCTTCATTGTTTGTGTCTCCACTAACCTGTGGTCTTCCCTGACAGCTCAGTTGGTAAAGAATCCACCTGCGATGCAGGAGACCCCGGTTTGATTCCTGGGTCAGGAAGATCCTCTGGAGAAGGGATAGGCTACCCACTCCAGTATTCGTGGGCTTCCCTTGTGGCTCAGCTGGTAAAAAGTCTGCCTGCAATGCGGAAGACCTGGGTTTGGTTCCTGGGTTGGGAAGATCCCCTGGAGAAGGGGAAGGGGTCACAAAGAGCTTGGGGTCACAAAGAGCTGGACACGACTGAGCGACTTTCATACACCACTGAGACGGTAAGCTTCCAGAGGATCAGGGCTTGTCTTCTTTTGCCTTTGTTTCTCCATTGCTCCGCACAGTACCAGGAATGTAATAAGCATTCAATAAAATACTTGTTGATGCTTATTGTGATTCTGAAAAGTGATGAGACTGGTTTTCATGTGACAGCTTTGGAATTTTTCTCACAGCTTTTTCAGTCTTCACTTAAGTGACACACATGAGAATGGGAAAGAAACAGTCAGTTCAGTTCAGTCACTCAGTCGTGTCCGACTCTTTGCGACCCCATGAATCGCAGCACGCCAAGCCTCCCTGTCCATCACCAGCAATACAGGAGTCTAAATTTAAGACAGGAATGTTTTTCTTTAAATTTACTCAGCTACACAGTGTTATAGATCACTAGTGGCAAAGAGGGGGGCCCACAACTTGCAGACAAAAGAAAGATACAGTTTATTGCTTTATAAACTGGTTCATTGTAGCTCTGATATCGTTTCCTCCTTCCACTTCCATTTTCCTTCTGTTCTTCCTCCTCTCCAGAAGTTAGCATCAGGATCACAGTGTTGAGATTAAGTCTTGCTGCCTTCAGATTGAACTTGTTGCTTTTTAAGGATTTTGAGGGTAGGATAGAAGGTAAATTTTTATTTTATTGTTTATTCATTCATTTACTTTTTGGCCATGCTGCACGGCATGTGGGATCTTAGTTCCCTGCTCGAGGATCAAACTCACACACCCTTCAGTGGAAGCTCAAAGTCTTAACCACTGGACTGTCCGGGAAATCCCTTTTTTTAAAATTTAAATTCATGTGGTTTGGCTTTATTTATTCTTTATAGACTCCTTTACATAGATTGATTTGAGATGATTTATCAGAATATTTTTATCAAGAATATGATATTCCAGGAAGCCAAGGCTAAGCCATGGAAACAAATAGGAGTAAATCAATAAAAGTCACACATTTTGAGGTTTCATGTGGAGAAAATAGAAAGATATGCATGAATATAAGAGAAATATAGCCCTGGAAGTTTGGGAAAAGGGGACATGGGGGAGAGAGCAAAATCTTGAGTGACTGGAATTTAGCCACAGTTTTCTTGCTGTTTATATGGATTATTAGCTACTTTTTGAAATGATAATTAGGTACAATTATAATTAGGCACAGATCTTCAGTGTCTTTATTCCTCAAATGTTGATGCATTCTACCTTGAGAGGGACAAAAAGGACATTTTATTAAAGGAAAACCTCTCAGAGAATCAGTAACCTGTGTTATATAATTTCCAGAAAGATGACATTCCTTACTTTTAAATGTAAAGTTTTCTCCCCTGAGTAAGCCCACCAGAAGGCTCCAGGTTTTGCCGTGGAACTCACAGGCAGTGTGTCTGTGTGTACATTTTATGTGTATGTATATAAAATATTCATATATATAAATACCTACATATGAATATATGCATGTGTGTTTATATGTCTGTATATGTATTATGTGCAGGGCTACCTGGTCACTTAGGGAATGGGGTAGAAATTTTAAATATTTGATTGTTGAATTCTCTCTAAAACAGGGCTATATCAGGTTGTCCTGACTTTTCTGATAGAAAGTTGTATAATTATAGTCTCTTTGGTAGTTGGATAAAACTCTCACAGTTGCTCTATCCCTGGTCTCTTGTGAGCACATAAGTAAATATTTAATGGTTGTTTTCTAGTAGAGCATAGATTCTTAAAATATTAATTGTGGTCAAGCAGTTGTGTGGTTATTGGTATTTTCTGTCAGAACAGTAACTCACAGCACAGCTCTTTATTTTAAACATTCTGCATTACTTTGTCCCTGATAGTGTAAAGGGGAGCTGATTTCTAGTGTGTTTGTGTGTGTGTTAGTTGCTCAGTCATCTCTGACTCTTTGCGCCCCAATGGACTATAGCCCACCAGGCTCCTCTGTCCATGGAATTCTCCAGGCAAGAATACTGGAGTGGGTTGCCATTCCCTTCTGCAGGGGAGATTTCTAGTGAAGACATTTTAAAAATTGGACATAACTTGGAATCACAAAAAAGTGTATCCATCTGTGGGAGGATTCTCAAATAAGTAGCTAATGTTCTATTTACATTCTTGGGACTTCAGACATGTAGGTTAGGAGACCACCCTTCCTGACTTTCTAATTTTACAGTAAGAGGCTTCCATATTCTGAAACATGAGATCAGAATGGGTGGAGGAGAGGAAGGTGCTGAGAGGCCAGGTTGGAAGGAGGCAGCAAGCAGTGCAGGTAGCCCTAGGATCACATTGGGAAGGGGGGTCGCCCTTGTTGCCATCACAGCATCACAACACCTCACTATTTCACATCAGGAGTGTGGGGATTGCTTACCACTCTCCCTGCAAAAGAATGGTTTTCGACCTTAGCTGGACGTAATAATCAACTGTGAAGTTTTTAAAAGTCTGCCTACCGGGCCATTTGAATGTGATTCTCTAACGGTGGAACCTAGATATCAATATTTTTAAAAAACTTCCCAAGAGGTTCCAATGTGCATCCAAAGTGAAGATGCCTGCAAAGCTCAAATAAGCTGCGGAGAGAATGTATTACTTAGCTACTGACTTTACTTGGACCTCATCAGTTGTAATTAACCAATTAGGAATTCCTGGATGAAATGTAAGTTTCATTTAGTAGTGAATAGAGTAGTGAACAGAGCCTCAACCTTGTCCCAGATTCTTATTAGTTGCTAGAAATAGAAAAATAAATAAAATATGGTTGATAAAGGAATACAATCTAGTGGAGGAGATAGAAATAATAACAAATAATGAAATAGAAAGCGTGAAGTGAAAAAGAGAAAACTGTTAGTCACTCAGTTGTGTCCAACTCTGCAAACCTTTGGACAGTAGTCTACTAGGTTCCTCTGTCATTGGAATTCTCCAGGCAAGAATATTGGAGTGGGTGGTGGTGTACTGTTGTTCACTCAGCCATATCCTACTCTTTAAGACTCCATGGACTGCAGCACACAAGCCTTCTCTGTCCTTCACTATCTCCTGGAATTTGCTCAAACTCATGTCCATTGAGTCAGTGATGTTATCTAACCATCCATCCATGCTGTCCACTTCTTTGCCCTCAGTCTTTTCCAACGTCAGGGTCTTTTTCAATGAATCAACTCTTTGAAGGGCAGTTCAGTTCGGTTGCTCAGTCTTGTCCAACTCTTGGCAACCCCATGGACTGCAGCACACCAGGCTTCCCTGTCCTTCACCAACTCTCGGAGCCTACTCAATGTCTGTTGCATCAGTGAAGCCGTTCAACCATCTCATTCTCTGTCATCTCCTTCTCCTCCTGCCTCCAATCTTTCTCAGCATCAGGGTCTTTTCCAATGAGTCAGTTCTTCGCATCAGGTGACCAAAGTATTGGAGTTTCAGCTTCAGTATCAGTCCTTTCCAATGAATATTCAAGGTTGATTTCTTTTAGGATTGACTGGTTTGATCTCCTCCCTGTCCAGGGGACTCTCAAGAGACTTTTCCAGCATCACAATTCGAAAGCATCAGTTTTTTGGCCCTCAGCCTTTTTTAAGGTCCAACTCTCACACCTGTATACGACTACTGGAAAAACTATAGCTTTGACTATATGGACCTTTGTTGGCAAAGTGATGTCTCTGCTTTTTAATATGCTGTCTAGGTTTGCTATAGCTTTTCTTCCAAGAAGCAAACATCTTTTAATTTCCTGGCTGTATTGACTGTCCACAGTGATTTTGGAGCCCAAGAGAATAGACTGTCACTGTTTCCATTTTTTCCTCATCTGTTTGCCATAAAGTGATGGGACCAATGCTATGAGCTTAGTTTTTTGAATGTTGAGTTTTAAGCCAGCTTTTTCACTCTTCCCTTTCAGTCTCATCAAGAAGCTCTTTAGTTCCTGCCATTAGAGTGATATCATCTGCTTATGATTTTGAATGACTGGAGTGTGTAGCCATTCTCTTCTCCAGGGGATCTTCCTAACCCAGGAATTGAACCTTGGTTTCCTGCATTGCAGACAGATTCTTTACCATCTGAGCCACGAGGGAAGCCCATAATACAGGGCATACAGCATATTAAAATAGAGCTGTTTAGAGTGTTAATGGAAATACGGGTAGAAGAAGCAATTAACTTTGCCTGAGATTGAGGATATGGGTTAAAGTGGGAATAAACTGAGAAACAGTCAGGTTTTCACAGAGAAAGTGATGAATTAAGCGTTTATCAGATAAAAAAGGAGAAAAAAGAGGAAGTTAAAGAAAAAAGATCTTAACATGCAAAAATGGGAAGAGATTGAATAAATGTTCAGGGATTGGTTGGCAAGCAAAATGCCTTTGAGGTATTTGTAGGTTTTGCAGCTAGAAAATCAGAGTCAGGTGATGAGGTGCCTTATAAACCACAGTCAGGAATATGGATGCTATCTTGCATGCTGTGATGTTGAAGGGTCAAATATATACAGGGACTAAGTAGATCATCTGAAGAATGAAGCTGGTCAGGTGCAAAGCAGTTGATAGTGTTGGAGGCTTTAGTAATCTGGATAGCATGGAACTTGTTTGAAGGCATTTAGGTAGAAATTTTTTAAAAATATTTATTTATTTAGGTTGAGTTAGATCTTCATTGTGGCATGCTTGTGGGTTCTAGTTCCCCCACCAGGGACTGAACCTGAGTCCTTTGCATTGGTAGCATGGAGTTTTACCTGCTGGACCACCAGGGAAGTCCCAAGAAATGTTTTCTAAAGTTTAATTTAAACTTAAAATAAGGGAATACTATTTAGGTCAAATCTGTCAAATTCAACTTTCAAGTGCCAGTTTGTCATACCTTCAGTATAAGAGCCCTGTTAGAATAGTAAAAAATAAAATAAAATAAGTAAGACTTTTGTAGCAATTCTAAAGTAGTATTGCAGAAGTATAATTAAAAGTTGAGGTTGGGCTGGAGATGTGGAGGTGAGAACATAATGGAAAGATTAGTGTAGTAATCCTGGTAAAGTGTTCCAGCAAGCCACCAATGCTTTCAAACAAGGTAGCTTACACGGTTTGCTTACTCAGTCCCTTTACTGTTAAGCTGCCAACATTGATCCATACCCTCTGCCCAGCTCTATTATCATGTCGCCATATGTACCCCACCACCCATCTCCATGTCTTTGTCCTATTCTGTTTCTCTCTGTGTTAAACGCGGTTTTGTTTCTCCGTTGGTTCATATCCTTAGATGAACACTGATGTTTCATGTAAACTTTCTTCTATTTCATCTGTACTTTAGAACTTCTGCATCTGGCTGCTGCTCCCAGCATCTCAGGTTGGAAAGACCTATGTTTCAGTCTTGTTTCTGCTAGAACTTTTGATGAGTTTTTTTTTTTAACTTTTCCAGAATATGGTTGTGGTGGTTTAGTGGCTCAGTCATGTCCAACTCTTTGCGACCCCATGGACTTTAGCCCGCCAGGCTTCTCTGTCCATGGGATTTCTCAGGGAGGCATACTGGAGTGGGTTGCCATTTCCTTCTCCGGGGGATCTTCCCAAAGATGAAACCCACATCTCCTGCATTGTAGGCAGTTTCTTGCATTGTAGGCAGATTCTTTACCATTGTGCCACTAGGGAAACCCAGTGTACCCTGGGCTTCTTACCAGAATGTACTTGCCTATTTTTCAGTATTATTTTCATGAAGATAGTTGAGATGGTTGATTATAAAAAGGTTTTGAAAATCATAAGCGTTGTTCATAAGATACGGATATGCAAAAGTAGTGTAAACCACAGATTTAAATTATTTTGGAAACATTTTTATGCTTATTTTCTCTAAATTAAAGTGATAATGTGTTGGAAATATAGTTTTAGATGAGAGATATGTATGTGCTTTTCTTTTTAAAATAGTCTATTTTACTTGGTTTGTCCCAATGAATTTACTTGGTAAAGTATTTTTAGAAAAACATGTGGATGAAGTATTAGTCATTTAAATTAGATCATGTGTATATTCTGCATCTACTATATTTGAATAATTTATAGAGCTTTATTGTTAGTGTAACCACTCCATGTAACCTAAAGCAGGTGACATTTTTGTTCCTTTAAAGGTGCTAAAACTAAATTTTATTGATTTAAGATAAATTTTACTTAATCTTTCCTGTTTGGCAGGCAACCAGATAAACTGGTGGTAGTTTGGACAAGAAGAAGCCGAAGGAAGTCTTCCAAGGTTTGTCTGTTTTCTCAATTTCTTACCCAAATGTTGAATGTAACTTTTGGTCAAATTATTGAGCTTCTCTGGCCTCAGTGAAGAATATTTTTAAATGTTTTTTTGATATTTTGGGTTATTCTTATAATCTGCTTTACTAAAATGATTGATTCGGTACTGTATGTAATCTTGGTATTATAGTTCTAAACAGGAGCCAGATACCTGAGTTTTGATTTTGGATTTGGTGGCCTTAAATAACATAATAGTTATTTAACTTCTTTGTGCTAGGATATCATGAACTAATGAGTAAATAAAGATCACTTAAAAATTATATCTAGGATTACTTTATTCAGATTCTAAGAAGATGGAGTTAGGGCACACATAATTAATAATGAGTTGTCTGAGTCCATTTGCTCGGTTACAGAAGAGAAGGAGTTGGATTTTTCAGAGGTTTTAATCTTTTGTTCTTATGGCTTTGTGGGGGAATGGAGCAGAATTTTTAAATGTTCAATAACAATTTTAGATATTTTTAAAATTCCAGTCTACAGACAAGTAAGATTGAGCTTGTGTTTATAGGCACACAATAATTACAAGCATGTTTATTGAATGTTGGTTGCTATGTAAGTAGATTTATGTAAGGAGAAGGCAATGGCACCCCACTCCAGTACTCTTGCCTGGAAAATCCCATGGATGGAGGAGCCTGGTAGGCTGCAGTCCATGGGGTCGCTAACAGTCGGACACGACTAAGCGACTTCACTTTCACTTTTCACTTTCATGCATTGGAAAAGGAAACGGCAACCCACTCCAGTGTTCTTGCCTGGAGAATCCCAGGGACAGGGAAGCCTGGTGGGCTGCCGTCTATGGGGTCGCACAGAGTTGGACACAGACTGAAGCGACTCAGCAACAGCAGCAGCAGCAGCAGATTTATGTAAAGAAAAAATTCATTTATTTTACCTGAAATTAAATTTTAATTAAATTTCAAAATTAAAAAATTTGTGAATACTGGTAGTTAATTTTTTTCTTTGCTGAGTATTATTCCATCATGTGAATGTATTGCAGTTTGATTATACATCTGTTGATGAAAGTATGGTTTGTTTCCAGTGAGTATTCTGAATATTCACTATTGTGACTAAGTTTCTTTTAAACATTACCATACAAGTATTTTGGGGCACAAATATTTTCTCTTGCACAAATAACTAGGAGTAGAATCACTGGGCAATAGGGTAGGTACATTTTTAACTTTCAGCGTACCCCACCAGCAATAGGGAAAAGGTCCACTTGCTTTACCTAGTGAATAGCATCTTTTCCAAAGCATACATATGTAGTTTGGAGACAGGGTATTTTGGATCTATAATATTTTCTTATCTATTTATGTATGAGAAAGGATTCTGAAAATAGACTTAGGGTCTTCTATCATTCTTTTCTGAGTGGGTCTTAAGCTTTTATGGAAAGGAACAATAATAGATCATCCAGTAAGTATGATAGTGGAATCTGACTTACTATAAACGTTAGACCCTAAATGTTTTTAGCTGTCAACAGAAAGTGATTTCCCTCTTGTAGTAACTAGATACTAATTGTTTTCTTAAAACATTATGAAACATAATGAAATGCTTTAGATCAGAAGTCAATTCAGAATATTCATAGTTGAAGTTAAGTATACTTTTAATTTAATTGCATTTTCAAAGTCAGATAACTTTTGGGTCCAGATTCTTTTTCTCATCATATTAAATATTGATTGACTCTAAATGATGAAATGCAAACATATGAGGTACAGGTTGATTTTTCTCAGAATACAATATTTTTCCAGAAGGAACTATTTCTTATTGGACTTATTTTCCAGTTGTGATGCTCCTAATATTTCAGATCCCTTCTGGTTATTTTAGAATAATTATATATTTCTCTTGAAACTTTATAGATGTGCTTTTGAAAAGTTATGAGAACTCACAATGTATTAAGTTTATAATGTTCTTATTTAGTCACTCTAGTGATGTCCAGCTCTTTGAGACCCCCCCATAGACTGTAGCCCCACAGGTTCCTCTGTCCATGGGATTTCCCAGGCAAGAGTACTAGAGTGGTTTGCCATTTCCTTCTCCAGGGGATCTTCCTGACCCAGGGATCAAATTCGAGTCTCCTGCATTTCAGGTGGCTTCTTTACCACTGAGCCATCAGGGAAGCCCATATGCTATAATAAGCTTACAGGATTCCCTGATGGCTCAGTGTAAAGAATCTGCCTGAAATTTACATAATATATTCATGTATGTGTGAAATGCTGTTTTATACATTGTATACAACAGCAGAATAAGGATGCAAAAACCAATTCCAGGAGCTATAAAAGAAATGATTATGATATTATGTGAAAATTAAACAAATTACTTTTTAAAAAAACTTTGAGGAGCTTGAGATCCATGGCATTTTGGAATTCTTAAAAAAAAAAAAAGAAAAAAAAAAAAGAAAGAATAAAGTTAGCTTGTCCTGAGCGATTGTTTTTTAAAATTAACTATCAGTTATATTAAATCCAAAGAGTAGAACCATTGTTTTCATCTGAAACACTCTTCTGTTTCTGACATTTTTCCTTTGAAATACACATTTTTTGCTGCTAAGTCCCATTGAAATCACTTATAGGGAAAATAGATCTCTACAACCATTGGGCAGAAAATAGTCTGGTTTTTACTTTTAGGTTTGTTTCTGGAAGGAGTTTGAACTACATAGTAATTCATTCTCTTTGGTCTTGTGTATAACTTACTATTTATCTTGCCTGTTTCTGAATATATCTACCTTTTAAAAATTATTTTGTTGAAGTATGATTGGTTATCTACCTTTTTTATATTGGTGGATTGAAACTTATAACTGATATCCAGATAACAGATTAGACTGTATAATGATAAGGCACATTGCCTTATTTGATTTAAAATTTAGTTCTCAGTGTTTTCCTCACTTTCTTTGGATACATGTCTATTTTTGTAATTAAATATAAAAAGAACCCATTGCAGAATCATTTTTTATTGACAAAATAATTACAAAATAATTACCATGAGTAATTATCACAATAGGCAGTTTTCCTACCTCTTATTTTCAAGTCATGGCATTTATAGCAAAGATATTTTCAGGCAGCAGTTGAATTGTATATGCTTAAATGTATTATTTTTCAGTATAGTGTTGGACAAAGGAAGCAGGAAAATTGTAATAGACAAAAGTTATGGCAGGGTAGTCTGTCGCCTTAAACCTAGTTTTCAAACTAGGAATTTAAAGTCACAAAGAGATGGGAGAATTCCAAAGGGAAAGAAGAGCTTGAAAGTCCTCACCAGCTTTTGGATGGCATTACCACTTCTACCCCCTTGCTATAAGCTGTGTTTTTGTTGTAATTATTTTAAACTTTTTATTTTGTATTGAAATATGGCTGATTAAAAGACGCTTTTACTCCTTGGAAGGAAAGTTATGACCAACCTGGATAGCATATTAAAAAGCAGAGAGATTACTTTGCCAACAAAGGTCCATCTAGTCAAAGCAATGGTTTTTGCAGTAGTCATGTATGGATGTGAAAGTTGGACAGTGAAGAAAGCTGAGCGCCGAAGAATTGATGCTTTTGAACTGTGGTGTTGGAGAAGACTCTTGAGAGTCCCTTGGACTTACAAGAAGATCCAGCCAGTCCATCCTAAAGGAGATCAGTCCTGGGTGTTCATTGGAAGGACTGATGTTAAAGCTGAAACTCCAATACTTTGGCCACCTTGTGAAGAGTTGACTCATTGGAAAAGACCCTAATGCTGGGAAAGATTGGGGGCAGGAAGAGAAGGGGACGACAGAGGATGAAATGGCTGGATGGCATCACCGACTCGATGGACATGGGTTTGGGTAGACTCCGGGAGTTGGTGCTGGACAGGGAGGCCTGGCGTGCTGTGATTCATGGGGTCGCAAAGAGTCAGACACGACTGAGTGACTGAACTGAACTGATAGCTGATTAACAATGTTATGATAGTTTCAAGTGGACAGCAAAGGGACCTAGTCATACATATACATGTATCCATTCTCTCCCAAACTCCCCTCCCATCAAGACTGCCACATAACATTGAGTAGAGCTCCTTGTGCTATATATATTAAGTCCTTGTTGGCTATCCATTTTTAACATGGCAGTGTGCACCTGTATAGCCTTTAACAATATGCTGTGGTATCATGAAGGGATGGGTGTAGTGGTAGATCTTTGACTAAGACCATGATGTGGACAGCTCTAAGACAACTTTTCATGTGACATCCTAAACGTCTTCATCTATGGGTAGATGAAGTTTTAGAAATTGAAAATCATTAATTTAAAAACTCTATGACACACACACACACAAAAACTAAATGACAGTTATATATATTCAGTGAAATATTTCAGAAGTAACAAGTGAATATTTAGTTCCATATTAGGTTTTTTAGTTCCATATCTGTATTTAGTTCCATATTATTAAGTTTAGGTCTTTTACATAAGGTATGATATGAAATAATTTGAAAATAAGACATCTTATAGAGTCAGTAGTCAAAATGGGTAAATGTTACCTTTTCCCTAGGTCTGTCTTTGCTAAAGGATCTCTCATATGATTAAAAGGTAAAACAATTTATATGAGTGGAACTGAATATGGCTTCATCCTTTCTACCATTAACTGTACAGGGATGCTGGCAAATGATTAAATAACCTGCCTTTCTGGACTATATTAAGGAACTTAATAGCTGTATGTGTTTTATACTGAATTATTTTCTAGGGAAATCCTTTCTATTACCCTGATTAAAAACTGATCCAGGATTCCTGTAGTGCTGATGATTGCCAACATGAGGTACTTTTTAAAAATAAAGTTCCTAAGAACCTAAATTACTGTCTCCATGGATCTGTACAATTAGGTGTTTAGTACCACAGCTATTTTTAGTTGCCTGTATTAAACTTTTCGTTCTTTCTCTAATATATAATAATTAGCTGACATTATGAAGCTGACATTGTCAGATACTAAGCTGGACTCATTGATATTGTTACTGTGTCCTAACATAGCTAGTTTGTATGTTTTAGTGACTACTAAAAAGACATCAGAAAGTCAGAGCTCTGACTTAGGTGGACCTTTTCTCTCACTGGGGAGAGTTGCTGGATAGAATGGCGGCATACCAGCAACTTGCGAACTAGCACCCTTCTATCTCTTTTTATTTAAAAAAAGAAAAAAGACTTTAGTTTGTTAAGCAGATATTAGTTTTGTTTGTTCAGCAGTCTAATTACCTTTTCCTGATCCTAGACTGAGAACTGAAAGAGGTCATTTAGAGGACCAGCATTAGGTAATTACCTAATATCACCGTCTTCAAATTCTGCCCAGTTGTTTGTTGGTCTCCACATTGCCTGCTTTTCACACTTTTGATCTCTGTCTCATGCATATAAATGGTAAGACCTTAGGGATTGAAGACTATTTTCTTGACTACTGTGTGAATCAGAAATTGAGCTAGCTGTGATGTTGGTTGGGTGAAGAACCCTGAATTTGAAAATCATGGAGCTGGTTCTCCTACAGATTATTATTATGGGTTCAGGCAAGCCATTTACTCTTTATTGCTTCAGTTTCATTATCTGGACCTGATTAGATCTCCTAAGGATATTTTCAGGTCTAAAATTCTTTGATGTTACTTTTTAAAATTCAGAATTGTTCGAATACTATCTTTTCTACTGTAACTAATAAGAAAAAATCAATTATTATAGTCTTTTTCAATGTATGGGGAGATTATGAAAATATATTTATGGGAAGTTTGAAGAATCTAGAAGAAATAGCTTGATCTATTGCTAGAGTACATGAGAATTACAGTTTTCACAGATCTTCAGAATTAAGTATTGTAGACCATATAGAGAAGAGTTCTAATTAGAGATTATCTAAGATGGCAGCAGTTTACTTTTCAAAATTCAGATTGTTTACTCTGTGGAATTGTGTTCTAGGACTGTAAACAGGCATAGAAATAAGGCAGAGGAATAGAAGAATCTCTAGAGATGTTTTTTAATCAACAAAGCTCCATTCTTTACCATTGGCTGTGGTGTGCTAGGTCTCTATTTTTTATTGAAGTATAGTTGACTTACAGTATTCTGCTGGTGTTTTAACCAACAAGATATGATAAGATTTACATGGATGTAAGTTTCTGTGATCTTGATCATTTCTCAGTTCCACTTCCTGGATTCAAATCCAGTCTCTGCCACTTACTTGCTGTGTGGTCTTGGTCAAGTCTGTGTTTCAGTGTCCTCAGATGTCCTTTCAGCGTCCTCTCAAATGTGTTAAATCTGCTCCCTGACATGCGTCTGCACTCAAGTACTCTAACTTCTTTTCTATTATTACGGAAGAATGATCTTTGCTCCCAGCACAAGCCAATCTGTCTCCTTTCGTACTGTTAAAGACATTACTCTAGCAATTATTTCTCTTCTGCATCATTAAAATTTCCCTTTCAACTGAGTGTTTCCCATCACCCTAAAAATACTTCTCTCTCACTTAAAAAATTCTGGTCTGACAATATTTCTTGTACTAGCACTAACCTATTTCTCTCTTTCTCTTTCAGCAAAATAGTCCAGAGAAATTGAATGTGCTTGCTAGCTTCACTGTCTTTCTTCCTATTCTTTCTTGAACCCATGCTGATCCAGTCAGGTGTTTACCCTCACCACTCCACTGAAACGGCTCTTGTGAAGTCAGTAATGGCTTTGGCTTTATTAAATCCAGGGGTCATTTTCCAGACCTCATCCTCTTGACCTGTCACCAAGATTTGGCACAGATAATTTACATATGTTGTTGTTGTTCATGTCTCCTTAAAATATTTTCTCCACTACACTAGACTTTCATAATAACCACTTGCCTCTGGTTTTGTGACCTTTCCTTACTGATTCCTCCTCATTTCCCGGACCTGTTGTTGTTGTGCTCCAAAGTTCAGTTCTTGAACCTTTATTCTCTCCCTCTCTGTCTCTTTCCCTTCCTCCCTCCTGTTGCTCCCTTCAGATTACATCCATCCTTAAGCTTTAAGTATCACCTGTATTCTGATGATTCCCAAATTTATAACTCCAGGCAGGTATATCCAGCTGCCTAGTTAAACAGCTACACTTGAGTATCTAATAGGCACATTAGATTTAATGTGTATAAAATCAAGTTCCTAATCTGATTTTCCAAACCTGATCCTTCTGCAGTTTTATCTCGTTATCTGTTAATAGCAGTTCCTGTTTTGTACTTGCTCAAGGGCAAAAGTCATACAGTCATCCTTGGCTACTTTCTTTCATACAGTCAGACAGAAAATCTTATTGATTCTGTCTTGAAAATAAAAAAATATATGGAATCTGATCGCTTCATACTGCTTTTATACCACCCTAAGCCAAGTTACCATCACCTTTCCTTGGGATTATTGTGTAAGCTTCTTTATTGCCTCCCTGTTTTCCTCTCTTACATCTGGTGTGGTTGTTGTTCAGTCACTCAGTCGTGTCCGGCTCTTTGTGACTCCATGGACTGTAGCACGCCAGGCTTCCCTGTCCTTCACTGTTTCTCCTGGAGTTTGCTCAAACATCTGGAGTCTATTCTAAATAGATTTTGCTAGAGCTAAAAAAACATAACTTGGATCATCATTCTTCTGTTAAAATCCTCCAGTGGCTTCTCATCTCTCTCAGATTACAAGCCAGAATCTTTGGATGGCCTGCCCGAACCTTGTATGACGGGGGCCTTCCGTGATTTCCCTAGTCTTGTCTTCTGCTGCTCTTCTCTTTAACCACTCTGCCCCAGCCACATTGACCTTGTTATCTAACTGCCTCAACACCTTTCCAATTGCTGGTCTATCTCCCTAGAAAACTCTTCCCATGTTTAAATTATCTGATTCACCTCCTTATGATCTGCCCTTGTCACCTTCTCAAGGCTACTTTTCTCTGATTTGTTGTTGTTGTTTAGTCGCTCAAGCTGTGTTCAACTCTTTGCGATCCCATGGACTACAGCATGCCAGGCTTCCGTGTACTTCATTGTCTCCTGGAGTTTGCTCAGACTCATGGAGTCGATGATGCCATCCAATATCTCATCCTCTGTCACCCTCTTCTCCTCCTGCTCTCACTCTTTCTCAGCATTGAGGTCTTTTCCAATGAGTCAGCTCTTCACATCAGGTGGCCAAAGTATTAGAGCTTCAGCTTCAGCATCAGTCCTTCCAATAAATATTCAGGGTTGATTTCCTTTAAGATTGACTAGTTTGATCTCCTTGCTGTCCAGGGGACTCTCAAGAGTATACTCCCGCACCACAGTTTGAAGGCATCAATTCTTTGGCGCTTAGCCTTTTTTTATTGTCCAGCTCTCATATCCATACATGACTACTGGAAAAACCATAGCTTTGACTAAATGGACCTTTGTAGGCAAAGTAATGTCTCTGCTTTTTAAAATGCTGTCTAGGTTTGTCATTGCTTTTCTTTCAAGCAACAAGCATCTTTTAATTTGATGGCAGCAGTCACTGTCCACAGTGATTTGGGAGTCCAAGAAAATAAAGTCTGTCACTATTTCCATTGTTTCCCCATCTATTTGAATTTACCTTTAAGTTCTGAGATCACAAAGTAATTTTTTAAATATTTATCCTGATAAGATTTTCCTTAAATTTGAAATAGCTCACTGAAATGTTGTGAAGTAATTGGCCTCCAACTAATAAAATAAAATTAAAAAAATAAATTAAAAAATAAATAAATAAATAAATAAAAAGAAAATATGAGGCATCTCATTTTTCTATCTTCGTGTGTATGTGTTTGTAGGAGAGGGTAAATGTTTCTTTAGATAGTAATCTGTAGCTTACGTGTGATATAACTTTCATAAAAGTGTTAGTTGCTTAGTTGTGTCCAACTCTTTGCAACCCTATGTACTGTAGCCCACTAGGCTCCTCTCTCCATGAAATTCTCTAGGCAAGAATACTGGAGTAGGTTGCCATTTCCTCCTCTAGGAGATCTTGCTGACCAAGGGATTGAACCCAGGTCTCCTGTACTGTGGACAGATTATCTTCTGAGCCACCAGCTGTCATGGCCCAAGTTTGATGCTTGAAAAGTTCTATTTGACTAATCATTTTTGTTTTAGGGAGAGAGATCTAATGGATAGTTAAATAGGGTCAATATATCTTTGCAGATTATTAATATTGCATTTTCTGTACTTCAAGTTGAAGACTTTTTTTTTTTTTTTTTTTGGTAGGCTCATAGCTGGCAGCCTGGAATAAAAAATCCATACCGTGGTGTTGTCGTATGGCCTGTTCCTGAAAACATTGAAATCACTGTGACACTTTTTAAGGTAAGTTCCATTTTTATATGTTATAGGATTTACTGTGCAATCATTGTTATAAATGATGGAATATTTCAGTATTCACTGTTCTACACACTTGAGTCCTTAATGAGCAGTAATGACCTTAAAATGCATTATTTTTAGAGATATAGCAATTTATAACAATGCAAGGTTTTCATGGTATATAAAGTCCAAATAATTTGAGAGTGTTTTTGAACTTATTCCAGTTAACATCAACTGGAACACTTCTTTTATCACTTCCTACATTCTACCCACGGGAAAATTTAAAGTGCTTTTTCTGTGGAAAGCTGAGGTTTGTGGAATTCTTGTCCTGAGTCTCAACCTTGTTTGACTAAAAACAAGATGTGTTTTAAAATTGATACATGATATTTTATTGATGTTAATATAGGATGTTAATATAGGAAGGTAAATTTAAAATGGATTTTTGATAAATATTTTATTGATATTGATAGCTTATAAATACTATAGCTTAAAATAAAAATTCTGGTAATAAATTCAAAGTCCAGATCCAAAAAATATAGCTGTTCGTATATATTGCTGACTTTTTTATATGCTTTTTCTTGAACGTCTTCTTTATTTTTTAATGTTCTAAAATAGTTCTCACATATGAAAACTAAGCACTAGAATAATTACTTTCCTAACCAATTTCTTACCTGCTCAAAAAAAAAAGTAGTGGGGACAAATATGTCTCAGCTTCAGCCT
Source organism: Muntiacus reevesi (assembly GCF_963930625.1). Taxonomy (NCBI): domain Eukaryota; kingdom Metazoa; phylum Chordata; class Mammalia; order Artiodactyla; family Cervidae; genus Muntiacus; species Muntiacus reevesi. The sequence continues at coordinate 43,534,868 of NC_089251.1, read as the reverse complement.
TCTTGAACGTGGTGCATAGGGAACAAATGCTTTATTTCTTCTTTGAATCCAATTGTGTTGACTTTACTTTTGCAAAAGGATAGACTGAAGGAAGACATCTCATTGAGCATAATTTAGTAACATAAACTTGTGAAAGTCCACTAAATACTATAGGATATGACATCTAAGTAGAGCAAAGTTATATGGCTTCAAGTGTGAAATCACTGTGTTAAAAAGGTACTTTTGATTTTGTATTTCAATATATTAATTGATGTGCTCTGGAACTACTGAGGAGATATTTAGAACAAAGCAGTATAATGAATGTTAACATACTAACCCATGAATGGGACACTACTTTTAAATGCTCTGTGTTTCATAGATATTCTATTTTATGAAAGATTCTTAACACTTTATATGTGTTTTATAGTTGTGATACTATTGTTATTGACATTATAACATCACATGATTATGCATATTATTTATACACTGTTGCCCAGGGAGAAGTAAGACATGAGGTTGTAGCTGCTCTTCCTTTTTTTTCAGGAAAGATCAGAGTCATCCTATTAGCCTTCAGTCAGCTGTCGTAAAAGCCTGTTATTAACCTCCCACCCCTCCCCGTGCATACCTCTTCTGTGTGTGTTAGTCACTCAGTCGTGTCCAACTCTCTGTGAGCCCGTGGACTGTGGCCCACCAGGCTCCTCTGTCCGTGGAATTCTCCAGGCAAGAGTAATAGAGTGGGTTGCCATTTCTTCCTCCAGGGGATCTTCCTGACTCAGGGCTCAAACCCAGGTCTTCTGCGTTGCAGGCAGATTCTTTACTTTTTGAGCTGCCTTGGAAGCTCCTACCTCTCCTACTAAAGTGATATAGTAAGCTTGGTGGTTAACAACAATACCTTTAGAGTACTATTTCATTTAATTCTCAAAGTAACCCTGGAGTTCTAGAATTGTTTCCATTGTACTGATAAGGAAACTAAGACTAAAGAAGGTAACATGCCCCGTCACACTGATTTAGTCCTGGAGTGTGGTTGTTGTATGTTTGATTTTGGGTTTGTTTTACATCACATGGCCTATTCTGTAATAAAAACCACTCTGAGTATAGATTACCACGGCAGAATCTATGACATGCTTGAGGAAGACTTTTAAGTAATCTTCTGTGTTTTGATTTAGTCTGTTTTTATTGCTAAAGCAAATGAATGGACATAGTTACACAACTTTTATAAAAATGATGATAGATAGCAAGGGGTTAGAAGAGAGCTGATAAATGGCTGACAGCTATGTGTTTGGGCAAAGGATATGCACTAACTGAGTGATTTTGAGTTGAAAGTGGCTGTTGAAATGTATTACTTGGAGGATTAGGGGGTAAGTAGTTTTCAAGTACTAATGAGAATGTTCAGCAAATCCTATCACTGAACTTTTTATGTCTTTTAAATGTTAGTCTGTAGGGAAATAAACTCAAATACTCCCTCCTTCCCAGTTTGCTGTATTACACATTTCTCTTCAGTGAATATCTTTAAATATCTTTATCTTCCTGGCTCCATATCTTCCCAGAATTGTAATAGAAGAACCAAAAAGGAAAACAAAACAAAATAACTTTTCATTCTCTCATATTAATTTTTAATTCTTATTTTTGAAAAGCATTTTAAAATATTGAAGTGGAAAGCTGTTTCATATTTCCCCTTTTCTTTTACTTGTAGTAAAGTCTCACAATTTGCAAAATAGAAAAGAACTGCTCATATTCACAGAGGTGTGTTCATAGACAAAGTGCTTATTAAAGAAGTTATCAAGAAGTTTCACTTTTCTATGAATTAACCAGAAATTAATTTCTTTAGCATGCACGCTTGATTTTGAAAGTTGAATTAGCTTGAAAATAGCTATTTCTGGTAAATGAAAAAAAGCCTGTTAGGGTGTTGAGAAGGGAAATGACTCTTTAAGCTGTTTCACTTTTTCTCTTTAGTTCAATGGTAATAAAAGAGACACTAGAGGATAGAGAGCAGGATGTAAAGAAGACTTAATTGATTCAAGGTGGAAGCAACTTTCATTACTAATGTTTTTGTTTATTCAATAACATAATTAATGAATTTTGTAGATATGCCGTTTTAAAGTAACTTGAAAATGAACGTTATTGTTGCTCCTTTACATCTTTTTAGTGACTTTGCCTTATCAGATGTGACCCTTGGTCCCATTAAAATTATTCTATTACGGGTGATATTTCATCTGTGTTTCTAAAAAATGTTTTATCAACTTTGAGAATTAATGTATGTCATATATAAGGTGCTATTCAATATTTGTTAAGTTTCAAGGCATGTATTCATTAATTCATTAATCACGTTTCCTTAAGAAACTACTGTGTTCCAGGTACTTTTCTAGGTCCCTGGGAACGCAGAGATAAAACTGAACTAACAACATGGTTAAAAGTCAGACAGACCTAGAATTGGCACATAATTTTAACACTTATTTGTGGGAAGTTACATCTTTTAGGTCTCAGTTTTCTGTCCCTTTAACTAGGAATAAAAACGATACCTATTTCATAAGTAGTTGTGATGATTAAAACCCTTAACACAATGACTGAGGCAGAGTGTGTGCTTTGCAAATATTTCATATTATCACTAATACCACTACTATTGGAGCTTCTCTGGTGGGTTAGACGGTAAAGAATCTCCCCGCAATGCAGGAGACCTGGTTCAGTCCCTGGATTGGGAAGATCTGCTGGAGGTGGAAATGGTAACCCTCTCCAGTATTCTTGCCTGGAGAAGTTCATGGACAGAGGAGCCTGGTGGGCTATAGTCCATGGCGTCACAAAGAGTTGAACATGACTGACCAACACACATACACACACACACACACACACACACACACTACTATTGTAAAAGTTGCACTAGAGCTAGGCTGCATTCTTCAACAGTGGTGCAGGTGGGGGGCAAGCAGGAAGGATGGTAATATATCTTTTTCCTAAGCAATGTGTCACACTATTACTTGGTCTCTAAAGTAGCACTATTTGGGTCCTAAATCTCTCATGAAAAAAATTCTTTTAACCTTTATTTACAGTAGTCATTCTCCATAAACCTCCACAAACCTGGGCAGGGCCAGGCTGGGGAAATAAGTATTAAGTAGAGTTCTCTACCTCTTTTTCCTTTCTACCCTTTCCTGCCTGCCCCTGCCCATCACCACCAAATAAACTCCTTTTTGGCAGGTCTTTATACTATCTGTGCGGATGTACACTGTGTGGATTTGTCATAGTTGCCTTAAGACAGCTCAGAAGCAGCTAGTCACCATACTTTTAAGGTAGAAAAATAAACAAAAATAAAGAAGTAATGAAAGAGTTTGGAATTTATCCCATGTAGGGATCATTAAAAAACTCTTAGTTGGTACTTACATGGTCAGAACTGTGGTTTAGGAGAATTAATCTGTGTACAAGATTAATTGGAGAGCAGAGAGACTGAGAGTGCTGCAGTTACTTTTATCTTGAAATAGCCTAGGCACAAAGTGATGAGGACCCAAACTCAGGTGTGGCACTAGAAACTGAAGGTTAATAATAGACTATAGTGGAATCAGTCATGAATAAGGAGCTTCCCTATGAGAAGTATATGGTCCATGAGACACAGTAGGGGAATAGCATCTATGTGCACATACTCTCACGCTCAGTACCTCCATCCCTCCCCCACCTCTAAAACATGAAGTTGAACTTGAATAAGTTAAATGCACTTACGATGCTATCCCACTGCTTTTCCTTTTATGTCTTAAAATGTTACCTTTCACCTTTACTTCTTCTAGTGTCTGTGGAAATCCTATACAATCCCACCTGGTCTAAATGCTTCCTCACTCGTAAAGCTTTTCCTGTTCCTTCCTCTAAGAAATGTATTGTCTTCTAATCTCTAGTAACGTCATGTATTTCATTCATCATCTATGTATTTAGATTACTTGTGTTTGTCTTTGAAAGCAAGGACAACTATGTTTGAATCCATATAACACCTCTGTAATTCCTTATATAATAAGTAGCCATTAAATATTTGCCAAATACTTGGTTAAAGTGTGACTTATTTAGAAGAAAGCTGCATTTGGTTGTAGGATCTGTTACCCTTTCTCAGGCCTCTGGTGATGGAAGGCAGATGAGGGTATCAACATCAGATTTGTCATTTTGTGTAGGTTATGAAATTCTTTGCAGTACTTTGAAATTCCAAATGTTTATAATTTGTAACCTCTGCACCAAGAAAACCTTGCCTCAAGTAATACTTTGAGTTCAAAATACTTCAGTTCAGTTCAGTTCAGTCACTCAGTCGTGTTCAACTCTTTGCGACCCCATGAATCGCAGCACGCCAGGCCTCCCTGTCCATCACCAACTCCTGGAGTTTACTCAAACCCATGTCCATCGAGTCGGTGATGCCATCCAGCCATCTCATCCTCTGTCATCCCCTTCTCTTCCTGCCCCCAATCCCTCCCAGCATCAGGGTCTTTTCCAATGAGTCAACTCTTCGCATGAGGTGGCCAAAGTATTGGAGTTTCAGCTTTAGCATCAGTCGTTCCAATGAACACCCAGGACTGATCTCCTTTAGAATGGACCGGTTGGATCTCCTTGCAGTCCAAGGGACTCTCAAGAGTCTTCTCCAACACCACAGTTCAAAAGCATCCATTTTTCGGCGCTCAGCTTTCTTCACAGTCCAACTCTCACATTCATACATGACCACTGGAAAAACCATAGCCTTGACTAGACAAACATTTGTTGGCAAAGTAATGTCTCTGCTTTTTAATATGCTGTCTAGATTGGTCATAACTTTCCTTCCAAGGAGTAAGGGTCTTTTAATTTCATGGCCGCAATCACCATTTGCAGTGATTTTGGAGCCCCAAAAAGTAAAGTCTGACACTGTCTCCCCATCTATTTCCCATGAAGGGATGAGACCGCATGCCACGATCTTAGTTTTCTGAATGTTGAGCTTTAAGCCACCTTTTTCACTCTCCTCTTTCACTTTCATCAAGAGGCTTTTTAGTTCTTCTTCACTGTCTGCCAGAGGGTGGTGTTGTGTGCATATCTGAGGTTATTGTATTTCTCCTGGCAATCTTGATTCCAGCTTAAGGATATCAGTATCTTAATAAATGAGCCTGGTGGGCTATAGTCCATGGGGTCACAGAGTTGGACATGACCGAGTGACTGAACACTGCACAAAAAGTGCTTCTTAGTAGTTGACTCACTAAGTTATCTGTCCCTGGGTTTCTTTTTTTAAGTTGATTTTTATTGGTGTATAGATTATTTACAATGTTGTGTTAGTTTCTGCTGTACATCAGAGTGACTCAGTCACACCTATACGTGAAGTCGCTCTTTTAGAGTCTGTTCCTGTGTCGACCATTACAGAGTATTGAGTAGAGCTATCTGTGCTTGTTAGTTCTCTGTTTTATGTATAGCAGTGTGTCTTTTTCAATCTCAGTCTCCCAATTTATCCCTCCCCTCTGTTTCCCCTTGGTAACTGCACGTTTGTTTTTTACATCTTTGACTCTATTTCTGTTTTGTAAATAGGTTCATTTGTACCACTTTTTTAGATTCCATGTATAGCCTCTGTCATAAAATATTATTATGGTTTCCTTTTGTCTTGTTTTATGCAATGATGGAAAACAATGATATGTATTAACCTAAGTAAGATAGAGAATTTAAGAAAAATAATGTTTTAAATTCAGATAAATTATGGAAGTTTCTTAAAAGCAGGCCATTCTGCCCCTTCCTTCTTTTTTTTAATTTATTTTTATTAGTTGGAGGCTAATTACTTTACAATATTGTAGTGGTTTTTGTCATACATTGACATGAATCAGCCATGGATTTACATGTATTCCCCATCCCAATCCCCCCTCCCCCCTCCCTCTCTGCCCCTCCCTTTTTAAAAAGTTGGTAAAAAGCTAAAATCAAGGCTGTTTGTATTTTCCTAATTGAGTTGACTGGATTAAAAAAATGTATTTCAACTTTTTATTTTGCTTTTGTTACAGGATCCTCATGCAGAGGAATTTGAAGATAAAGAGTGGACATTTGTCATAGAAAATGTAAGCTAATTGTAAATTCTGTCACCTTTCATATTTTTAACTATATACATTACTAAGGGTCATTTTGGTGGTAGAAGAAATGTTGCCTTAATAAAAAATTAGTGATTTGTAGCTTTTAGAATTTTTAAGTGAAATAATAACCAGTAGCAGAATTATTTGTTAACATTGAGTCAGCCAAAAATTTCCTTCAGGTTTTTCTGTAAGATGTTATGGAAAAACCCAAAGGAATTTTTTGGCCAATCCACTATTTTTATTAAAAACATAAAAGTAAAATTACTCATCAATACTGAATTATGTATATGCTCTATGTATTCTGTTGGGAGTTTGAGGGAAGGATCGTGTCTTATTCATCTTTTTATCTATTTAGCATCTGACATGGTGCTTTTCACATAGCATAAATGCTTTTTTAAACATTTGTTGAATGAAATTATGAATGATCTTAGAAATATTTGAAAATAAAGTGTATGCTTTAACTCTTTGGGTTGAGGGATTCTCAAGTAGTACTTTAATAATCATTTTCAGTTAGTTTGCATTTTATGATGGAGTCCCAGGTGACTTGCAGGAAGGTAGTAGTTGTTTAATGAATGTTATTGAATGGAGATTAGGGAAGACAGGCAATGAAACTATATGTGGGTTCTGAAGTCTGAGAGACACATTGCAAGCCCTAGATCTTCCATTTATAAGCTCTGTGATTATGGTAAGTTTCTTAACTTCTCAGCAATCAATTTATAGGGTTGTGATGATTAAATAATTGCAATGAATATTAGCTTTTATCATTGTCATTGACATCATTGTCATGATCATTATTATAGTTCTAAAGTATATTTGTAACAGTTTTATAACATGCTTTATAAAACAGCATGTTCTTCCTTTCTGTGAGTGATTTTGTTTTATATTTTAGTGGTAAAAGGAATCTTTATACTTTTTCGAACAGTAGCTGGGCCATTTTTAGATATAAAGATCTGGGGAGCTTCGGAGGGAGATCATGTCCAATTACAGTGGAAGGAGTTCTGGTGGCTGGATGTCAAGGTGGTGTCATTGTGTTAAAGGTTCATACGTGTTAACAATTCTGACTTTTCTGTAGTGATAGGTTTGAACACTGTACTTGGAGTAACATTGAGGTTTTGAAAACAAACAAACTTGTATTTCTTGAAATTGGTTACAGCCTCAAAAAGCTAGCTTTCATTGAGGTAAAATCTTCTCCCCAGTGGATGATTTTAACGGTTTTCAATATTTATGGCTCTTGTTATATAGCTCTGTTAACTTGATGTACTAAAGAATTAGCCTGTTAATTTTGGGTTGTAACTAATGGTAGAAATATGTAAACAATAACTTTATATTTGTTTAGAAAGGTGTTCTTATTATACATTTGATTAATCTTAGAATAGAGGCACAGCAGTTCTAAATTTCTGAGAAATAGGTTATAAGCTGTTACTGAAAGATACAAGTTTTTTAAAAAAAACTATATGCCACAGATTAGGTTTGGATGCAAAGTACTTTCACATCTATAGAATTTTAGGAAAAATCATTTAAGTTCTGTGTCATATATTTTATAAAAATATTTAAAAAGTCAATAGAGAAATACTGGGCTTTCTTAGTAGCTCAGCTGATGAAAAACCTGCCTGCAATGCAGGAGACCCCAGTTCAATTCCTGGGTTGGAAAGATCCCCAGGAGAAGGAGAAGATCCCCACAGTATTTCTTGGGCTTCCCTGGTGATTCAGATGGTAAAGAATCTGCCTGTAATGCAGGAGATCTAGGTTCAATCCCTGGGTTGGGAAGATACCCTGGAGGAGGGCTTGGCAACCCACTCCAGTATTCTTGCCTGGAGAATCCCTATGGGCAGAGGAGCCTGGCAGGCCACAATCCCTGGGATCACAAAGAATTGGACATGACTGAGTGACTAAGCACAGCACAGAAGTATACTAAAATTAAGGCAGTGAGATTTAAATGGATCATGAGATAAAAAGTTATATTTTGAATCGTCCTTTCCATATTGGAGTATATGTTTCTCAAGTTGAAGAGTATGTTTGTATCCTTTTTATGAAAAATATATATAAGCTCAGAAGCTTATTTAGCTGATTTGCCTATTTATTGCTAAAGTGATCGAGAAGGGGATGGTGATAGTAGGAAAATGGAAAATAAAATACATTAGCATTTCTTCTCTCCTAGTGTTTATTGCTAAATTAGATTCACAAAATTCTAATAAAAAATAATATAGGTGACTTTTAACTATTATTCATATTGTTTAAAAACTTTATAAAACCAACATTTTAATTGAACTGTTTACTGGAGATTAAATTTTCCTGTGTCATCAGAAAACTTTGGAGACCTTACTCTGAGTTGTGTTGCAGAGAGAACACTGCATTTGTGGATTCCCAGGCATCATTATGCTTTTAAATAGATGAAAGATTTTCTGACTTCTTGTCATTCTGCCTCCTTATTTGAAAAAAATGCATTTTCCTTTCTCCCATATCCTAGTGTAGAGAAGACATGAATTTTGGATTGATTAGAATTGTGTATAAATCCTGATGTGCCTTCAAAGCTGGTGACCTTGAGATTATTTTCCAGGGCTTAATTTCTTCATCTATAAAATGAAAGGTTTCTACTAAATCATAGGGATTTTCTAGGTCCATAACTTTGTTTCCGTCAATAGGAATATTTTTATAAACTTTTTTGAATATTATCTCTTTATAGATCAAGTTTTTTGTTTTCAAGTTCATGGGGAATGAATATTTAAAAGGTACCTAGTAGGTGGGAGGGGAGATTGGGATGGGGAATATGTGTAACTCTATGGCTGATTCATGTCAATGTATGACAAAACCCACTGAAATGTTGTGAAGTAATTAGCCTCCAACTAATAAAAAAAAAATTAAAAAAAAGTTATCTAGCATGTCATTTTGGAATCAGTTAATAACTCCCTAATTTATATCTTTCTTTAAAAGTCAATATTGGCATATATATTCAGTATATTCTGTATATTTTTATTTCTGGAATGAATGGGAGCATTATTGCAAGTTTCTTATTCTGAACTTTTTTAGCACAACAGTTCTTTCCCCCTACACTTGTTGCTATAATAGTCATTTCCTGTGCCAGATTAGAAAGAAAGAAAGAATATTGAATTGTGGTTTCAACTCCCTTTTATGTAAATGAAGATATTAGCTTTTCTAGTAGAAACCTAATTTCTCAGCTGTGGGTGTTAAAAAAACAAAAATCACCATATTTAAAGAGATGGTCAAAATTTAGGGAAATCTAGGTGCTGAGGAGCTAATCTGAAGTAAAGTAAAATTATTCAGAATGTGGGAGGAACACACAATTCCTCAGTTATTAATCATAGTGACAGCAATAATAGTGATGACTGCTAGGAGCCTAGTGCAAGAAATATCAAATAGTTTATTAGATGAATTTATGATTTTTTTATTGTTGACTTTTACCTGTTTTTACAGCATTTTTTTTTTTTAAAGAGACATTTATGGGATTTGACCCATTTGACTAGCATAATGTATATTTTTTAAAAGTTTAAACAGAAAAAGGTAAATATTAAATGTATCCATTATTTATATAGGTTATTTACATAGGTTAAAGTTAACAGACTTCTTCAGTATGGTAACATTTTTTACTCTTAATTCATGGGGAAAAGCATGAATATTGTGACTAAACTCTTTAAAATGCATCAACTTGATGGAGAACATAACTAAGTTACATACTTTAAATTAAGACAGCCATCATAAATAGTGAACTATTTAATGTGAAAGAATGAGTTTATATAATTAAACCTAAAACAAAACAAAAGAAAGTGATATATTTTCAACTGGAAGATAGACTAGAATTGGGCATGTGTGTTCTGGAAAAACCTAGGTCAGTTTTCTGAGGTGCTAACAGGGCTCTTGCTTGGCAAAGTAAATTTAATAGGGGAGAAGTTCTATTCCACTTATTTCTTTATCCACTACAGTTTTTTTAATATAACACCTTCTGTACAGTAGGTGCTCCATTTAGTTTGGTGAAGGAGTGAGTAAATGAATGATCTAGTCAAATTCCATATCCTTAAAGGAGTATTATTTTTAAGAGCAGAATTACAGGAGCATCCATTAACTATATTGAAGAAAAACTTAAAAAGTAAACTCTAGTGATAGTGAGATAGTATATGAAGGATCCATTTGTCGTTACAGTAGAAATTCTTCTCGTCAATCTCTACTTCATTTACATGGATTACCTCATACTTTCCATTCGATCCATAAGACATCTGGTTTTAATCCCACATTGTGTCAACATGGTTAGTAGGCTACTACTTTCTGACATACTTATACACACACCTCTCCCAAGTGAGTTGTAAGTTGTTTTTGACCCCTTACAAGACCTGTTATAATGCTGTTGGCCTGTTGTTGTAATTATATAATTTAATTAGATATTTCCTAGGCCAGTGAACTATCAGTTTGAAGAATTATTTCATGAAAACTGTTAAAATGCTTTAGAAACAGTTGATAGAAGTGAGTTGTTAGAAACTGCTGTTAAATCTGGTGTGAAAATGCAACTGTAAAAAATTGGGGGAAAATTTAGGAAAATCTGAAAGGATTTTGCATTCAGATATTTCTCTTTTGTCCTTGCATCTTGCTTTCATTTAAAGGTGACTGAATTGCTTATATGTAGAATCTAGAAAAATGATACAGATGAACTCATTTGCAACCCAGAAATAGAGACACAGATGTAGAGAACAAACTTAGGGCTGCCAAGTGGGGAAGAGGGAGGTAGGATGAATTGGGAATTGGAATTGACGAATATATACTATTGATACTATATATAAAATACATAACTAAGGAGAACCTGAATGGTATGGATGTAACAGAAGCAGAAGATATTAAGAGGTGGCAAAAATACACAGAAGAACTATACAAAAAAGATCCTAATGACCCAGATAACCACGATGGAGTGATCACTCACCTAGAGCCAGACATCCTGGAGTGTGAAGTCAAGTGGGCCTTAGAAGGCATCACTAAGAACAAAGTTAGTGGAGGTGATGGAATTCCCACTGAGCTATTTCAGATCCTAAAACATGATGCTGTGAAAGTGCCGCACTCAATATGCCAGCATATTTGGAAAACTCAGGAGTTTTCCAGGACTGGAAAAGATCAGTTTTCACTCCAATCCCAAAGAAAGGCAATGCCAAAGAATGTTCAAACTACCACAAAGTTGTGCTCATTTCACATGCTAGCAAAGTAATGCTCAAAATCCTTCAAGCTAGGCTTCAACAGTGTGTGAACCGAGAACCTCCAGATGTTCAGGCTGGATTTAGAAAAGGCAGAGGAGCCAGAAATTAAATTGCCAATATCCACTGGATCATAGAAAAAGCAAGGGAACTCCAGAAAAACATCTACTTCTGCTTCATTGACTGTGCTAAAGCCTTTGACTGTATGGATCGCAGCAAACTAGAAAATTCTCCAAGAGATGGGAATACCAGACTACCTTACCTGCCTTCTGAGAAACCTGTATGCAGGTCAAGAAGCAACAGTTAGAACTGGATCCAGAACAATGGACTGGTTCCAGTTTGGGGAAGAAGTACATCAAGGCTGTATATTTTCACCCTGCTTATTTAACTTATGTGCAGAGTACATCATGCAGAATGCTGGGTTGGACTCAAGATTGCGGGGCTGGAGTCAAGATTGCTGGGAGAAATATCAATAACCTCATATGCAGATGACACCACCCTTATGGCAGAAAGCAGAAAGGAATTAAAAAGCCTCTTGATGAAGGTGAAAGAGGAGAGTGAAAAAAGTGACTTAAAATTGAACATTCAAAAAGTGAAGATCATGGCATCTGGTCCCATCACTTCATGGCAAATAGATGCGGAAACAATGGAAACAGTGGCAGACTTTATTTTCTTGGGCTCCAAAATCACTGTGGATGGTGACTGCAGCCATGAAATTTAAAAACGCTTACTGCTTGCAAGAAAAGCAGTGACAAAACTAGACAGCATTTTAAAAAGCAGAGACATTTAAAAAATTACTTTGCCAACAAAGGTCCGTCTAGTCAAAGCTATGGATTTCTGGTAGTCATGTATGGATGTGAGAGCTGGGTAATAAAAACGACCAAGCGCCCAAGAATGGATGCCTTTGAATTGTGGTGCTGGAGAAGACTCTTGAGAGTGCTTCGGACCGCAAGGAGATCAAACCAGTCAATCCTAAAGGAAATCAGTCCTGAATATTCATTGGAAGGACTGATGCTGAAGCTGAAGCTCCAATACTTTGGTCACCTGATGTGAAGAACTGACTCGTTTGAAAAGACCCTGATGCTGGGAAAGATTGAAGGCAGGAGGAGAAGGGGATGACAGGAGAAGGGGATGAGATGGTTGGATGGCATCGCCGACTTAGTGTACATGACTTTGAGTAAACTCCGGGAGATGGTGAAGGACAGGGAGGCCTGGAGTGCTGTAGTCCATGGGATCGCAAAGAGTTGGACACAACTGAGAGACTGACTGAACAACAGCAACAAGGAGAACCTACTCTGTAGTGCAGGGGGCTCTACTCAGTGCTCTGTGGTGACCTAATTGGGAAGGAAATCCAAAAGGAGTGTATATATGTATGTGTATAGCTGATTCACTTTGCTGTCCACAGAAACTAACAACGTTGTAAAGGACTATACTTTAATAAAAATTAATTAAAATAAGTGATTGAAAATACACTAATGATGCATTAAAAATACACTAATGATGCATTATAACTGTTGATTATATGAGAAGATGATCAACAAAGTTATATTCTAAGAAGAGGCCATGAAAACTGGTGAATGAAACATGTTAATATGTATTAAATAAAATTAAAATGTTTGTGTATCAATATTCATGATTTTTCCCTTTAATTGACCAATTCTCTGTGACATTCAGATCATTTAAGAGATATTCTACTATAAATATATACCAAGTCATTCTCATGGGATCTCTGTATACTCATCTATATGATTAAAAAATTGTTCTTAGAAGTTTTCTTTTAAACCTAAATTCATGATAAGTAGACATTACATTTTTCAGGCAGTAGCAGTTCACTTTATTTGACATCATCTTACAATATATCTGAAGCTTTCAAATTAAATGAACCAGAATTCATTCATTCAGTAGCAGTTAATTCACTGAGTATGTATTTTGTGCTGGACACTTTGTTCTGGGTGCTGGAAATAGAGTGGTATATAAAGCAAAAAAAAAAATCTCTTCCTCATGGAGTTTCTGTTTGTGTGTATGTGTGTGTGAGAGAGAAAGAATAAAAATAAATGTGTGTCAAATATATACTATGTTAGATAATATAAATATGTAATGTATGTTAAATATATGTTAACATATGTTGTAGCTCAAATAAGTGCTAAAAAGAAAAAGCAAGGAAGAATAGAGATTCCACTGTTATGGTTCCATAGAGATAATAAGCTTTATTATTTCTTGTAACGCCTCCAAAAGAGAGTTCAGGTGTACTTGTCAAGTTAGTTTAAAAGGTATTTTAATAAGAGTTTATTAAATCAATATATTAAGGTTTGAGAAAGTTGAAAAATAACCTTGTGGTGCCATATAAACCTTTTCCTAGATTACAGCTCCCCTCAGTGGTGAATGAGGAAATTGACTCTGTTCTAAGAGAAACAGTTGTGTTCATGTAGCAGGGACTTGTAAAATATTGTGCTCTGCTTTATGTTTTAAATATGTTTCCATATCACATACAGAAGACCTAGTGAATTTCAAAGGACTAGCAGTCTGTCTTTTTCTCTTTTAAAGTTTGATTTTTTTATGAAAATCTCTTGGTAAATTGTTGCAACACTGAGAAGGCGTGCTCCATAGAGCATTCAGAAATGAAATTTTAATCTTTATTTTCTTTGCACTTTGTGTTATAACCCCACAATCTTTAAAATTTAAAATTTTTGCTTAGTATAAAATATCCAAATAAAACATAAAAGTTTCCATAATATATTACCCTAACACATTTATTGGACCCTTACTGTATATCAGGTACTGTGTGAAATGCTATATGCACATTATCTCGTTTACTCACTGTGGTAACCCTCTGAGTCAGATACTAATAACCTTATTTTACAGATAAAGAAAGTGAGTCTTAGAGAGGTTAAGTAATTTTCTTAAGGTTATATATCTGAGAAGTCAGGATTTTATCCAGTCTTGTCTTTCTCCATGGCCTTTGCCCTTAACTCCTTTGCAGTAGTGATTTCCCATAGTGGCAAAATGAAAATAAATAATTTGAAATTGTAGAATCATAGAGAAGTTTTAAATCTGCTTTCTTTAGTGATAAACTTGTGAAGTATATATGTATTAGATTAGTAAAGGTAGTCTTTAATTATTGTACATATTCAGTCTAAAAGTTATTGAGATTAATTACTTGACTGATGTTAGATATTACAAAATGGAATTCCAGAATTGATCAGTCACCAGAATTCTGCATATTTTTTCTCAAGGCAGCCTTCCTGCCTCTTTGTGTTAAGTTGAGATAATGCTGCCTTCATTTTATTTTTTCTTTTGTTTCTGGGCAGAGAGAAAATTTCCCAGTTGTTTGCCAAACTTTCTTCTTTGGACCAAAAAGCTACTTATACATAAGTCAAAACTTTAGAGGTGATTTTACCACTGCTAGCTTTGTGACCTTGAACAAGTTATTTAATCTTTTATAGCTTCAGTGTACTCAGGTATAAAATGATAGTGTTAATATCTGCGCTATAGGTTATTGAAGATTAGAAATAATGTATGTAAAGCAGCGAGCTCAGTAAAGAGGAGCTATTTTCATAATGTTATTTTAGAGGACATAGAAAAATATAAAGGAAAGGAAGTTAGGCTTCAAAATTTATTATTGTAGGATTTTATGTTTTCTACTCCTTTATACCACTTATACTTCTTAGTATCTAGACTTCACCATTATCTCAAAGGAATGACAAGGCAACTTGTAAACTTTTCACTTGGATTAAACTTTAAAATATTTTCATCTTTCTAAAGTTTTCAGATTTTGACTTCCAGCATCTTCCGCTTATAAATTTAATCCAAGGTTAAGAACCAGTTTGTTTTCTGCTTCTTAACAAGTGCTATGCTGTGCTTAGTCACTCAGTCGTGTCCGACTCTTTGTGACCCATGGACTGTAGCCCGCCAGGCTCCTTCTGTCCATGGGATTCTCCAGGCAAGAATGCTGGGGTGGGTTGCCATGCCCTCCTCCAGGGGATGTTCCTAACCCAGGGATTGAACCCAGGTCTCCTGCATTGCAGGCTCACATCTGAGCCACTAACAAGTGCTAGTTAGTTTTTAATATCTACCTCTGGACCTGATAGTCTATGTTAGTTACAATATGAATATACTTTTAAAATAGTTATAATTGAATTTTAAGTTATGCTTTGTTATTTACAATTCATTTCCGTATTATTAGTGCACATTATCAAGAATGGATACTACAAACAACATATTTCTGTTTTATCTACCCTAATGTATTAATGTTTATTCACTCAGGCAATTGACATTATGGGTTTTTTTCTGTTTTTTTTTTTTTTTTTTAATGTGAAGCCATAATAGTTATATTTAGAAAAAAAATTTTCCTTCCTGGTGCTTTTCATTATCCAACTAAAATCAGAACCTGTGTTTGCAAAATATATTCATAGGTCTTACTTTTTAAAGTCTAAAAATTTTTATTCTTTATATTCTTTTGGTTTTTTGAATGAATCAAAAAATGCATACCAATGAAAAGCGCCAATCTGGGATGAATTCATTCATTTATCCAGTCATTCGCAAACATTTAATATGCATGTTCTATATGATATTTTATTAATATTGAAATACAGAGTCAAGACATGCAGAATTTTATCGATTCTGAGATGAATATTTTTCCCTCACATTTTAGCTTCTCTGAAATTGAAATCACCTTACATTTCTGGTGTCCTACAATTATAACTGGTAGTGTTTTTTTTCTTTCTCATTGCTATATGAAATAATGTTGAATCATTGAAAAACTAAAGAAGACTTATTTGATAGAATAAAGTAACCTGTCGTCCTAAAGTTTATAATCTAGTAAAGGTGTCATATAAGTAAAGAAAGAAAGATGAGAAAAAAGGATGGCAGAGTCTAGGAAGACTTACTGCAGGAAATAGCTATGAAGCTTAGTTTTTAAAGAAAAGTGAGGTTATGCAAAAAAGACATTCAAAGCAGAGTAAAGAAAGATCAGATAAAGGCAAGAGAGACATGTATGAGTTTAGGGTAGTATCTTTTCCTGATGAAATCGTTGAAAAGAAGAGCAAAAAAAAAACCCAAGTCAACCAAAACAAAAATTGAGCCCCCCACTACAGAGCAATAGACCTCTATGTTTTTATCTGTTAACCTAATAAATTTAATTAATAGGCATAGAGATCAACTGGAAGTTCTATGTCCTCCTTAGAGGAGATCTTTGGGGTATTAAAATGTGTTTTCTTGGGGCCACATATCTGGTCTTTTCTATTATTTCTACATGTGACCAGTGAGAAGGACAATCTGAGTCCTTTTAATTGCCATTTATTTGATCCTACTTTCAGAAGCCTTTTAAATGGGTAGGATGGGATATTAATTCCAAGACAGTACTATAAATGATCATCAGTTTTATTTCTTTTATTGGATTGTGTTGAACAAATTGCTTGCCCAGCCAAACAACTGACAAGATTATACCAAGAATGAGATGATATAATAGCTCAAACAATTACAGTGCAAACAGTATAAAATTACAGACTTTTTGACTATATTAAATTTAAGTTTGATTCTTCCTCTAAAATCAAGTTGGTATCTTGATCTCCTTGATTTCACAAAGCCATATTTTGATAAATTACCTTTAGTTTTTCTTTCAAAAGAGAAAAAAAACAAATGCTTAGCAATGTAGATGGACATAGAGATTATCATACTAAGTAAAGTAAGTCAGAGACAAATATCATGTGATAACCCTTATATGTGGAATCTAAAAAATAGTACAAATGAACTTATTTACAAAACAGAAACAGACTCACAGACACTGAAAAACAAAACAAAACAAACTTCAATTACCAAAGGGGAAGGGGGAGGGGAGGGATAAATTAGGAATTTGGGATTAGCAGATATAAACTACTATATATGAAATAGATAAACAACAAAGTCTTAAACTGTATAACATAGGGAACTATGTCCAATATCTTTTGATAAATTATAATGGAAAAGAATGTGAAAAAGGGTATATATAGGTATGTTTCTCTATATGTACCTGAATCACTTTGTTGTACACCAGAAACTAACAGAACATTGTAAATGAACATTGTTAATTAACTGTGTTGTTGTTTAGTCGCTAAGTCATGTCTGACTCTTTTGTGACCCCATGGACGGAGACCGCCAGGCTCCTCTGGCCATGGAATTTCCCAGGCAAGAATACTAGAGTGGTTGCCATTTCCTTTTCCAAGGGATTGTCCCAACCCAGGAACTGAACTTGTATCTTCTGCATTGGCAGGAGGATTCTTTACCATTGAGCCACCAGGGAAGCAAATTAACTGTACTTCAATGTAAAAAAAAAAAAAAAAAAAGTGTAGAAGGAGTAATAAACCTCTATGTACCCATCTCCCAGCTTCAGTAATCTTCACTACTTTGATAAACTTATTTCATCCCTACTTTTTAAAAACCAGATTATTTAATCTTAGATACTCATTTCTTCTGTAAAGAATGAAGTCTACTTTTGAACAATGTCAGTTTGGAAACTCGCTAAAAGTTATTGGCATGTTAGAAAAGGTTATCAATCTACAAAAAAAATTCCTTTTTAATTTTTGTAGACTTTATTATAGATCATCTTTCTGACCTGATAAGCCTAAGGTTCAAAATTAATTATTTTTTCCCTTGAGAATTAATAGTATGTGTTCTTGTTTTCACACAAAAAGTGTTTAACTTGATATTAGAAGCAGTAGAGCTTTTCCTCCAACCTCCTGAAAATTAAACTCCTGCATTTAGAATAGAAAGCTCGTACATAGTTCAGACAGCCTTTCCTGATCTTTTAATTATCCTGTCAACTTTCTGTTATATATTGGGGTTAAATTTCAGAAAAAGTCCACACACACACACACACACACACACACACACACACACACACACACACACACACACACACACACACACACACACACACACCATATTCAGAAAAAGTCTACACACACACACCCCCTATTTTTTCTCCTTTATTTTCCTTAGATTAAATATTTAGTATGTTGTTCCAGCTTGGAAATACCTCAGATTGTGTTTCTGGAGAAAAATTTAATCTCCTTTAAAAGAAAATAATGGGGACTTACTTGGTGGTCCAGTAGTAAAGAATCTGCCAGTCAGTATAGGGGACACAGGTTAGATCCCTGGTCCAAGAACTAATATCCCACATGCTGCAAGGCAACTAAGTCCAGGTGACACAACTGCTGAACCTGTCAGCCGTAGCTACGGAAGCCCACGCACCCTAGAGCCCATGCTCCATACGAGAGAATCCACCATAGTGACAAGCCCATGTACCACAACTGAAGAGTAGCCCCCACTTGCAGAGCAGGTAAGAACTCATGCCCTGCAACAAAGACACAGGACAGCCATACGTAAATAATATTTTTTTAGAAAAGAAAGAAAATAATGGGGACAATTTTGTTGCACTTCAGAAAAAGAAAGGTATGCCCAAGAATGATCATATATGCCTTGAGCCTGACAGAATTCTCAAAAACCCAAAATTCTTGTGTAACTACCTGTTTGCTTAAACACCTGTTTAGTTTTCCATTTTCACCTTGCCTGTTTGTCATTTTTAAGTTGTCAGTTTAATTAAATTACATTAATTAGGAGAAAGCAAGTTACCTTTTTAACACCCTCCATTCTAAAATTCTGACGCAGGAAGGGACCTTACAGGGACTGACACCTAAAGTCCACTGTACTGTATTTATCTATGGATAAATGCAGAAAAACCCTGTGTTAAAATAGTAATTAAAGTACTTCATGTTAAACAGTTTATTTCATGTACTAATTTGCTGTGTAAAATGTGCTAGCTAACACATTTCACGGAAATTTCTGTTTACGAAGCTCTATTTTCATATTGTTACCTGTGCCATTCGGTGTGCTCAGTCACTTCAGTCCTGTCTGACTCTGTGCAACGCTACGGGCTGAGGCCGCCAGGCTCCTCTGTCCATGGCGTTCTCCAGGTAAGAATACTGGAGTGGGTGACATTCCCTCCTCCAGGGGATCTTCCTGAGGCTGAGTGGTAAAGAACCTCCCTGCAGTGCAGGAGACAGCGGTTCTGTCCTTGGGCTAGCAGGATCCCCTGGAGAAGGAAATGAAAACCCATTTCAGTATTATTGCCTGGGAAATGCCATGGACAAACAGTAGAGCCTGGTGTGCTATAGTTGAGGGGGTTGCAAAAAGTCAGGCACAACTTATTGACTAAACAACATGTGTATCACATGTATATGCAATTGAGTATTCTTTTTGATTAGATATTTTGATTTTTGTCCCAGTTCAACATGCAGAGATTTATCTTTATTGATGTTAATCATGCTTTACAGATCAAGCTAGTAGAGCAATATAAAACTTAACTGGATTAAAGTCTTGGTACTCACAATTGCTTATTCATTCACTGCTGCTGCTGCTGCTAAGTCACTTCAGTCGTGTCCAACTCTGTGTGACCCCAGAGATGGCAGCCTACCAGCCTTCCCCATCCCTGGGATTCTCCAGGCAAGAACACTGGAATGGGTTGCCATTTCCTTCTCCAGTGCATGAAAGTGAAAAGTGAAAGTGAAGTCGCTCAGTCATGTCTGACTCCTAGCGGCCCCACGGACTGCAGCCTACCAGGCTCCTCCGCCCGTGGGATTTTCCAGGCAAACTGGAGCAGAGTGCCATTGCCTTCTCCGTATTCATTCACTATTATTCAATGAATACTATGTCACAGATATTTGCTAGTTTTTGAGAGTATAATAATGAAAAATATGTGGCTCTTGACTCAAAGTATCCTACAGTCTGGGGTGGTGGTGGTGGGGGGTTGCCAAAATAAATAGGCAACCACTACAATAGAAGTGAGTATAGGGTTTAAATGTGCACAAGAGTACTAATCCAGTATTGATGAGGGGAAGCTTTCTGTTGAGGGTGATTTATAACTTGAAACCTAAAAGATAAGGTTGTTAAATTTCAAGAGAAGCAGGGCCTCTCTTAAGCCCTTAAGCTTAGATAGTAAAGAATCTGCCTGTAATGTAGGAGACGTGGGTTCGATCCCTGGGTCAGGAAGATCCCCTGATGAAGGGAATGGCTACCCACTCCAGTATTCTTGCTTGGAGAATTCCATGGACAGAGGAGCCTGGCAGGCTATACACAGTCCATGGGACTGCAAAGAGTCAGACATGACTGAGCAAGTAACACTTTCACTTTCATATAGTTGATTTATAGTATTAAATTAATTTCTGGTGTATAGCATAGTAATTCAGTCTTTTTGCAGATAATACTCTATTAAAAGTTATTACACAATAATGGTTATAATACCCAGTGCTAAACTATATCCTTGTTGCTTATCTATTTTGAACATAGTGATTAGTAGTTCGTTATCTCTTAACCATAACCCTAACCTGCTCCTCCTTTCCCCAGTGGTAACTGCTGTTGTTTTCTATGTTTGTAAGTCTGTTGTTTTGCATGTACATTCATTTATATTATTTTCAAAGATAAAGTTTTTACTTTATTTGTAATCTCAAAATCCAAAATCCCTGTTGCTTAAAGACTTTTTAAAAGTGTTTATTTTTTTGAAATTTGGTTCAAACTCATTTAATGCCAAAACCTGTCATGATCCGAAGTGAGACAATTTGTACTATTTATTCCACTTAGTGTGAATACTTATTCATTTTGCTGTACAAATAATACATCTGATTATTGGGTGCTGCGTCAGACCTCACTGGGAATGTGCTGTAATCTGGGCACTGTAGTATAGGCATAGACACTGTATTGCCTTCTTAAAATCCAAATAAGAGATTTTAGATAAGAGATTAAGTGCTTCTGATAGTTAGCTGCAGGAAATTTGGAGAGTGCTTTAGGTGGCTAGATTAACTTGAGCCAAGCCGTGAGAGATCATGGTTACTTTGGGAACAGCATATAGTTCAATAGACTTTTTTCTTGAGTATTTCATTTTAAAAAGAGCGGTTGATTTTTCTAGTGTTGTAGTAATTTATAACCATTTAGTCGAATTATATAATAATTAAGAAATTAAAAACTCACTGTATAGCTGTGGTGAATCTATCAATTTATATGGTTCACGTTGTGGATGGTAGTGGTAACAGAAAGAACTGTTGATGTGGTTAGTCTTTAAGTATTCCTGCCTTGAATCATCCATGTCCTTTTTTTAACAAATCAGATTCCTGGGTTCTAACTTGTACCTAAAAGTATAAGTGAAAGTGTTAGTTGCTAAGTCATGTCTAACTCTTTGCAACTCCATGGACTATAGCCTGACACGCTTCTCTCTCCATGGAATTCTCTAGGCAAGAATACTGGACTGGGTAGCCATTCCCTTGTCCAGGTGATCTTCCTGACCTAGGGATTGAACCCAGGTTTCCCGCCTTGCAGGCAGATTCTTTACTGTCTGGACCACCAGGGAAGCCCAACTTGGACCTATTGAATTAGAATTCTGATGCAGAAGGGAGGTGCCTTTAGGAACATTGGGGGTCACCTGCTTATGTACTTTTTCAGCAAATTAAAAATTCGGAAGATGAAATGGGATGGATGAGTATATAAGACAGTACTTTATACATTGTGAAATGTATTCCATTATGAAAATGACTTTGTGCCCTCATACTTAGATCAATTAAACAGATGTTGTATTTTATTGGAATTTATTACAGTTTACTTTTCTTTCTAAAGTTACTTAGCTAGACAAAATGATATGTTCATTTTAAGATCTTGCTTCACCTGCCTCTTGAAATTAAATTATATCAATGGATCCATGAATAACTTTATAAATCATAAATAATATTTGGAAAGTTTTATTAAAGAATACAAAATGTTATCAAAGTAAGTACCTCTTGCCCTGGTAGCTCAGGTGGTAAAGAATCCACCAGCAATGCAGGAGACCCTGGTTGATTCCTGGGTTGGGAAGTTCCCCTGGAGAGGGGATAGGCTACCCACTCCAGTATTCTTGGACTTCCCTGGTGGCTCAGATGGTAAAGAATCTGCCCAATGCAGGAGACTTGGACTCGATTCCTGGGTTGGGAATATCCCCTGGAGGAGGGCATGGTAACCCATTCCAGTATTCTTGCCTGGAGAATCCCCATGGACAGAGGAGCCTGGCGAGCCATGGGGTTGCAAAGAGGCAAAGAGTTGATACAACTGAGCGACTAAGCACAGCACACAAGGGACTAATAAGTTGTATTATTGGGATCCTTAGAATTCTAAAAAGTTTTTCATCTTGGGAAATTGCTTAGTAAATTTCAATATTTCCTTTACCTTATGACTAAATGGAAATCAGTTAAAACTGAACGATTGAGCACATAGCACACATTTAATCCTTATGAGACCTCCCTAAAGTGGGTATTATTGTAATTTCTTCATCTCAGTGAGGTTAAGTGACCAGCTCTAAAGCACACAGGAAACAACTTAGGTTAGTCCTAAACTCAAGTCTTCAGACTCTGAAGCCCATGGATTTATCCTTTATTTACTCATTCACTCCCCAAAGATTTATTGTCCTAAACACTGGGTTTAGAGCCTAACTGTACTAATGAAATACTACAGAGAATGCACGAGCACGTCTCCACTCAGATGCTGCAAGCTGATCTGAGGCATACACACATGAAACAAGGCTAGTGATGTGTGCTATTGCTCAGTGTATAGTGACAGTTGGAAAGTGTTAATATAACAGAAGTCACAGGTGGATCAGTTAATATCGACTGAATTATCAAGAACGTCCTAGGAACTGTTCAGACTTACCTGTGTTTATCCCTCAAGGTACGTGGCAGTTTCTGTCTTTCTGTATTGTAAATTTTCTTCTCTAATATATACTTAAATGAATTTTTTTTCAATAATCCACAGAATCATACACTTTCCAGGTCCTCAGAGATATGCAGTCTACTCCTTTACTCTTAAGGGTAGCCCAGAGGAAAAGTTGGAGAAACGTCAGATAGTGAGGAAAACAAGGCCAAAGACCCAAGGACTCAGTCAGAGCTGGTTTTGAATCATACTTATTAGCAGTGTAAACTTGGACTTTACACTTAGTTGTCCTTTCAGAACCTGTTTTCTCATCTATAAAGCTGAGATATCTTACAAAATATTAATAGTAGGTGAGAATAACGATATTAAAGGCATAAAAAGAATCTAGTATAATGCTTGGTATATAGTAAGAAATTCAATACATGTTAGTAATAAATGGAAGAGAGACTTTAAAAATTAGGGGAAAGCAATAAACTTGGAAGGGAAACTTGAGAGAATAAAGGAATTACTTAGTTAATTGATTAGGTTAAAAAACAGGTATGGAAATTCATGATCACCAGCTTTGCAATTGAGTATTCTTGATGAAAGAGCAAAACTTTATAAGCAAAACATTTCTGAAATATATATATATTGAAATAGGGAGTCACTTACCATATCATTTCGACCTGTGAAATCATCTTTCCCTCAGTAGACAGGCACTGGAGATAGATACCATAGCCAGCTTGCTGTCACACAACTTGAAGGCTCTTAACCATGAATCCTAGGACCCTTAGGGGTGGTTACATGGGTTGACTCTTTAAAATGTAGTGAAAGTTTGTGTGTGAAGTTCCTTTAAAAATAAACAATAACCAGATTTTCAATGAAATCTTTGCCCAGAACATTTTAAGGACTCCCAGTAGTTTTTATAATTTTTGAAAATATTGGTGAGTGATATGATACAATCATGTGGATAACCTATTTTATTACTTTGTACCTTTAGATAGTAGTTAACCTTTATATTGGGCTTCCCTGGTCACTCAGTCAGTAAAGAATCCACCTGCAGTGCAGGAGACCTGGGTTTGAGCCCTGAGTCAGGAAGATTCCCTGGAGAAGGAAATGGCAACCCATTCCAGTATTCCTGCCTGGAAAATCCCATAGACAGAGGTATCTGGTGGGCTGCAGTCCATGGCGTTGCAAGAATCAGACACGACTTAGTGACTAAACCACCACTTAACCCTTTTATTAATATTCTATTATCTTTAATTTACTATGCTTATTATTATTATTTTAATTCTGGGTTTTTTGTTTTATTTGGGCCATGTATGCAGCATATGGAGTCTTAGTTCCCCAACCAGGGATTGAACCTGTGCCCCCTGCTGTGGAAGCGTGGAGTCTTAACCACTAGACCACTGGGAAAGTCCTATAAACTACTGTTCTTTTTGTAGAACAGTAAATAGAAGGCACTATCTTAACAGCCCCAAGTAACATTTTTGAGTAATATTTTAAAAGTTTAAATTTGTTAGAGGTTTGAATTAATGTCTATATTTCATCAAAAGGCCTTAAGACTAAAGGGAGTAAAGCAGGAGCATAATACTTTTGCACTGTAATAGACATTTCTGTTTTATTTAAAATTGATAATGAAATAGAAAGCATTTTACTGGATGATTACCGTGTCTCTAACAACTGTCTATCTGTGGAGACAAATGTAAGTTGACTAAAAGGTGACTTCTGGGAGTTAAGGAAAATACCACAGCCTTGTGCATTCTAGTTTCTATAAATTGAAAAACTGTCTGAACTTTATACCAAATGAATTTGATGGCATATAATTTGTATAGTTATTATTGAGTCACAGTAATATACTGCAGTCTTTCTTCTGAATTGCTGGAGCCATTTAGTTTATTCTTCTTGCTTCCTGCCAGCTACCTTAAAATGCCTTTCATATAGATGAGTAAGAGAGAAAGACAACCAGAGTTGCTTTCAGTTCTATTTTTTGCCAACTGGAGAGAGGAAGCTGATAAATAAGACAGTCAGCTATCAAAATAGACCTCTAATACTGCACCAGAGATATTTAAAACCAGCAGTGTATTTGAACAATTTTTTACATGTTTATTCATAGAAATTCAGCAGCAAAAGATACTAGCACATACAAGATGTTATGAATCTGCATGAGGCCTATTTCTCCCCGACAAAGAACAGAGACTTGGTAATTGTTTTACAGTAGGGTTCTAATGACACTCCAGACTTTTAATAGAAAAGTATTTGTTTTAAGATTTTTCAGTTTGCTACTTGCACTTGTCTCTCTTTTCTGTTCTCTCAGTAATATGTAAATGAAACTTCCGTTGTCATAATGGAATGGACTTTTGGCATTCTAGTTTACTGCCACATCAGCCTTATTTAAGGCGTAGTTAATAGGTTGAAGGCTTCTACATAAATTTTTGCTCTAAGACAACCATGAAGTGAATCACAAAACCAGACTCTTAAAAATCTAAGTTTAATTATTTATTTGTATAGAATTGAAGCTTTGCATTATATAATTGGATATAGGTGCATTTGCTATATATAATTGGATATAGGTGCTATTGCTAACAGAAGAGCAAATGGAATAGTTTCATGAATTATATTCTATTAAAATAAAATTGCTGACTTTATAAGAGAGAGGCTTAACTGGTTAGGGAAACAATTCACCTGTGTACTTCAGCTCCATTTTGGAAAGTTACCAGTTTGAAGATGCGAAACTGTCCTAGTATTTTAACACCTTAAGCTCTCCAAAAAATAAAATATTCACAATTCACTGTAAATAATTTATTATCCTACCCATTTTTTCTCTTTCAGTACCTGATTTCTCTTAAAATTTTTTTGTATGATTGTTTTCTTTATAGTATAGTCACTAATTTTTTATACCATGAATTTAATGATACAGAGTATGTCTCTCTGGTCTTACATAAATTGGGTATAATGATTAATTTTTATCAGCATTTTGACAACTAGCAGCTGTTGAAATACAGTATCTTATAATAATCTTATGCTCAGTGGTATGATAAAACATTGTTCTGATGAATATGCTACTTTAAAATAATTCAGTGCTTAAAGAATATTCTTCTTTGTCTTAAGAGACTTGTTTTTCAATAAAAATTATTTTGGAGAAGTTCTGATCAATACACAGAAACTTTATAACTCCTTTTCCTGTCTTGCCTTTGACATTTGATTGACAGTAATTGATATTTCATTACTAAGAAATGGAGGTAATGAGAAAGATATTTCTTAAGTTGTATAAGAGCATCAGAATCAACTCCTTGTCACCTAAATTTTATAGAATCTAACTATATCAAACATAAATGTATCATAAGGGCCACAGTAATAAAGAAATTTGTATTCTATCATCTTTCCACATTGCTTTTTGCAAACTTTAAACAAAAGAGCTAGTTACATATAATATCAGTATATCCTCAGACAATTTGTAGCTAGATGAGGAGCAGTTTGTTGTTAGTCCCCTAATGCTTTTTCCCCCTGGAGTTATTTACCTTTCAGATCCTGGCAATCTGAATTGCCTTGTGGTATTTGTTGATTATTTCAACTAGATCATTAGAGTAAACTAGACTGGTCAGAACACTTGAGAACATGCTGAAAGGAAAGGTATGTGTTGAATGTATTAAATGTTTGTAGAATGGCTTAATAGGAGAACAATTCTCTCATTGTACCTCTGTGTGTGTGTATGTGTGTGTGTGTGTGTGTGTGTGTGTATGTAACTTAAGTATAAGCACTGCCTGCTCAGAAGAACAGTGCTGTCCTTAGCGGGAGGGGCCGAGGGTGGTGAGTTTGGGAGAGGTATACCATTGCCACTTTCTTTAGCCTGAATTTCTTGATAGAAGTTTCTTCTTGCTTTTGCTTTCATTTCCTGTATTTGTCCTGAATTCTTGGCTTTTATACAAGCTGAATTATTACAAAATGGAGTCAATTTTGGAAATAATCAGTGAAATAAATTTGAAGGATTTCTCCTTTCTCATTAAATTTAAGAAAAAGTTTAGAAAAATGGTTCAGTGGCATGAAATAGGTATAAAACTCTTAATTAGATCACTGGAAATCCCTAGGATTTATTTACATTATCTGAATACCCATTAAACTTCTTTAGCTAAAGCAATCAACAATACATGCCTTCAGAGCTCTTTTACTGTAAATATTTTCCAAAAGTATTTTTCTGCTGGCTTTTTTTCCTCTTTTCAAACCGTATATAGCACAGTGACTGTAGTTAATATTACTGTGTTGCATATTTGACAGTTGCTAAGAGAGTAGATCTTAAACGTTCTCATTGCAAGAAAAATAATTGTAACCATGTGGTGTGATAAATATTTAAACTTATTGTGGTAATCATTTGTAATATATACATATAACAAATTGTTACACTGTATACCTAATACTATTACAATGTTATATGTCATTTATATCTCAATTAAAAAAAACAATCAAAGGAGAGTAGGATTAAACTCTTGCAAAAGAGACTATTATCCTACTTAATTGAGTCACAGAATGAATGTTTTGGGGGTTTCATTATACTGGGTACTGTAAAGCTGATTGTGCATTTACTTCCTAGACTTTGGGTATATAGACAAGACAAGGTTTTGGTTTTCAAGTTGTTTTCAATCTAGTGAGAGAGGCAGATCCATGAGCAAATGATGAGAATACAGTGATAATGCTAGAAAGAGGTAGGTGGAAGGTCCGTTGAGGCTGTCAGGGAGTGGCTGTGTCTGTCAGAGACATGGGGGAGGTTTTAGAGAGGCCTTATGAACTGTGGCTTGAAAGACTTTCGAAAGTTTACCCACAAGATAGAGGTGTAGAGAAGGATGGGATCTGGGGTAGGGACAGAGGAGACAGCCTTGGCAAAGGTATAAGATAAACTTGCTACAGCGTCATACCCTCGATGGAGAGAGCAGAAGAGGCTGACACTACTGAGATGAGCACGGACTAGATTGTGGCTGCCCTTGTACACTATATGAAAGATTCTGAACTTCATCCCAGGGGACTCTGGGTCCCAAGTCTGGCTTCCCATCAGAATCACCTGTGGGTCTAGTTGTTGTTCAGTCGCTAAGTCATGTCCAACTCTTTGTGACCCCACAAACTGCAGCATGCCAGGCTTCCCTATGCTTCACTATCTCCCTGAGTTTGCTCAAACTCATATCCATTGAGTCGATGATGCCATCCAACCATTTCATCCTCTATTGCCTCCTTCTCATCTTGCCCTCAATCTTTCCCATAATCAAGGTCCTTTACATCAGATGGCCAGAGTATCGCAGCTTTAGCATCCGTCCTTCCAATGAATATTCAGGGTTGAGTTCCTTTAGGGTTGATTGATTAGTTTGATTTCCTTACCATTCAAGGGACTCTCAGAAATCTTCTCTAGCACCATGATTTAAAAACATCAGTTCTTCAGCGCTCAGTCTTCTGTATGGTTTAACTCTCACATCTGTACATGGCTACTGGAAAAACTGCAGCTTTGACTATACAGACCTTTGTCAGCTCAGTAATGTCTCTGCTTCTTAATACACTGTCTGGGTTTGTCATAGTCATAGCTTTTCTTCCAAGGAGCAAGCATCTTTTAATTTTGTGACTGCAGTCACTGTCCACAGTGATTTTGGAGCCCAAGAAAATAAAATCTGCCACTGTTTCCACTTTTTCCACATCTGTTTGCCATAAAGTGATGGGAACAGATGCTATGATGTTTGTTTTTTGAATGTTAAGTTTTAAGCCAGCTCTTTCACTCTCCTCTTTCACATTCATCAAGAGGCTCTTTAGTTCCTCTTCACTTTCTGCCATTAATGTGGTATTATCTGCATATCTGAGGTTGTTGATATTTCTCCCGACAATCTTAATTCCAACTTGTGGTTCATCCAGCCTGGCATTTCCTGTGATTTACTCCTTTTATGAGTTAAATAAGCAGGGTGACTGTATACATACAAATTTGCTTATACCCTGAGTGATTCTGATTTATGACTCTAGTTAGCTCTGCTGCTGCTAAGTCATTTCAGTCGAGTCCGACTCTGTGCAACCCTACACGGGGCAGCCAACCAGGCTCCCCCGTCCCTGGGTTCTCCAGGCAAGAACACAGGAGTGGGTTGCCATTTCCTTCTCCAATGCGTGAAAGTGAAGTTGCTTAGTCGTGTCCGACTCTTGGCGACCCCATGGACTGCAGCCTACCAGGCTTCTCCATCCATGGGATTTTCCAGGCAAGAGTACTGGAGTGGGGTGCCATTGCCTTCTCCGCTAGTTAGCTCTAGTAAGGTATAAAAATGTTTTTAAGTAGAGAGGTAAAATGATCAGACTTGTTTTGAAAGATCAGTGCTTTAGCACTAAGTACATTTCATATTATGATCCAGGACACGCTTATAGATCCAGTACACATATAAGAAAAGATTCGTGAAACACATCTTAACTCTATTGTGGGATGCATGCTAGTATTTCTTCCTAATGTTTTAGAAAGCTGGTTACAAGCCATTAAATTGATGCCATGATCCACTAATGGGTCATAGCTTACAGTTTTAAAAAATATTGCTGTAAAGAATGAATTGAACTATGTAAAACTGAAGGGCTGAAGTTCTGAGAGGCAGTTAATTCAGTTATCCAGGAGCCTAAACTGGGACAGTGACTTTAGCAGGTACAGACAGAGAAGAGGAAAGAGAGGTTCAGTAGGTGTTTAGAAGGTGGTATTCTTGGTGTTAATTCTAAATCAGTTCTGAGGGTTGAGGAAGGTCAGAGAATCTATGATGATTTCCAGATTTCTAGTTTGACTGTTTGGATGCTAATGTTGTTATTCTTAAGCAGGAAGAATTGGTGAGGACAGATTATTGAGGGGAAAGATATAAGCAGAAGGCAGTTGCATATGTGAATGATTTTTCCCCAAAGTCAGATTCATTTAAATATTTAAATACATGTTTTGTTTGTTTTTTCCTTATTAGAGTACATATTCAGGGCTCAGTCTTTTCTTTTACTTTCTATTATAACCCACTTTCTCTTCCATTGGTTTCTGGTCTTTTTATTGGATTTGCCCTAAAATCGTTTTCACCTTTCCTTCTGTGCTTCATGGTTCTTGCATCACGACAGTTTAGTCTTTTCCAGGAAATCGGACTCCTTGCCCAAAAGTGAAACACAAGAATGAAATACTTTTCTTTCTTTCCAGCCCACATAATCCTTTCCTCATCTGTCAGAAGTGGAGATCTCATTTTTTCTGACCCTTCTGCTTATTATTACCATTCTGTATCCCAAGCTTTTCGGGCAGTATTTGTATGTATTGCATTCTCATATATAACCAACTAAGGGTTGTGGTAAGCAATACAGGTTGAAGCCTGCTGAATGTTCCCTGGAACCTAATGATCATTTTCTGCCACTTGTGTATATTGTAGTCCTTGACTGAGTTATTTACAGTTTTTGTGGGTCAGGAATTCAGTAAGGGATTAGCTGGAATCTTTCCGGATATAGTAGTCTGAGTTCTTGGTGGCTAGAACATGAGGCTAGACGCAGGGAAGGGGGGGCTTTTTCACATCATGTAATCTCAAGGCTGTCCTTTTCTCATCTCTCTGAGTAGGTTACATTGAATTTCTTTCAGGACAGCTGGACTACTTTTGTGGCAGTGAGAAACTTCAGGAGCTCTCCAAGTGGAAATTGCATCACCTTTTTCTGACTTAGTCTTGCTAGTTACATAGTGTTACTTCCCCAGGCTCTTTGCCACAAGCCAGTCACACATCTACCCACATTCAAGGGTGGGGAATTAGACTCCACCACTTGATGGGAGAGTGGCAAGGCTCTGGAAGAAAGTGTGTGATGAGAAATATTTTTGTAGACAATCTACAACAGCTGTGTAGAAAATATCAAATGCCGTCAGAGAGATCTTTAGTTGTGCCTGGAGTCTGCTACCTTATCGGTGCATGTGAGTGAGTACTAAGTCACTTCGGTCATGTCCGACCATTTGCGACCCTGTGGACTGTAGCCTGCCAGGCTCCTCTGTCTGTAGGATTCTCCAGGCAAGAATACTGAAGCGGTATTGCTCATTAATCTTCTAAACATCAAGTTGGCTTTTATGATTTAATTTTCTACACCTTGTATAATCTCTGAACTCAAATGCTTTACTTTCTCTGCAGCACTTGTGAAGATGCTTTTAGCCTGTGTGTAAGATTTCCTTGATACAGAATGGTTCAGGGCAGGAGCAGTTTATCCAGCTCTGGAGAATGGATCCATTTGTATTGCAAGTTATCTTGTGTGTTTTCTAAGAGCAGTTCTAGATTCCTATCTTCAAAACTCTAAATGACCCTTGCAGCCTGTTGAATAGACTGTTGAAAGTTTTCTAAATGTCTGAAAATACATTGTTAGAAATGTGTTTTCAGATACATTTGAAAATGTAACAGTGAACCTAGCAGTTCCTTGTTAGACCTTACAAATGACTTCATGAAATAGATCAAATAATACTGACTCTCTTTCATAGCCTGCAGTTTTTCATTAGTAATAAGAAATAGATCTGACAAGACATAGTCTTTCTATAACTATGTGTACTATTATTGCTTATTTTCAGAAATAAACTCCTGTTAATCTCGTCATGAATTTTGATAGATAAGCTTGTTTAATTCCCAGTAGCACTGCCATGCCTGAATTTTGCCCAATAAAGATCGTCAGACAAAAATATTAAACCTAACTTTGACACTAAAACGATACTTGATAAATACAACATGCAGAAAAGCAGTTCCTGAAGGATAGAAAATAAAGAACGCAAATTAAAATGGGTAGTTCCCCATTCCTTACCCCCGGTAATATGTGCTTTCATAGAGGAGTGGCAGTTTGTCTATATTGAAGGTCTATCTGGAAGAGTCATTTAGTGCAATGCTGTTTAGAGTATTGTAACCACTTGATGGCACCCTTTGATTTGGTACAAACCTCATTAGCCATACTATAGTGCAGTATAGTATTTGTAATGGAATAACACATAAGAACTAAAGACTGCAAGGTATCTGGTTAATGTAGAGATGAAATGAATGCAACTGCAAGGCTAAGCTTTCCTGACCCTTCATGAAAAGATAGATGAAAAAAGGAAGAATAAGCTATTGTGCCAAAGGGAGATGATGAAATTCAAGATCCACACACATAATCTCTGGCTCAGCCTCTGAAATGTTAATCCCTGGGTAGAATTATTTGAGCTATAGATTGCAATTTATCATCAAAATGGCACTGTGTCAAACAATACTTCTTATATGTGTGATGTTTGGAACTATCCAATTTTAATATAAAATGGTTCACAGAGCACTGGCTAATATTTTAGTCACAACTCTTTAAGGTTGTGATTTTGGGGAGGGCATGGGGGGTTTCTTTACTTCAAAAATACTAATTGTATTTTAGATTGAGGGCTTTCGGGGATCTTTTCTGCTTTTCTTTTAGTGACAGTTTAGTTTTAGTGCCAGGAAAAAGGATTTTTAAAGAATGCCTCTTGTTAAATTAAGTTGTTTAGAACTGTTTTCTTTCACATGCTAAGAATACTTTTATAATTATAGAACAATTCTGTAGTATTCTTCGACATTGCTTAAAAATACACTAGCTGATGAAATAGTTTCTTTTTTTTAGAGTTTATATGGACTTTTCCTTTATTATATCAGATGTTTATAGATTTCCTCTTATGTAACCCAACTTCAGCCCACTAGGATATGTTGTCATGGTTAGTATCTGTTTGTGGTAACAGTACTTGCTCCTTAAAAATCAAATCATCCCAATTTTAAAAATAAATTTTAATCAAGTAGGTGGGGGAGGGGTATTGCATATCAGTCTTTTAGAGTAATAATCATAGATATTTCCTCTGTAAAAAAATTAACTTTAGTATTTTAAAGGATCAGATTGCTTAAAAGAACTCTATTTCTAGAATCTAGACGCTTGAAATTCCAGTTTAATTATATACTTTTTCTTTCAGTTTTATCATGCTTGCATTTAAAAGGCTCTTTTTTTCCCCCCATCTTTAATTAAAAACCACTCTTCTCCTGCATTGGCAGGCAGATTCTTTACCACTGCCCCACTTAGGAAGCCCCCAAAAGCAACTTTTCTCTGCTTTATTACCGAGAAATTATTTTACTTAACTTTGTATTTAGTTCTTAGTACCTATTCCCAAAGCCTCGCCGACAGGGACCTCTAACAAAAACCTATGCAATCTTTGATCTATACCCAATAGAATCATGATTTCAGGACCTAACTGCAGACATTGAAGGCATGCCATGATCCTGTATTAGCTTCTGCAGCACAGGTCTATGAAACACCACTCAGCTGTGCATGAATAATTCTTTCTTGCTATTTTTTAGCTCTGATGAGAAAAAATACTTGATTTAAGTGGTGATGGAAAAAGTGGGAGGAGTCACTACAAAAAGAATATGTCTTAAAGGGAAGTGGCTTGACTTTCATAGCTGCCTTCTTTAAGTAATCATGAAGAGTTAAGAGTGAGATCCAGAGTTACACGTGAAGGTCAGAAATTGTCCATGTATAAGGCATTGCCCTTCCTTTCTAAATCCAGTCAAGAGTAATAACATAGAGTAGTCCTTAGTGACATTAAGAGGAGTCCTTGTCTAAAAGTATTCTGTGAGACTGTATAGTCATCACAAATTGCTTTTGAATGCAGAGGGCTCAGAATGCACATTAGAAAGACCTAGACATATAGTAGACAGAGTGTGGGGCTCTTAACCTGATGATATTCATACTTACATATTACAGAGTTGCTTCTTCCATTTACATAATTACATCTGCTAATGGTTTAAGTTAAATGCCGTCCTGAAAGTTGAGAGTTAAATTACCTGAGTGTTTTAAAATGTGACACTTTCTCAATTATGTAAACCTCCCACCCCTTCCGCCCTCAAGGGACTATTCCATGCTTCTGTTTCAGAGGACGCAATGTTATAAAGGACAGGCAGTACTTCAAACATGCACAGCTTCTGATCTTCATAGATTTAACTCTGGATCTCACTCTTAGTTCTTCATGATCACTTGAAGAAGATAGCTGCCAAAGTCAAGACTGCAGTAACCTTTTCAGCAAGCATACTGGTTTTACACAGAGTGCCAACGCATACATCTTCCAACCCACTGCACTGGCAGTCTCATAACCAATTGCCGAATACAGCGTTTCGTCCTGGTGCCTTTCAGCATACACAAAGCTGGTCAATGTCCAACTTTATCCAGCCACCCACACTAGATATGAAAAATCTCATGACACTGTCATAGATGCCTGCAGGGTAGCCTTCTTGCAAATTTATTTTAAAAACATGAGGTTGTTAAAGCTACTAGAAAAAAGAAAAAAAACCTTTCTGATGGCCAACCACGTAAAGTTCTCTAAGTACCTTCTTTAATTTACTACGGGATTTTTGGTGGGAAAGGGGTATTTTACTTCTTGGACTTCCCATATTCTTCTAGTTTTATAGATCTTATTAAATAGGTTACAATGGGCCAGCCTTTGAAATAGGGCCCAGATGGACATTTATATTTCAACTTAACAACAGCACACATTATTGATGATTGACCTTTACCCTGGCATAGTATAGTCTTGTGACATTGAATGAAATAAATGAAGAAACTACTCCTTGGCTTGATTTGTATTGGCAGAAGAAAGCAAACAGAGTGGTTTGTCAGGTTGCTAAAATGTCAAAATATAGTCCTGGGACAATTTCTAACACAAAAGTTTTTTAAACTTTTCTTTTGTTTTTTAAATAATGTTTCAGTGGTTGGATGTTCTTTGAAAAGACACACCTTTGAAAGAAAATTGGATTCCAGTAATACCTATATTAGATTAGTAATAGGAAGTAAATTGTTTGCCTTTATTTAAAGTTGTATTTTATTAGGTGCTTGGTGGTGGCATGTTTGAACCTTCAGAAAAATTTTCAGTTTTATAGAAAATAGTGTTCATGTACATATTATGTGACTGGTAGTGTTATTAAAAGAAAAAGGCTTTATCCCAAGACATACTTTATCCCTAGTTTTAGTGATAATTCATTAATATAAAATATAAAAATATTTAAATATTTTTAGTTTCTGTGTGAGTTTTACAGAGTGTAACAGGATTACATTTCAAAAGTAAGATGTAAAATATTTCAGTGCAATTCTCTGTTACTTGTCAGTAGTTTCCGTCTTTGCAGTAAATTAAATATTTCTGCTAGTGGTATGCTTAAATGAACTGTGCTGTTTTGCAAACTTTGTTGTTCATGCCATCATTAAATAACCACAAGCGTATTCAATAATCACCCCTGGGTTTTGTCTATCTCAAAAGCATTGCTTTCTGATAGTTCATGTGTTTCAAATTAGTGTTTATAATATTTTTGTTGTTTTCTTTAAGTTATAATCCACTATCACATTAGTCTATTACTTTAGAACCTAGTTTCCTAATGGAGATGTGGATTTCTTAATTTAGATAATCAAATCATAGAAACTTAGAGCTGAAAGGAGCCTTGAAAATCATAAAATTCTCCCTCATTTTGCAGATAAAGAAACCAAGGTATCATGATCTAATAACTAGCCCAAAGTCATATTGCTAATTAGTAGCAAACTGTTCACTTTAATTCATTTTCTTGATTCCCCACTCTGAAGTTCTACCCACCAGCTTAAAGTATTTGCATGTTTGTGATAACATGATTTTTTCCTTTTTTTAATTGAGGTAACATTGGTTTATAACATTATGTAAGTTTCATGTGTAAACTGAGATAACATGATTTTAAATGTTTGCCTTTTGTGTGTCTTCAAATAGAACATAATTCAGTTGTGTTAGAAAAATGGAATTTGTTGTAAGAAAAAT
This sequence comes from Muntiacus reevesi, assembly GCF_963930625.1. Classification (NCBI taxonomy): domain Eukaryota; kingdom Metazoa; phylum Chordata; class Mammalia; order Artiodactyla; family Cervidae; genus Muntiacus; species Muntiacus reevesi. The sequence continues at coordinate 43,499,202 of NC_089251.1, read as the reverse complement.
ATTTATAATCAAAGGTTTAATAGATAAGGGTCTGTTTTACTGAAGTTGATAGTAATTAAATAAAAATTTAAACTAAAAGTAATTAAATAAAAAATTAAATTAAAAGTAATTAAAACAAGATCTGAATATCCAGCAGCAATGCCTGGATTATTCATTTAAATTCAGTGCACAAGATCACCTGCTTCAGATATCTGTATACTAGCTACATACTAAAGTTTAAAATGTCAGTTAATTTTAAACTTTGCAAATATTTTAAACAAGTAGACTTATTGAATAATATAAGCTGTGTAATGCTTTAGTTTCATTTTGAAAGATGATCAATATAAATTATAATTATTTGAAAATAAGTGTAAAAATTTTTTAAATAAGTTATGACATCAAGTTTGGTAGGTAACAAGTTTGTAGTTAGTTTAAGCTTTGTAAGAGATCACTTTTTAATGACTTTTTAATATATGTATAAATGGCCATTAGAAATTTTCTTTATAGAATGATTAGAATGTGTATTTTAAAAATTATTAAAATACAGACTTATAGAAATATTATTTGATCAAGAATAGTGACCAGGTGTTCTTTAATAATATTTATAATAGTTTAGATATCTAAACTAAAGATTGATTTAAAGTAGGGTTATTTTTAATGTTGATGTAAATTTCTGTCCTGGAATTCAAAAACTAATACTCAGCAGCAATGCTTGTTCTCTGGATATTGCTAATTAATTAGAACTTTGCTCATAAAGCATTTTCATTTCAGCATTTCTGAATTTAATTGTGTTATACCCAACCTTCTCCTTACAATCTAGATACAATATTGGACACATGTTGTTATATATAGGTTAAGTGTGGATTAATGTTGACTTACAAGTACTACTTACAGTGTATTATTTCAGATCTGCTTTTAAGTTATGTCCATTGCTACAGTTAATTAAAGTGCTGCATATGCTGCTGTCTAAGCCAATTTAAAGAATAGGGCATGTATTTCCTGTTATGTAAGCTACAGAATGATTGTCCTTTAACATGAGATCTGTCCCTGTAAGCCAGTAATGTCCTCCAGTTCAGACAGATTGGTGATTGCTATTCCTTTCTCCTTCTTGAAACGTCCCATTTTTTAGCTTATTTTTGGAGTGACAGAAATTTAAGTGTACCTGACTGATTTCTACACTTAGAATAATGTTTTACAAGTAGACCTTCAGTGAATGAAAGATGATATTTGTTGCTTATTTGTATGCTAAACTTGTAAATTAAAAAAAAATTTTTACCTTGTTATTTAACTTTCTGTGTGACCATCTTGTCTCTCCTTGTTCATTTTAGGCAGTTACCTAAGGGTAGAAAGAGCATGTTATTTTGTAAACAGAATACTCAGGAGGATGCTATATACTTATAATCCAGTAAATGGCTAAATGGATATCCATTTTGTTCTCAATAAACTTGGAATGAAACATTTAAGTCCTGATACCTATGCCGTTCTTAATTTCGTGTCTGAAGAAAGTGAAGATAAATTCTGTTGAGTCAGAAGTGCTGGGAATATTGTGCAAGTAAAATTAATATATACATATATCTTTATTGTCTTTTAGACTTATTTTTTTAGTTAGAGCTTAGTGGGTCTTTTAAATACTTTCACAACTGATGAAATGACAGTACTGGCGATATTAAAAAGGAAAAATCCATAATCCTGTCATTTTAATAAATTGGTTTTGGTTTATCATTGTTCTTTTTTTGCTTTGAACATATGCATGTTGTATAATTTTTTTAGGTTGCTACTCCTTATTTGCATTTAGAGTAGATTAAATTAATAATTAGTGTTATTACATTTCTTATTTTTAAATGATGTACATTATTTTCAGACTTCCGTAGAAGTGCTTTGAGAGCTGATACTTTTGCATTAGTATAAAAAAGCAGTTCCACTTAGGGAACTGCTCCCCAGTTGTGAGCTATGAGTAGATCTCCACTCATATGAGTAAGCTATGAGTCTGCAATGATTCTGTCGCTGGAATTTACTCCGATGATAGCTTGACCTTGTGAAAATCTGTAGGGCTTCAGATTATTATGCAAAACTTATCATTGTCCTAGGCTTTTGGAATGGTCTTGTTGATTCAAGGGCAGTTTTGGTGACTAGATTCAGAGCTCAATTTAGAAACAGATTTCAATGGATACATGTCAGCAAGTAGATCATGTAAAATGAAGGTGATGAGTAGGGGTCGTGTATGGTAAAAATGAAATAAAATGGAAGGTAGCTACCTGAGATTGCTCTATCTAATTTGGTAGAAGGATTATATTACCTTTCAGGAGATTGAAAAGAATTATCCTAAACTGATAATGACATGTATTTTATAACTGATGACTCATATGCTTCATATGATCTACTAAGAAAGAAGGGAGAAATAGAAAAGACTAAAAAAATGTTATCATCTAATGTAAAAAAAATGTAAAGGAGGAGTATAATTTAGCTGGGATTGAAGGAAAAAGTAGTTGCCAATCATGTGTGTTAGGAAGGAAGGAAAATGAGAGGAAAAGATACTTATGTCAGAGGAGCTATCTGTGAAGTTAAGCCCTGGATCTGAAGTCTTGCTTACTATAAATTTGTATGGTACCATCAATGGCCCAAGATATCCAAATAAAATGCCAGCAGTGTTTTTTTATCATTGTCCTCATTTCTGATTTTCATCCTGTGTCTAATTATTTTTTTTTATAAATAGTTCAGTTCAGTTCCTCAGTTGTGTCTGACTCTTTGTGACCCCATGGGCTGTAGCATACCAGGCTTGCCTGTCCATCACCAACTCCTGGAGCTTGCTCAAACTCATATCCATCGAGTTGGTGATGCCATCCAACCATCTCATCCTCTGTGGTCCTCTTCTCCTTCTGCCTTCAATCTTTCCCAGCATCAGTGTCTTATTTTAGAAATTTAGTAATAAATTGAAGATCTGAGAACTGACTTCAAATCCATCCTGTTCTCTTTAGTGGTCAGTTTCTAAATAATCCACAGCATTGTTTCCTTATGTACTTTTATTTTCTTTACTGCACCCTATATTGGTGGGCTCAGTAAAAGTATATTCAAAAGTCAGTTACAGTATGGATTAACTCATGTTACTATTTTTGAGTTGTCAATCAAACAAATATTGACAGTAATTAAATGTTTTGCTAACTGGATAAAGTAGTTTTACTTAAAAATGTGATATTTATAAAAATTATTAAAAGACAGGATAGGTTTGCATCTCTCACTAATTCTGCGTATGTGAAAACTTTCCTTCCAAGTGAATATTATTTTTTAAACATTGTACACCTTAAAAGTAAAGACACTTTGAGTGACTGTCAGGCTAAATCCTAAACTTGAGGAATTCAGATTTTGCAATATAGCTACATTTTATTCTTTTTAAAAAGTTTATTTTAAAAAAAACTCTGCATATTTAAAAATTAAAGAAAATAATCATGGTTTCTTCTGTCATATTTGATAGCAAATCTTCTTTAAATAAATATCTTACCATTCCATCAAAATTAAAATACTAAATAGATAAGTTCAGAAAAACTGTTTTGGGTAAAGAAAGAAAAGGTATTTTCTTTCCTAGTTTTTTTCCTAGTTTCTGAGTAGGATAAACTCTACACTTCTACTTAAGTATTTTTATTGTTTGTCAGCCTGAAACATGTATAAACCTTTTCTTTTGCCTTATGTATATTTAAATAAGCGACACTTCATATCGTCTCCGTATATAGTGAAATATTTCCTTAACTCTAACACAAGTCAGTTCTCAGCCAAGGCAAATAGAAGAATGAATGCTTTGTTAATCATCCGTAACTAACGTGTGTACACATAGAAAAAAAATCAAGTTGGTTTTTGACAAGAACCTTTTGATGGAATTAGCTAAAAACAAAACAAAAACAACTTTTAACACAGGTCAGGCCCTTTCTTATTTTTGAGTTTAAAAATCATGTGTTTAGTTTTTTCAATGCAGACACATGTTAACAAATGAAACAGTATGGAAGAACTTTTACAAAAAGTCAGCGATCCTCCTTTACCTCTCTTCCTACCTTCAGCCCAGTCCCTTGAGGCAACCTCTTCTAATTGCTTCAGGTTCTGGTTCTCCTGGTAGTTCCCTCCATGCTTCTAGTTCTCTAGGATCTGCTTGTACTCTATTTCGTGATTTATCAACTTCAGACAAGAGTTACTGAGCCTCCAGTTCAAGTTGTCTGTGCCTAGCTAGCAGCGTTTTAGAAATACAAATATTAGTTTTCCCCTGCTGATTCCTTCAGTTTACCTCCTTTCTCAGTAAAGTTTCTTAACGGGTTAATATGATTCCATTGTTGAATTCGCTACCGTTCTCACCACCTTCAAAACCAGTCTCGCCCTCAATCCCCTCTTCACCATCTAAACATGCCCTGTGATTCTTTCCCACTTTTCTTCCTTGTTAAAATCTGTTCTTTGCCCCTTTTCAGTATTAAAGTTTGAATAAAGTATAAATTTAGATTAGAGAAATTTTAAATGTTTCCTTTCTAAAATATGCAAAATTCATTTAAAAACTGTCTGTATAACTCTAAGTTATTTTGTGTTAAGTTTTTCCCTGTGGGTCAATGGTCCTTGATTAAAAAAAACAAAAAAAGGGTTTCTGTCCTTCCCTGTTGGATAGTAGTAGAGCCTAAGTATTCTGATCTTAAAAAACGGAAAGAGCAGGTATGGTATAAATTTGTCTAGATGCTTAAGATTTTAGCATTCTTCTCAAAGGACTCTTAAAATAATATGAAGAGAAATAATAAATTCTGAAATGTTGATCTTTTTCATGCTTCTCCTTATTTGCTCAGCTGGTCTTTTCTGCTCTTTTCCCAGTAAACCTCTTCAACATAATTCATCTCCATTCTCCATCTTTTCTTAGTAGATAATTCCAATTTAAAATGGTTATCAGGATAAAAATGGAGCTTGATACTTAATTTTTAGGACTTTACTTTTACTGGAATACTTCAGTTACTTCTAGAACCAATGCTTTAGTATTTTTTAAACAATTTGTTTGGACACTGCTTAGAAATATGTGTGAAACTGTGTGACAATTTCTGAATTTTCCTTCTCAACTTTATATGAATTCATTTGTTAATTTTTGTTGCTCTAAAAAAGCCAATTGTATCTCTAAAGTTAAGTCAGAATTCCTGCCCTCAAAGTAGGGATATTTGGTTGTGGATCAAGACCACTAGTTTATCTTTGAGTTGGTTTTTTTTTTATAAGAACTATAGGTTTCACATTATAGGGTGTGAGATGCTTTGCCTTTATTTTTTTCCTTTTATAAAATATTTAATATAGTGCATTGATAACTTTTTTTAACTTTATCAAGTAATATGTATAAAACATATTTTTCATGGTACTATACTATTTTATAAGGAATTGGTATAATTCCTGATTTTAACTGAAGGAATGTTTTTAGGCTGTCATTATATTATTGACATTTTAAACAAGAAAGGATTGATCAAACCTATTAGAAATATTGGGTTATGTTATTGAAATATCATGACAACAGAGCATTTTCTTTCCCTACATTCTTGTGTATAGGGAATTTTCTTCCTTTTAAAATAAAACTACTAAACTACTTCAAAAACAGTTATTTAAGAAACTTAAGCCTACACCTACTTTATGCCTCAAAAATTTAAAATTAATTTTTAAAAGTTCAGAAGGTAATAATAGTCATGCAAATGAACATGAATTCTGACGCTGAAGCTACCCATGCCATTGCTATGATATGAAAAGCTACATCCAGGTCTTTAATGGAGAACACTGGGGTTTTAGGAAATAGTAAAACAAATGTTGAATCTTTATTTTATTTTTTAAAATGTGATATCTTAAATAGCGTCATCTTTTCAAAACTTTTGCATAAGCTTGAATTTTTTCCTTGAAATTATTTATTTTTACCAAGTTTTCAAGAATAAAACAGTTTCCCACCTTTTTCATTATTAGTTTGAAATTAATTTTTTCTTTGAAAAATAATAGGTGGCCAAAGTTGATTTAGAAGAAACCAATATAAAAAAGTAAGTCTGTCTCTCTACTTTGTTCCTCTTTTCTTTTCCTCAGAGAACTTAATATTAGATTTTCTATGTATAGCTCCAGAAATGCCCATATCACCTCTTAAATACACAATAAAAGCGTAATAATAACATTTTGTACTTTGATTTTTTTTTTTCATTTAACCGTATACATTGATAGTTTTTAAGTATATAAGAAACAAACTGTTAAATTTTTACTGGGTCATTATTTTTCCCCACATAGAACTTATGATTTTCATTGTTAGAGTTTTTAAATGTGAAGTTTTAATCATAAATGAATTGTGACTAATTCAAAGTTGTGATGCAGTTGAACACTTTAAATTCCATAGTATGTACCATTTACACAGCACTTTCGTATATTTTATGTTACCTGATTCTCTCAGAAAAAACCCTGTGAATAAAACCTAAGGATTGTGCATTTTGTTATGGAGTTAATGACGTTCAAGTTTTTCTCTTTCTTGAGCACCTCTTTTCGTGACCTCTGATTTTTTCTAATTTCTGAGAACAGGCAGAGGCAGATCTTTTGAGTTCTGCCCCCTCCCTCGTCCCCCTCTCCGGAATCACTCAGCCTCTCTCTCTCTCTGTCTCTCTCTGTCTCTCTCTCTCTCTCTGTCTCTGTCTCTGTCTCTGTCTCTCTCTCTCTCTCTCTCTCTCTCTCTCACACACACACACACGTTTTAAACCTAATGAATAGAGGTACACTTTCCTAGTTTGATCTTGCCTAGCTCCTTTTGAGCTCCATGAAAGGGTCCTATTTCTTAAAAAAAGACAAGCATTTAGGAAAACCTAGCTAATCTTTGCTTTTCTGTCCCATGCAAGAACATATTGACTGTTAAAATATGAACATGTAAACATCATATGCAAATTGCTATTAGAGTTTAGAAGAAGTGGTCTGGGAATTCCCTGTCGGTCCAGTGGTTAGGACACTGTGCTTTCACTGCCAAGGGCCTAGGTTCCATCCCTGGTCAGGGATTTGGTACCCCACAAGCCGTGTGGCGTGGCCCCCCCCAAAAAAAAAAAAGAACCTCTCAAATACTGCTTACATTCTGACTCTTAGTTATGCATGGCTTTTGTGTCAGATCACTTTGAATGCAGTAACCTGGTGGTGGTGGTTGTTGCTTGTATTATAGTTTGAGCACCAGTAGTATACTAGGTACCACACCAGACATATGCCAGCCCTACAGACACAGTTTGATTGGCAGAAAGTTCTTCCCATAGAATGGTAATAATTGCAGAAAACCCAAAAGAACTGAATTGAAATTTTTATCAATAGTTAACCAGAAATAAACCTTGCTAGATAATGTTCTCCAAGTAAAAATCTAAGACTTTGGTTTTAGAGATACTATCTTTTAGGGTACTTGCCTTTGCTGATATGTTTATTCATATGAAAAATATGCTAGCCAAGTCTGCTGCTGTAATATGTGAAGGGCCAACCAAGTTCTTTTTACATAACTTCAGCGCAACTCCTTTTGCTTAACAGGGCAAGCCTCTTGTCTTTTATAGTGGATGAAGAGTTCGTATATACATGAACTCTTTTCATCCTATATCTACCTCAGAAAAACAAAAAGCAAAACCCAAAACTCTGCAAATGAACACAGTAGTAGAACTGATGATAGGATTTAAATGAATATAGTAGTAGAACTAAAAGAAGAACTCTTTTAGATATGTCTTGATATTTTGTAGCTAGTTTAAACTTTCTGGGCCCAAGTTTCCTTCCTCATCTGAAAACAGTGGTAATTGCACCAGTCTTACCTACTTAACAAGATGTCAGTGAAGATCAAATAATTATTTCAAAATAGATCAGTAAACAAATGAGAAGCATGGTTATTAACTTTGTAAGTGCTTTTAGAGCAACAAGTGTGAAAACATAGGTCACTGTGTTTTATACAGGGTGTTGGAATATACGGAAATACAGAAGGAGATGTAAGTGGAATGAAGTGTAATTTTTGTTTCATAGAAAAATATTTATCTGTGAAAATCTCTTCTGTCTCTATAAGCTGCTAGGTCCAGCCAATGGTCTGCTTCCTCAGAATCTTTTTAGTATAGTGATTGGGATGGTTCAGAGTGCAGGCCTTGGACATTCCTAGTTGTATAGTCCTGGGAAAGTTGATCAACCTCTCTGTACTTCGTTTTACTTATCTGTAAAATGAAAATAATAGCATTCCTATTTCATAGGAATATTGTGTATTAACACATCTGCTTAGACTAGTACTCAACACTTGGTAAGCTCTTATTGTAGTGAGTTTTGTTACTGATCTGACAAGCAGCAGCTAGAATTATAGAAATCCATAATGTAAGAAATGTGTAAACATTACCATTGCAGGAAAAAATCTGAGTGATATGTTGTCATATGGTCTCTCTCATTTATAGTCTTCCAAGCTTTTGTATTACGTACTTAAGAAAAGAACTCTACATTTGATTAGGATTGGGAAGGTTATACAATTCTTATAGAGAGCTGTGTAGTAGATCCACGTATACAAATAGTGTTATCCAATATTGTTTACTGAAGAACTTCTCTATAACCAGATAAATTATTTATTTAAAATGGTGATAATTTAAGGTGTTGAATATTGCATTTTAACAATATTTCTGATTTGTAGCTGAAAATATTAATTGCTCTTTATATTACCTCTTTTTTGGGGGTGCTATATTCCAGAGAATTGTAGTTTAACTGTATGTGATTGTTCACTTTTAAATTTTAATGGTTAATTATGGCTTTTCAACTGCAGGAAGTTTAAGATATTTTTATCACCCTGGAGCTGAAAAGTACTTTCAGAAATCACCTACCTACCTTCCTGCTCTTAGGCAAAGTTGTATCTAAAAACATCACAGAAAGCTATGGTAATTATCTATATGACTTTTTTTTTTTTTTAATCTAAAGAAAGAATATCCTACAACTTGCCCTGAAGCATGCTCAACACTCAAAAATATTTAGCTAAGTATTTAATTATACTGGAAACTATGAAGATGGGGCATCAATATGAGGACTAGATATAGAATGAGGAGTTAGTCTCATTTTTCATATATTTTTAGTTACCTGTAGGCAGAAAATAACTTTTTAAAAACACTTAATCCACTTGGTTCAATAGCAAGTAATTGTAAAAACCTTATTCCATTGATGCTAGAACCTGGAAGTACAAGGAAAGAAGCATGTATTCTAACGATGGCACTTTATCCATACTCTTCTGGTAGGTTTGGAGTTGGCCATATGAGCTGCTAAAATAACTATCCAAAGGGAGAGATGAAAGAATCTGTTTGACCACCAAAGGAAATTTCTATATTTCCTTTAGAAATTCAGGCATTGATTCACCACTTCTAAAGTCCTCATGTGGTAGAATGCAAAGGTACTAGTTTATCATATAAGGGAGAGAAAACATGCTATCTCTAACTTAGAAAAACTGTTCAATAGTTTTTAATGCTAGTCATGTGCATCCCATATTTGGTTCTTTCATCTTTTCTCCACTTTGCACAAGCTGAATGTTCCTTGTCCTTTTTGTAGTGATGGCAGCGGTGATGCTTTAATTTTAAAGCTATATGAATGATGCTTTAGCCCTAGATTGTCCTCATGTGTTCTGGTCTCCCTTAAATATCTCATTTACCTCATGTTTTTTTAAGTGGTGTAGTATGTCTCTGGTGGTAAATAATCCAACTTTCATGTCTTTCTTTATTTAATGTTATTTGTAACACTATATCAATATTTCCTCTTTAATGAATGTCAGTATCAGAAAGTTGTTTTTATGGTGTGAGGACGGTGATTTTTAGCTTCATGTTATACAAACATCAAGGACAGTTTCCTAAGATTTTTCTGGTTAAGAAATTTTAAAGATCAATGGATTGTGTTTTATATTTAACAGTTGTCTAGAGCTGATATAAATCGTTATCACTAGGAAAAGAATGTAGATGTAGTTGTTGTGAAATGAGCTAACCCAAGTTGATCATGTATAAATCTTAGGGGTTTTCTCTTTTGTTTGTTATTGCAGATAGTGGTGGCCACTGAGAAGTTTGAAGTTGTTTTTTTACAATCTTACTATCAGATTATAAAGAAATGAGCACATTATGCCACAAACAGATATTTTTAAAACATTCATTCATGAACGTGAAGGCACAAAACAATTCATAGCAATCTGTTCTGTAAGGCCCATGAAGGAAGCTTTGAGTTCTCTTCGTTTCAGGTTTCCAACCATCACTTTGGATGAAGGGTTCAGTAAAACTAAATGCCCAGCATTCACAAAGGAAAAGTCAGTTACCCTTCTGGTCAGCATCAGGCATCCAGAAATGCTCCCAAACCAGTGGCTAGATAGAAGACTGGAGTCAACTCCAGGCACCATCTCTATAAGTAAAAGCTATCCGTCTTGCTGGATTTTTATACTCTATTTAATAGTGGTGAATATATTTTATCTAATTCACAGTTCTTCGGTGTTTTAATTTTAGTAATGAAACTTTTTTTTTTTTTTTTTTATTTTGTTTATTGGCAGTGCTGGGTCTTCATTGCTGCCTGGTTTTTTCTCTAGCTGCAGTGCAGGGGCTTCTCATTGCGGGCTTCTCTTGTTGCTGAGCACCGGCTCCAGGGCGTGCTGGTTTCAGTAGTTGCAGTTCCTGGGCTCTAGAGTGCAGGATCAGTAGTTGTGGCTCATGGGCTTCCTTTTCCCTGGCATGTGGGATCTTACCGGACTAGGGATTGAACTATGTCCCCTGCACCTGCGGATGGCTTCTTACCACTGAATCACCCAGGAGGCCTTGAAACCCATTTTTAGCTTTCGTCTTGTTAGCCAACAAGCTATTCATTTTACTTATAAATCCCATTTTTGATATTCACTATGCTGTTAGCGATGTCTCAAGTGTTGATCACATTATGAATAAAGTGCTTACAATTACAGTATCTATGTGATAACCGCTCCCTCCACCAGATTCTCAGCTAAGACAGTTGATTGTCCATGAGGTTGAAGTTTAGATATATGACACATTCATATCTATCACACCATTTAAAAAATATTTTTAAAAAATACAGTTGACCCTTGAACAACTTGGGGGTTAATTTGCTTATAACTTAATGGTTGGCACTTGTTATCTCTAGTTCCTCTGAATCTAAGGATTCAACCAGTAGTAGTACTGTCCATGTAGTACTGTAGAACTTAACAATTGAAAAATATCCTTGTATAAATTGACTGCTGAAGTTCAAACCCATGTTGTTCAAGGCTAACTGTACATTTGATCGCTTTAATTGAAAAATACTTGCCATCAGTTTCCTTATCACTGATGCTATTATCTTCATTAGAGATTTGAGATCTGGCTTTTAATTTTTTTCATACAACAGATAGCTAATTTATTATATTTGTGTGTTAGTCATGCAGTCCTGTCCAACTGTGACCCCATGGACTGTAGCCCACTAGGCTCCTCTGTCCATGGAATTCCCCAGGCAAGAACCATGGAGTGGGTTGCCAGTCTCTTCTCCAGGGGATCTTCCTGACCCAGAGACTGAACCTGGGTCTCCTGCATTGCAGGCAGATTCTTTATGATCTGAGCCACCAGGGAAGCCCAGTTATGTTTCCATGTTTCTTACTAAGTAATATAATTTACTTAAACTAAATTTTTTTTTATCATTTATAGCCCTTCATATTTAATAGGGTTTATATATTTGAAGTTGACAAGTAGATTAGTTTTATATTTAACAATTAGTAAGCACTTGCTTCCAACAACACAAGAGAAGACTCTACACATGGACATCACCAGATGGTTGACACCGAAATCAGATTGATTATATTCTTTGCAGCCAAAGATGGAGAAGTTCTATACAGTCAGCAAAAACAAAACCGGGAGCTGACTGTGACTCAAATCATGAACTCCTTATTGCCAAATTCAGACTGAAATTGAAGAAAGTGGAGAAAACCACTAGACCATTCAGGTATGACCTAAATCAAATCCCTTATGACTATACAGTGGAAGTGAAAAATAGATTTAAGGAACTAGATCTGATAGAGTGCCTGATGAGCTATGGATGGAGGTTCGTGACATTGTACAGGAGACAGGAATCAAGACCATCTCCAAGAAAAAGAAAGGCAAAAAAGCAAAATGGTTGTCTGAGGAGGCCTTGTAAATAGCTGTGAAAAGAAGGGAAGTGAAAAGCAAAGGAGAAAGGAAAGATATACCCATTTGAATGTAGAGTTCCAAAGGATAGCAAGGAGAGATAAAGCCTTCCTCAGCAATCACTGCAAAGAAATAGAGGAGAACAATAGAATGGGAAAGCCTAGAGATCTCTTCAAGAAAATTAGAGATACCAGGGAACATTTCATCCAAAGATGGGTACAATAAAGGACAGAAATGGTATGGGCCTAAGAGAAGCAGAAGATATTAAGAAGAGGTGGCAGGAACACACACAAGAACTGTACAAAATGGATACTCATGACCCAGATAATCATGATGGTGTGATCACTCATCTAGAGCCAGATATCCTGGAATGAGAAGTCAAGTGGGCCTTAGGAAGCATCACTACGAACAAAGCTAGTGGAGGTGATGGAATACCAGTTGAGCTATTTCAAATCCTGAAAGATGATGCTGTGAAAGTGCTGCACTCAGTATGCCAGCAAATTTGGAAAACTCAGCAGTGGCCATAGGACTGGAAAAAATCAGTTTTCATTCCAATTCCAAAGAAAGGCAATGCCAAAGAATGCTCAAAATACATCACAATTTCACTCATCTCACACACTAGTAAAGTAATGCTTAAAATTCTCCAAGCCAGGCTTCACAGTACATGAACTGTGAGCTTCCAGATGTTCAAGCTGGATTTAGAAAAGGCAGAGGAACCAGAGGTCAAATTGCCAACATCTGCTGGATCATTGAAAAAGCGAGAGAGCTCCAGAAAAACATCTACTTCTGCTTTATTGACTATGCCAACGCCTTTGACTGTGTGGATCACAATAAACTGTGGAAAATTCTGAAGGAGATGGGAATACCAGACCACCTGACCTGCCTCTTGAGAAACCTGTATGCAGGTAAGGAAGCAAGAGTTAGAACTGGACATGGAACAACAGACTGGTTCCAAGTAGGAAAAGGAGTACGTCAAGGCTGTATATTGTCACCCTGCTTATTTAACTTAATATGCAAAGTACATCAAGAGAAACACTGGGCTGGAGAAGCACAAGGTGGAATCAAGATTGCCAGGAAAAATATCAATAACCTCAGATATACAGATGAGACCACCCTTATGGCAGAAAATGAAGAACTAAAGAGCCTCTTGATGAAAGTGAAAGAGGAGAGTGAAAAAGTTGACTTAAAGCTCAACATTCAGAAAACTAAGATCATGGTATCCGGTCCCATCACTTCATGGCAAATAGATGGGGAAACAGTGGAAACAGTGGCTGACTTTATTTTTGGGTGCTCCAAAATCACTGCAGATGGTGATTGTAGCCATGAAATTAAAAGATGCTTATGCCTTGAAAGCAAAGTTATGACTAACCTAGACAACATATTAAAAAGCAGAGACATTACTTTGTTAACAGAGGTCCATCTAGTCAAGGCTATGGTTTTTCCAGTGGTCATCTATGGATGTTAGATTTGGACTATAAAGAAAGCTGAGTGCCAAAGAATTGATGCTTTTGAACTGTGGTGTTGGCGAAGACTTTATTTATTTTATTTTTTAACTCTATTTTGAAACAACCTCAAACTTTTTTTTTTGGGGGGGGGGATTTTGTCATACATTGATATGAATCAGCCATAGAGTTACACGTATTCCCCATTCCGATCTCCCCTCCCACCTCCCTCTCCACCCTATTCCTCTGGGTCTTCCCAGTGCCCCAGGCCCGAGCACTTGTCTCATGCATCCCACCTGGGCTGGTGATGTTTCACCATAGATAATATACATGCTGTTCTTTCGAAACATCCAAAGACTCTTAAGAGTCCATTGGACTGCAAGGAGATCCAACCAGTGCATCCTAAAGGAGATTAGTCCTGGGTGTTCATTGGAAGGACTGATGTTGAAGCTGAAACTCTAATACTTCGGCCACTTGATGAGAAGAGCTGACTCATTTGAAAAGACCCTGATGCTGGGAAAGATTGAGGGCAGGAGAAGAAGGGGACGACAGAGGATGAGACGGTTGGATGGCATCACCAACTCGATGGACATGGGTTTGGGTGAACTCTGGGAGTTGGTTATGGACAGGGAGGCCTGGCGTGCTGCATTTCATGGGGTCACAAAGAGTCAGATAGGACTGAGCGACTGAACTGAACTGAAGCACCTGCTTTGTGCTGGGAGTAGTATTAACCTCCAATATAATTCTTATGCTGTAGTGTGTATTAGAATCTTTTGGGAGCTTGTTAAATCTTCTCAAGTGAAATCCAAGACTCTGAATTTTAACAAATCTCGTAGGTGCAGCTGCTGAAGGTGGTCTGAGGCCACACTCTGAGGAACACAGCCCAAGGGATAACTCATTAACCAGACTAAACACCTTCATTGAAGAAGCTCACAATCTGGTAGAGATAAACAAGAAAACATTCCCAATAATTGGTACCATATGGGGCCAGGTGCCAGTAATTCTGACTGGCTGAGGAACTAGGGAGGCTTCTCAGATTATTTAATTCCTTAATTCAGTAGGTCTCAGTGTAGTGGTTGTTGGAGTGTTGGGCAGTTTTGCCCCCTCCGGAGCATTTGGAAATATCTAGAGATGCTATTGATTTTCATGTTTTGCCTTGGGAGAGGCAGAATGTGCTACTAGCATGTAGTGGGTAGAGGCTAGGAATGCTGCTAAAAGCCCTACAGTGCATAGGAACCCTTCTCTGTCCCCCTCAGAAGAGCCCAAAGAATTATCTGGTCCAAAATGCCAGTAATTTTACAGTTGAGAAACCCTGCCTTAGCTTAATCATTGTTTCCTTTGTCTCCTCTGTTGCTCCCCTATCCCCATACACACAAAGCTTATAGAAATTATAAAAGTATCAAATAGAATAAATAATATTAAGTATGAATAGGTCATTATTATAAAAGATTAAAACAGGAAATGTATAAAGTAAAAAATGTTCTCTCATAATAATTGTTTTGGACACTTTTTTCATGAAATTATATAAGCATACGTATATTTTGAGGTTGTTAGATCTGTTTTATTCTTAAACGGGATCATACTTTACATACTGTTTTATGACTTTTATCACTTACAGTGTGCAGTTTCTGTACAACTTTCCATAGTCCAGATGGATAGTTTAACCGTTCTTCTACTGATGGATGTTAAGGTAGTTTCTAGTATACTTGATGATGTTATAAGTAGCACTGCATTAAGAATTTATGCACATATACATGATGGATTCCCAGAAGCAGAATTGTGCAAAAAGGATATTTAATTTCATGGTTTTACTCCTAAAGGAATATCCTCATACTAAACTGTAGCTGTTTATATTTCTACTAACAGTATTTGAAATGTTTTCCATTTGTCCCTGAACAACACTGGATATTACTAGACATTAATTTTGTCGCTCTAATGGGTGAAAATATCATCTTGTTATCACTCTAATTTGTGTTTCCCTGATAACTAGTGAAGTTTAGTATGTTGTTATATGTTTATCGGCCACTTACGTTTTTCCGTGAATTGCCTAAGGATCATTTCGATTGAAATGATTGTATTTTCTTACTCATTTGTAGATCTTTATGTATTCTATGCATCGTTTTTTATGTATCTTGCAGATATTTTCTCCCTACTTGTCACTTTTTTTGTCACTGCAGAAGGTGTCTTTCGCCACATAGTAAGATTTTAGTATTTATATGTTCAGATGTCTTTTGTACAGTGCAGTGTAGTGATTAAGTGTGCAAACTGCAGAGCCAGGTCACTTGTTTTCTTATTTCAGCTCTTCTACTTACTAGCTCTGTAACCTTGGGCAAGGTATTTAATCTTTTTGTGCCTTAGTTTCTATCTTTAAAATGAAGTAGTTATATTACTTACCTCCGGATTGTTGTGAGGGACAAATGAGATCTTATAGTAAAGCACTTAGAAAATGCCTAATACAGCATAAATATTTGTAAGAAGTAATTTCTGTTGTTATTTCTGCTAGTGTTGTGCTTTATTTTGGGAAGGTCTTCTGTGCCTCAAAATTATAAAGCTATGTCACCACACAAGAAATGGCCAGCATATACCATTGGCAGAACATTATCAGAGTATGAGGGGTACTTAGGGGAGAGATGGTTGATTTTTCTTCATATAGAATCAGAGACAATATCCCAGAGAACTTTGCCATGTGAAAGAGTTTTACCTTTATCCTGGAAGCAGAGAAAAACTTTGACAAATTATAGGCATGAAATAGTTGTATAAAGATTGTCATATTTCTCAAACCATTGTGGAAGTAGAAAATTATACAGTGAATGGTACTGGTACTCTTTGGGAGGAGGAAAAATTAGCTCCTTAACTCAGTGCAAAAAGAATTCCAAGTGGATTAGAAAGTTAAATGAAGACTATAAATCAAAACTAAAGGGAATAAAAATGAATATTTATTAAATCAATGGATAAAGAAGAACTTTCTAAGATTCTAAGCAGTGGGGGAAAATCACAGAAGAAAATGTACATAGATTTGTCTACATAAAAGTCAAAACTAATATATATTTTAAAAATCATATTAAGACTCATTGTTGGCTAAGATCTACCAGCTGATGGAAATATAATTTCTAGAGAATAAATGGCAGCCATATAAAGTTTTTAAAATGTGCATGCCTTTGATTCAGTTATCCAATTAATAGAAATTTATCTTCGTGAAATAAGTATGAATGTAAAGAATTAACTTAGAATTTTCACCTGGTTATTGCTTATAATATGAAAAACTGGAAACAATCACAGTGTCCAAAAATAGATTAAATTGTAATGTCCATACAGTGGACATTTCTGGCCATTGTAAATAGCATCATGGCAAAATATTTATTAATATAGAAGTATATTCATCATGTTTTAATGGAAAGAGTAATTTATAGAAGTATGTAATATCCAATTTTTCTATAGATACAACTAAACTAGGAAAACAAATAACAGTATAAAAATACTTAGCCCTAGGTCTGGGATTATATATAATTTTCACATGCTGTTTTTTTTTTTACTTCTCTATGTTTTATTTTTTATAGTGAACCTGCATTATATGTGTACTAGGGAAAATATAAGGTTTCTAAATCATGAGATTAAAAGACAAAGCAGGAAAATATTAAATGTGTTAGCAACAAAAAAAAAAGTGGCAACAAATGGCTAACATGTTCAGTATTTAAAGAGCTCCAGAAATACTTTTTAAGGGTATGATTAGTTTTACAAAAGAGAAAGTATAGATTGCTAATAAACAAATATATTCAAGGTCATGAATTATCAAAGCAATGCAAATTAAATCAGTGAGATACAAGTTTTCTCTTAACAGTTTAGTAAAAATTTGGAAATATGTGATAGTGCAGTTGTGGTTGTGGTGAATGAGACTAGCAGTGTGACACTTGGTACTTGGCTTGGTTTCTTTGCAAAACATTCAGATTGTTATTGTTTAGTCACTAAGTCGTGTCCAGCTAACTCTTTTGGTGCCCCATGGGACTGTAGCCCACCAGCACCCTCTGTCCATGGAATTCTCCAGGCAAGAATACTAAAGTGAGTTGCCATTTCCTTTTCCAGGGGATCAATCCTGACCCAAGGATTGAACCCACGACTCCAGCATTGGCAGGTGGATTCTTTACCACTGAGCCACCTGGGAAGCCCAAAGCATTCAAAAATACTTTACTCAAAAATTCCATTTCTACACGTCAGTCCTATGAAACAGTCAGAAATGCCAGAAGTACTTTGAGCATAAAAATGTTTATTGCAGTGTCATTTCTAAGTGACAAATATGAAGTGACATATGGTAATAGGGTATAGTTATGTAAATTTGTGGTGTAACCATAGTTCAGAATATATGTACAACTTTTAAAATTTTGGTTTACAAATTTATAATGTTAACTTTAAGACACAAAAGCTTTTACAGACAGTATTATCTCAACAGTTTAAAAAAAGACTAGAGAAAGTATTTCAAAATATGAGCAGTGGTTTCAGATAGTTGGTAAAGTTTCGAGTGATTCTTTTTTTATACTTTCATGTTTATAATTTTCTGTGACAAATTTTCTCATAGTCAGGTATATATAAAAAAAGGTATAGCATTAAAAAAAAGTGGTCCAGAAACTTCCCTGGTAGTTCAGTAGCTACGACTCCACACTCCCAGTGCAGAGGTCGTAGGTTTGATCCCTGTTCAGGGAACTAGATCCTGCATGCCGAAATAAAGATGGAAGATCCCCTTGCAGCAGCTGAAACCTGGCACAGTCAAATAAATAAATAAATATAGTCTTTAAAGTGGTTAGTCTCAAAGATATTTGACTTAAATACTTTAACTTGTATTTTTTATGTATATCTAGAGTTTCCCTCTATTTGAGGAGGTTGAGGTTTTTTATTTGGATGTTTTTAAAGAGGTTTTAGATTTTATTCTAAAATCAATAATTTTTATAAATGTTTTTAAGTACATATCTAAACTGATTTTTAATGTTGATTCTGTCAATTTACATTTGTGCTACCAAACTCTCTTCCATACAGCCATCTCAGTTGGTTATTTTAGCTGACATGGTTTCTAATTAAGTCTTCGTGGTTGAGCGAGCTCCTTATGGCATGTCTGCTTTAGCATTTAATTGCTCCATGGACTCCAAATTGAATTCTGTAGTATCCCATTTTGGTCTGCTGAGGAAGCAAAGATCTTTTCGGCATAGCCCAAGAAAATACAGTGCTGTGACAGCTCAAAGGATGTAGCATCACAATTTTGAAAAAGTTAGAACAGTTTGACTTCTAGATTGACTTTTTATCATTTAAAAATGAAGTTTAAAGTGTTATCACAGAGTTAAATGGAGAATGTGAGACACTAATAGGCTCTCAACAAGTATTTGTAGAATAAAGCCAAATAGTTGACCTTGATATTGTATTGTACCAAATTATCTTGACTTAGAAAGAATGAAGTCTTGGGAGTTTTTAGGTTGAATTTTAATAAAATGTATCAGGAAACAAGTGTGATAACTCTGTTAGAGATGATATAAAGTGTTTTTGCACTGGGGTGACAGCTTAAGAAACTTCTAAAGTCTCATCTATTTACATATTATCTCATTTGACAGTTTTGATTCTTGAATCAGTAGAGAAACTGGCTGTTTACACCAATACTTGGGTGTGTTAGTTCTTTAATCAGAAGTAATTCAGATAGTCATAAGAAGAGGGCAAGATCTAATAACTGAGACTTTTAAGCGTTAGTCTGGTCACACATCTTTAGAATGCTGTTTTGAATTCTAGCTACCTGTCACTTCATTGCTTGGTATGTTGATTCAGTAGTACAGAATCAGAACAGAATTTAGAGTTCTGATGGACAAGAATAAACAGATTCGGGCATTAGACCATGAGATTCCAGAAAGGTATGTGCTACAAGTATTAATTTACCATTTGGTACTTACTGCTTGCTTAAGATGATGCTGAGACATAGCATCTAAGCAGGCCAAATGAGAGTGGCATGATTTCATTGATGATCACAGGTTCACACATAGAGAATTCCAATAAAATAAATTCTTAAACAATCCTAATAAGACATTACGAATTACTCAACTGAAGAGTTTAGATCAGTGTGAAACAAGTGATTGTAGTTTTGATGGTTATTTTTCTTAATCAAAATATTCAATTCTATTCTTGTAAAATTCAAATGAAGAATTCTGCTTCTGGCAGTGTAACAGCCTAGATTGCATGAATAACACCCCTTTGGGAAAACAACTATAAAGTCAGGTAAAATATGACCAAATGATCTTTATAAATGTATTCTTGAAGTGACACAGATAGAGAGAACCCAGAAGTTGTTTTGTTTTGTTTTTTAAGTTGAAAGCAAGGAGTCTACAAGATAAGCACTCATCGTAGTTTTCCCACTGAAGATTTCTACTAAACCCATAATTTACCACTTTTACCACTGCATAAAGGTGCAGGAAAAGTCTGGCTTCTCCCATTCCCCCAAGATGGAACATCTTCCTCTTGTTGCATGAAATTGACATCCCAGAACTGTGCCATCAGTGTACGGATGAAGAAGAGATTAACTCACTGCACAGAAGATGAAAAGGAAAGTTGCCTTTTATATCCTTATCATTAGTGAGTAGAAGGAATATCATCCTTGAAAATTTTTAGCAAGGATTTAGCCCTCAAATGAGTTTCACTTAAATACATTCTTGATATTATAGTGAAATTATTAATTTGATTAAAATTTTATCCCTTAAGTATTAGTTTTTAAAATATTCTTTGTGACAAAAATAAGTATGCATAAAGCAGTTGTTCTTCACTGCAAAGGACAGAGTTAATTCAAGAAAAAGCACTTGTGTGACTGAGTTGTAAGCTAAACTAAACACATTTTTATCCTGGAACATCACTTTTACTTAAAAAAACAACTAAGAGATAAACTTGTTATTCACACATGGATATTTATTTGGTGAACATTTTCTTGAAATTGAACACAGTGAGCCTGCTACTTAAATGTTAAGTGACTGAAATTATTTGTTGCCAATGATAAAATTCAAGCTTTCAAGTGAAAATTCTAATTGCGAAAAACTTACACTCACCATGTTAAATCTGATAGTTTCCAATGCTTAAAGATACATGATGTAAAAGGTAGTGATAAAAGCAAGTGGAGTTTTTTTGGTATTGTATGATGAAATGCTTCAACATGTATAGTATCTTCATAATTTAGCGAATTAGCGTTTTCCAAATGACCAAATTATATGATGTTACAGAATCCTGCATGAGTAAAAAAAGAAATCATCCAACATACATGTTAGAGCACTGGATTTTAATTGAACAGAGTTTGAAAAGTTTATTGCTGTGGTTTCAGAGTCCATAATACTATTAACGTTTCAGAAGCTACCACTGTGGAGCTTTGTGGAGTTGTGATATAGTATCAAATAAGACCTCAGGTTATTTGCACATGTCATTAAAATACCCCTCCTTTCCAACTACATATCTGTATAATGCTGGATTTTTTTCAATATACTTTCACCAGAACAACATGTCACACAGATTGAATATAAGAGTAGATGCGAGAATCTAGATGTCTGCTAACTCTACACTAGAGAGATTTTGGGAAGATCCCTCGGAGGAGGACATGGCAATCCACTCTAGTATTCTTGCCTGGAGAATCCCATGGACAGAGGAGCCTGGCAGGCTATAGTCCATGGGGTCACAAAGAGTCAGACATGACTGAAGTGACTTAGCACAGAGAGATTTTAGAGACATTTACACATTAAGACATTTGTAAACATGTAAAACAGTGACAGTCTTCTTATTAAATCATTTTGTATAGAGAGTATACAGAAAGTAACAGGCCCATATGAAATCACTAAGGAATTCTACCCAAACAGTTAAGGGAGAAATTACACCAATTTTCTACAGTGTCTTTCAGAGGGTAGACACAGAGAGAATACTTCTTAACTCATTCTACAAGGCTAGCATTACTCTATGACCAAACCAAACAAGGACATGACTAAGAAAAGAATCTACATACCAATTGCTCTTTTAAACATAGACACAAAAATATTAAGCAAAACATTAGCAAATTGAACCCATACCACCATCAAATAGTTTTTATCTCAGGTGTGCAGATCTGATTCAGCATCTGAAATCAGTTGATATAATTCACCACACCAACAGATTAAAAAAGAAAAATCGTATGACTATATCAATAGATGCAGAAAAAGCATTTGATAGAATCCATCAGCCATTAAGGGCTTCCCTTATAGCTCAGTCGGTAAAGAATCTGCCTGCAGTGTAGGAGACCTGGGTTTGATCTCTGGGTTGGGAAGATCCCCTGGAGAAGGAAATGGCAACCCACTCTAGTATCCTTGCCTGGGAAATCTCAGGGACAGAGGAACCTGGTGGGCTGCAGTCCATGGGGTCGCAAAGAGTTTGGCATGACTGAGAGACTTAACACTTATCAGCCATTAATGATAAAAACTCTCAGCTAGCTAGGAATAGAGGGGAACTTCCTAAACTAAATAAAGAATATCTACAAAAACCCTATAGCTAACATCATACTTGATGGTGAGAAACTCAAAGCTTTCCCACTAAGATCCAGTACAAAGCAAAGATGTCCCCTTTCACTGCTTCTTTCCAACATCATAATGGAAGTCCTTGCTGATGCAATAAGAGAGGACAAGGAAATTAAAAGTATACAGATTGGGAAGGAAGATATAAAACTTTGTTCACAGAATACATGATCATCTATGTAGAAAATCTGAAAGAATCAACAAAAAATCTCGTAGAACTAATATGTCGTTATAGCAAGGTTGCAGGATACAAGGTTTATATATAAAAGTAATTTATTTCCTATATACTAACAGTGAGCAAAGGGAATTTGAAACTAAAAGCATACTTCCATTTATATTAGCATCCCCCAAATGAAACACTTAGCAACAAATCTAACAAAATATGTACACGACCTATATGAGGAACACTACAAAACTCTGATGAACAAAATCGAAGAACTAAAATTGAGAGATACTCCATGTTCGTGAATAGAAAGACTCAATATTGTCGGGATGTCACTTCTTTCCAACTTGATCTATGGATTCAAGGCAATCCCAGTGAAAATATCAGCAAGTGATATTATGGATATCAACAAACTGATTATAAAATTATATGGAGAGGCAAAGACCAACATAGTAGTAAAAAAGAACAAAGTTGGAATACCAACACTATCTGAATTCAAGGCTTACTACAAAGCTATAGTAATCAAGACTGTGTGATATTGCTAACGGATTAGACAAATAATCATTGGAACAGAATAGAGAGCCCAGAAAGAGGCCCTCATACATGTAGTCAACTGGTCTGTGACCAAGGAGCAACACATAGAACAAAGATAATCCTTTCAGCAGATGGTGCTGAAACAACTGGATATCCTCTTCCAAATATGTGGATCTAAACAGAAACTACACCCTCCATAAAAATTAGCTCAAAGTGGATCATAGACTGAAATGTAAAATGCAAAGCAATAAAACTCCGAGATGATTACACAGGAGAAAACCTAGATGACCTTGGGTAGGATGATATCTTTTTAGATATGACACCAAAGATATGATTCATGAAAGAAATAATGGATAAACTGAACTTCATCAAAGTTGAAAGCTCTTGTTTTGCTAAAGACAGTGTCGAGAGAATGAGAAGACAAATCACAAACTAAATATTTGCAAAAGACACATGTGATAAAGTGCTGTTATCCAAATACATAAAGAACAGTAAGAAAATAAGCAAACTCAATTCAAAAAATGGGGCAAAAGAGACACCTCCCCAAAGAAGATATTTTTTTGTTGTTGTTGTTGTTCTTCTTCACTTACTAAGTCATGTCCAACTCTTTGTGACCCCATGGACTGCAGCGTACCAGTCTCCTCTATCCTCCACTGTCTCCTGGAGTTTGCTTAATTTCATGTCCATTGAGTCCATGATGCTATCTAACCATCTCATGCTCTGCCACCCCCTTCTCCTTTTGCCTTCAGTCTTTTCCAGTATCAGGGTTTTTTCCAGTGAATCAACTCTTCACAGCAGGTGGCCAAAGTATTGGAGCTTCAGCTTCAGTATCAGTCTTTCCAGAGAATATTTAGGGTTGATTTCTTTTAAGATTGACTAGTTTGATATCCTTGCAATACAAGAGACTCTCAAGAGTCTTCTGCAGCACCACAGTTCAAAAGCATCAGTTCTTTGGCACTCAGCCTTTTTTATGGTCCAGCTCTCATATCCATACATAAGACATACAGATAGCAAATAGGCATATGAAAAAATGCTCCACATCGTATGTTATTAGGGAAATGCAAATTAAAGCAATGAGATACTACCACACACCTATTAGAATGGCCAAAATCTGTCACACTAATAGTGTGGAGAGCATGTGGAGCAACGGGGACTCTCATGCATTGCTGGTGGGAATGCAAAATGATACAGCCACCTTGGTACAGTTTGGCACTTTCTTACAAAATGAAGCATACTCTTACCATATGATCCAGCAATCACACTCCTTGATATTTACCCAAACGAAATGAAAACCGTTGTCCACACAAAAACCTGCACATGGATGTTTATAGCAACTTTATTCATAATTGCCAAAACTTGAAGCAACCAAGATGTTCTTCAGTAGATGAATGGGTAAACTGTGGTACATATCGACAATAGAATATTATTCAGCGTTAAAAAGAAAAGCCATGGAGGAGCCTTAAATGCATATTACTAAATGAAAGAAGCCAATTTGAAAAGGCTACATACGGTATGATAGCAACTAATTGATGTTCTGGAAAAGGCAAAACTATGGAGACAGTGAAAAGATTGTTGGTTGCCAGGGGTGGGGAGTGGAGGAGATGAATAAGCAGAACACAGATGATGATTAGGGCTGTGAAATACCCTGTATATCATAGTGTAGCTATAGGATTCATTATAAATTTGTCCAAATTGATAGAATGTACAGCCCACAAGTGAACCCTAAAGTAAAGTATGGATTTTAGGTGATTATGATATGTCAATGGAGGTTCATCTGTGGTAAACAATGTACCATTCTGGTGGGTGAAGTTGATAATGGGGTAGGCTATACATGTGTATGAGCAGGGAATATATGGAAAATCTCTTTACCTCCCTCTCAGTTTTGTTGTACACCTAAAATTGCTCACAAAAAAATAAAAGTCTTAAAAAAAGAAGCTATATTTATTCTTCATAAAAATCTGTTAACATGTTTATTAATTATGTTTGGATGAATGAAATATTTTTAAAATTTCTGATATTTAATTTTTAATAGGGAAAGTATTGACAGGTATAACCCACACAAACAAAAGCTCTTTGTAATTCTCAATTAAAGCATGTAAAAGGATCTTGAGATAAAAACACTTGAGAACCATTCATCTAAACTCTCCAGTAAAAGATAGAGATTATCAGACTAGATTCAAAAATTTTCTGGATATATGCTATTTATAAGAGACAATCCTAAAATAAAAGAAAGTTGTGTTTGAAGGGGGAAAGGGAGCCTGTCATGAAGTCTGTGAACAGCTTCTCGATTTTTTCACTTCTTTATTTCTTGATTTGTGTCCTTTAGGAAATGTTCCATGACCTCATATTTGAAATTTCTACCCCTCTGCTTGGTCCTTATCACATAAGGAAATACAGTGATCTGGTGAAATAGGTGACTTTGCTTAAAAATGATCCTGTTGTGAAAGTGGACAGCAGTGTATGCATACCAGTTAAATACTTTTAAAGGCTCATGAACAATTACAAAAATTGATCATGAGTCAGACCATAAAGCATGTCTTAATAAAATTTGGAAATTAACATTATAAAGACTGTATTCTGTGACCCTACATCAATTAGACAGTAGTCATTACATAAAGATAAATGGAAAGACTCCATATAGAAGAAAAAAGTTAATAAGCATCTTGAGAATCAAAAAACTTGTAATAAAAGATTAGAAAATATTTACAGAATAGCAAAAATAATTCATACTAAAATGTGAGACATATTTAAAGCAATGCTTAGAGAAATATACATAGTCTTAAATGCTTACATTAGAAAAGAAGAGATGCTCAGGATTCAGAACTTAGAGCAACATACCCATGGAAAACAGGAGGAAAGAAATAATAAAAATTAGCAGAAACCACTGAAATAGAGGTATACATTCACTCCAAAGGATCAAGAAAGCTAAATGGTTTGGAAAGCCTGTTGAAAGAGACAACTTATAGCAAGCTTTATCTCAGAACAAAAGAGTGTGAGAAGACACAATTAGTACTGTGAATAAAGAAATATGCAAAACTATAAATTCTATTGAGATTAAAATAGTAAAAAGATATTTTAAATAGTTTTATGACACTAAATATGAAATATTGGGTGAAATGTGTAAATTCTAAGCAGAGGTGGAATACTTATCTAAACTGATTTAAGAAGACATTGTACACCTGAATGGCTCAAATACTTCTGTAATCATTAAAGAAACTGTATCAGTAATTAGAAACCCTCCCTGAAAGGAAACAGGCTCACATAATTTTGGATTTTTAAAAAATGTTTTCCAGGAATGTGGAGTTCCTTTAATTTTATAAAATCTACTAACTTACTACATTATTCTGCCATAAATTCAAGGTTTAAAAAATCTTAAATTATTCCAAATGATAAAGCTTTGGTAATTAAGGCAATATTGTCTTGTTGTGAGGTTAGAACAGTTGGCTACTGGTACAGAATTATTGATTATCAATCTGATATGCAAACCAGATTTTTGGTAGAATGGGCATTGTAGGTAGAGGAAAGGAGAGATATATATATGGACTATTTAATAAACAGTGCCATGATACTTATTTATCAGTGATTTTTAAAAAAATGAAATTGGATTCCTATCTGAAAACTTACACAAAAATTACTTCCATGTGGCAGTGACTCTTAAATATGAAAGCAGAAGTATAAAAGTTTTAAATGAGTGGTAAGAAAGCTTTATAACCTCAGGGTTGGGAAGATTTTCTCAAACAAAACGCAAACCCACAAACCATAAAGGAAAAGGCTGACTTTGAAATTGGATTCGTTTGAAAGATTCCATAGAGAGTGAAAATACAAGCTAAAAACTGAAAGGAGATGTTTGTAGCACATATAAGTGATTGTGCTCAGCATGGCTTCAGTACCAGAATGCATATGTAATTAGTCAGCAACCAAAAGATAAACAGCATGGTAAGAAGAAGTATAAAAGATTTCATGGAAGAGGAAACATGTGGCCAGTAAACTATGAAAGGATAATCGATGCATTAGTAATCAGGGAATGCAATTAAGACTATAATGAGGTAATATTTAATCATCTCAGATTGGTGAAAATGAAATGAGGTAATATTTAATTATCTCAGATTGGTGAAAATGAAAAAGAAAGAAAATTCCAAGTGTTGGTAAATGTGAAGCAATGGAAACACTTAGGGACTGTAAATTAATCAAGCCACTTTGGATTACAATTTGACATTTTCTGGTAAAGTTGAACATGAACATATCCCATGACCCATTCTAGAAATATGTCCTAGGTGAATTCTTGTGTGTGTGCATAAGGCTGTAGACATAAGAATATTTTTCATTGGAATATAGTTGCTTTACAATATTATGTTAGTTTCTGCTGTACAACAGTGTGAATCAGCCGTATGTATACATATATCCCCTCTCTCTGAAGCCTCCCTCCCATCCACCCCCATCTTGTCCCTCTAGGTCATCACAAAACACTAACTTGAGCTCCTTATGATATACAGCTCCCTGCCAGCTATTTTACACATAGTAGTGTATACATGGTGGTTTAGTCACTAAGTCGTGTCCGACTCTTGTGACCCCATGGACGGTAGCCTGCCAGGCTCCTCTGTCAATGGGATTCTCCAGGCAGGAATACTGGAGTGGGTTGCCATTTCCTTCTTGAGTGTATATATAGGCATAATAATATTGATAGCTTTGTTTTTAATTCCAGATAAATAAATAAACCTCACAAACCATGTTCATCAACAGTAAAATGGATGGGTAAACTGTAGGATATTCATGTAATAAAATATTAGAAACAATGAAATTTAATGAATTACAGTTTTACACATCAACATGTTCATGGGGTTCATGGGGCTCTGTGTGGATCACAATAAACTGTGGAAAATTCTGAAAGAGATGGGAATACCAGACCACCTGACCTGCGTCTTGAGAAACCTATATGCAGGTCAGGAAGAAACAGTTAGAACTGGACATGGAACAACAGACTGGTTCCAAATAGGGGAAGAAGTACGTCAAGGCTGTATATTGTCACCCTGCTTATTTAACTTACATGCAGAGTACATCATGAGAAATGCTGGGCTGCAGGAACCACAAGCTGGACTCAAGATTGCCAGGAGAAATATCAATAACCTCAGATATGCAGATGACACCACCCTTATGGCAGAAAGTGAAGAAGAACTAAAAAGCCTCTTGATGAAAAGAGAAGAGTGAAAAAGTTAGCTTAAAGCTCAACTTTCAGAAAACTAAGATCATGGCATCCAGTCACATCACTTCATGGCAAATAGATGGGGAAACAGTGGAAACAGTGCTGACTTTATTTTTGAGGGCCTCCAAAATCACTGCAGATGGTGACTGTAGCCGTGAAATTAAAAGACGCTTGCTCCTTGAAAGCAAAGTTATGACCAACATAGACAGCTTATTAAAAAGCAGAGACATTACTTTATCCACAAAGGTCCATCTAGTCAAGGCTATGGTTTTTCCAGTAGTCACGCATGGATGTGAGAGTTGGACTATAAAGAAAGCTGAGAGCAGAAGAATTGATGCTTTTGAACTGTGGCGTTGGAGAAGACTATTGAGAGTCCCTTGGACTGCAAGGAGATCCAACCAGTCTGTCCTAAAGGAGATCAATCCTGGGTGTTCATTGGAAGGACTGATGTTGAAGCTGAAACTCCAATACTTTGGCCACCTGTTGTGAAGAGTTGACTCATTTGAAAAGACCCTGATGCTGGGAAAGATTGAGGGCAGGAGAAGGGGACGACAGGATGAGATGATTGGATGGCATCACCAACTCGATGGACGTGAGTTTGAGTAAACTGTGGCAGTTGTTGATGGACAGGGAGGCCTGGTATGCTGCGGTTCATGGGGTTGCAAAGAGTCTGACACGACTGACTGACTGAACTGAACTGATATCAACATGGATAAATATCAAGAACTTAATGAGACTTGCCTGGTGGTACAGTGGATAAGAATCCACCTGCCATGAAGTGATGGGACCAGATGCCATGATCTTAGTTTTTTGAAAGTTGAGATTTGAGCCAGCTCTTTCACTCTCCTCTTTCACTCTCATCAAGAGGCTCTTTAGATCCTCTTCACTTTCTACCATTAGAGTGGTATCATCTGTATATCTGAGGTTGTTGATATTTCTCCTGGCAATCTTGATTCCAGGATACATATGTAGATAGTATTCTTTTTTTTGAGAGGGAGGGAAGGAATAACCCAGAATTCAGGGTCTAATCACCTTTGGATGAGGGAATGGGAGGGAGACAGTTTTGCATGGGAAATGAGGATTTTAAGGTACTGATATTAATTGTTAAACAGGATGGTGGGTACAGGATATTCATTTTATTATTCCTTAAGTAGTAGTTGTATGTTTTGTACTTTAGTGTGTGTGATATATTTCAAAATTTAAAAAAAAACCCTCAAATGATAATGTCATTAGTTTAATATTCAGTGTGTTGTAAAAAACCTGATAATAAGGTATAATACTTGACAGAATTTTTGCATTTTTTGTAGTAAATCTCTGAAAAATCATAAAATCTAAGTAAGATCCTTCTCTCCTTACATGGGAGAAAGTTAAATTTCTAGCAGGTGGTTTACTGTCACATTTTAATAGGTAGAGAAAATCAGTCAAATATAATAGAAGAGGCATTATATTAATTATATTTATTTTGGGGTTCATAATGAGCTGTTCTGTAAGAAGACCCTAACTTGAATAATTGGGACAAAAGATTTGTCCAGCTTCTTACATTTAACTATGTGTCCTGCTATCATTATGTTACGTATTGTTAGTTTTAGGAGGAAGGAGTGGTAAGATTTGCTATCTGTTTCTTTTTTTATTTTGGTAAAATCTACGTTGTTTAAAAAATATTTGTAAAGAAGTCTTGAGTCTTATGAGACTGTTTATTTGCTTTATAATCAGTTCATTCTTAATTAGAAAAGTTATTATAAATCTTTTCCCTCTTATGCTGTACAGAGAAAACATTTATTCACCTGTTGCTTGTTTTGAATAGCAATGAGAGTACACTGAGATATTCATTTCAGGTCTGGTAAAATGTCGGGGGGTCTTTGCGTGAATTTTAGTAAAGTAACTACATTATACTTTTAAGCAAGCATTGAGCTACGCTTTATTTATTTTCCTCATTTTGTAATAGAGCATGGCTGTGCATAGCCCTTAGCACATGGCCATTACCCCACACCTGTTACCAGGCAGTGATTACTGCAGGACCATTAGTGGTCCTGCTCAGCCATTGATTGGTGCTGCAATGGGCCCCTCCCCCAAGTGACCAGCTGTCAATGAGTGACTGTTAGTGGTCCTACTCAGCCATTGGTCAGGGCTACAGTAGGCCCCTCCCCCAAGCAAGCAGCTAGCTGTCAATGAATGATCATTAGTGGGGCATTCAGCCAATGGTCAGCAGAGTAGTGGTCATCATGTGGAGAGTGAAGAAAGAGGCAGATCCTGGTTTTGTACCCAGGGCCCTCTAGCTCACCTGGCCTCGGGTCAGTGGGTGAGCTGGAGGGCCCAGGAAACAGGCCAGGGGCTGTCCTGCTGGGCTCCCGAGCCCTTGCCAAGATCACCCAATGGCCAGGCCCAGGCCTTGAAGCAGTGGTGAACCTCTCCTCCATCCCTGCCTCTATGACCTAATGGCAGTGGCAGTCTGCATAGGATGCAGTCTTTGGGACCTGCCCCCCCCCCCACCCCCGTTTGGGTGGCCTAAGGAGCCTGAGGGTCAGTTGGGCCCTGGGCCTCTGGCTCCCTCAGCAATGACAGCTGGATAGGGTCTGGGGACCTGGCCTTCAGGGAGCCACCAACTAAGATCTGCTTCATCAGTCAGGATCTAGACCTCAGAGGGTGAAAGTTGTGCCTTGGGAACTTGCCTTTTCTTGTCAGAACAGAGAATAACATTTGTTTGGTGAAGGTTTACAGGAACATCGTTACCTGATCATGACCTGACCTCAAGAGCAAAGGATCTGACACCAAGAAGTATGCAACAACTTAACCATGCCCCTCCCTTACCTTTCCTAAAAAAGGGTTTTGCTGAAACTTTTGGGGAGTTTAGGGTTTTTAAGGCATGAGCCACACATACCCTTGCATGGCCCTCAGTAAACCTTTCTCTGTTCCAAACTCTGGTGTTTTGGTGGTGTTTGGCTTCACTGTGCATCAGGCACATGAACTTGCATTTTGGTAACAATTTCAAGATTGGTGAATCTAGATAGACTACTTATAATATTAATGTAATAAGCCAGGTAAAATTGTCCATGAATATTAATAATAAATACTGTTTATTAAACATTGCTATATGCTAAAAACTCTACTAAGTATTTTCATATATTATTGCAAGAATTTATTTAGGACATATTTCTAGGATGAGAATTATTGATAAGGTATTCATCTGTTCAACTTTACAAGGTCATGTCAAATTGCTTTCCAAAATGGCTGTATCAATTGAAGCTCTGTCCTGTAGTGTTAAGAGAATTTACATTGTCCCTCATCCTCATTAACACTTGGTATCATCCAGCTTTTGAAAATACTCGCCAATCTGAGAGTGTGGGAAACTGAAACTCAGATACATGAAGAAATATACCAAAGATTAGCCAGAGAATAAATGCTGGTCATGTTCTAATCCAGGTTTGTCTGATTACAACTACAATAATGTGGATTTCAAAGAAATGGAAATATATAGGCTAAGTTGTTTTTATGACAGAATAGTTATGAAAAATGAGATTAAAATTTCCTTTAGTAATTTCCTTAGGGGAAGTATTTCTGAAACTATGATTTTGAGATTAACTGGATCAAAATCACTTGATGGAAGAGATGGGCTTATGAGAGGGTCAAGATGGGAATTGGGAGGGGAGGTACTTATTATTTTTAGAAATGCTACAGATTCCTGAGCCATCTCTAGTTTAGCATCTCTTGGGGTAGGATCCAGGTATTTAAATTACCTAAAGCTGGCCTAGCTTTATTTTATTTTTTTGATGAACACTAAATAAGAATTTATGCTTTATGGATGTTGAAATAATTCCCCAAATACTGCCAGATTCACATATAAATAGTTTAGGCCCGGAGTCAGAAACTTAGCTGAATGTTTCTATATAAATATTCCCTTCTTACTCACTTCAGTCATCTAACCTCCTTTCTCTAAGGTTTCCTTTTACTATTTTTTTTCCCCTTTATTTTTCTCCTCTTGTCCAGCCTTCATGTGAAATGAAATAGCTTTAGGACTTTAACAGTAATAATAGTAATTCTCTGTAAAGTCTCTCTGCCAGGCTGACTCCTAGTCCTTTAAGGAAGGACTATAGGATACAAAAGACATATAGCAGTTATTTTATTCTTCTCTATAAAACTGATGGTAACAATGATACTATTCTTGGTTGGTAGACAGATATAGACCTAATGGTTATAAAAAGTGAAGATTCATGGAGCTGGAGTTAGAGCTGTGAAAGATCCTTATGTTTTTCTCATTATTGTTCTGGTAGAAAATGTATTTTCTATGACAGCTAATTTTAAAGAGGAAAGCAATGACTGAGCTGGGTAAAGAATTACTAAAAACATCACTTAGGCCCCCTTTCCTATCAAGGATACAGGCTCTAAGTGACATCCTATGTTAATATTAGAAATGGACACTGTAGACTCAAAAGAGTTCTGTTCTGCTTACCTGCCCAGACCTTACAATAGAATGTTAATCATCAAAACTCGAGATTTTGCAGGAATCATCCTTAAATTAGACTTTCAAAATTATGTACATTTCCAAGTTATCTTAATTTTTATAGTTTGATTATTTGGTTATAAAATTAAATAATTACTTTTAAAGGATCAATGTCATATTTTGTGAAATAGATTTAACAAATATGAAAATAATATGTAGCAATTTGTATGTCATGCTTTCAAAACAGAGGCTTTAAATCCTATATTTTATGTAGTTGTTGTTAGCTAAAGGTACAATGAGAGATTATTGTTCATATCAGTGTAATAAATTGATACTCTCAATCATAGTTTTTCACTTTGCACATTGTCAC
Source organism: Muntiacus reevesi (assembly GCF_963930625.1). Taxonomy (NCBI): domain Eukaryota; kingdom Metazoa; phylum Chordata; class Mammalia; order Artiodactyla; family Cervidae; genus Muntiacus; species Muntiacus reevesi. Next base: position 43,466,420 of record NC_089251.1, on the reverse strand, counting down.
AACCTTGGACCTTAATCTTATTCTTTGATTGACAGTAGCGACCAGGGAAAGAACATTTGTATTGTTTGGGACAGTCACATCTGTTCAACTTGATTCAGTTGAAGGTATTTGCATATTCTTAAGTGTTTCTTCTGAGAGGTCTGAAATCCTTCTCAAGTGCTTGATGCATTTTTAAAATTCATTCGTAAGGTATCTACATGCACTAATAGTTCTGTGTAATATTGCTGTGCATAATCTGACAGATAAGACCACTTTTTAAAACAAGGTGTTCTTTAGGGATGCTACATTACAGTTTTACTTGTTCTGCTGGCAGAAATGTCAAATTTTTTTAAAAGGCCATTTTAATATTTTGTTTAAATTAGTATATCTTTATTTGAGGCAAGTGTGTCAATCATAGGGCAAATAAAGATTTATTAAATAATTTAGAAGTCATGGATAGTTTCTTCTGCCTTGGTTGGAAAATTGAGTAATATTGTAGAAAACCATTATAGAACTTGAATGGATTTTTGTTCGGTCTCCTTATTTTACAGGGAAAATTACCAGGCCTCAAGTTTACTGACTTACTCAAAGTCACACAGCTTAGAAATTAGGTCTTATTTTAGGTCTGAACTCTCAGACTAGTAAAGCCCAAGGATTGCTGGTGTATGACTTCTGGTTTACATTATTTATTAATTACTCTGTGCCTAAGATTTCTCCTTACCGTTAGAACAGATAGTCAAAGATTATGTCTTATTCATTTTTATATCTCTCCAGAATTGACAGCATGTCTTAGATATAGTTAATGCCCAATCATTATATTGTTGTTCTATTTTCATTATTTTCGTAGGCTGTTAGGCTATAAAGAATAATTTTGGAATGAGATAGTTTATTAATGGAATGTTAAGCATCTTTAATAGCAAATAGGTTTCATATTGTGTTCCATTTTTAGTAAATTGACAATAGCTGTATGGAGAAGAGTTGAGATCTGCTGGGGTCATTGAGCAGTGTCTACCACAGACGTACAATCAGAGAAACCAGCTCTTTCTAATTTGATTTATGTCATCTTAGGGAGGGAAGAGAGAACTTTAGACTGGAGTGAGCAGAAAAGATCCTGGGAAGAATTAAGTCTCAAAGTACAGGACAGATATAGAATTCAGAGACTGTAGAAAAAACTGAGGTAGAAATGCCACTGAGGCTGGGGTTCTTTAAGAAATTTGAAGGTTCAAGAAGAAATATCATTAGGTTACATTAAATATAATCGAAGGAGGGAAAACAGTTGTTGAGTATTAATGCTTTTGATACCTAGCTTTGTGCTGGAATCTTTTTTTAAGGAAACCTTGTGTGCGTGCTCAGTTGCTTAAGTCGCGTCTGACCTTGTGCAACCCTGTGGACTGTAGCTTGCCAGGCTCCTCTGTCCATGAGATTTTCCAGGCAAGAATACTGGAGTGGGTTGCCATGCCCTCCTCCGGGGGATCTTCACAACCCAGGGATCAAACCCGCGGTGTCTCCTGTGTCTTCTGCATCACAGCAGATTCTTTACCACAGAGCCACCTGGGAAGCCTGGAAACCTTAGGTTACATTAAATTTAATTAAAGGAAGGAAAACAATTGTTTAGTATTAATGCTTTGATACCTAGCTTTGAACTAGATCCTCTTTTTACAGGAGACCTGGACACTTTCCTGTCCTAGTTTGCATTCCTTGCTTTTGCTTTCCTGAGATATTTAAGGTTGTTCTAGTCTTCCCTTAGTTCTCTGAGCCAGCTCTCTCCAATTTTTCTCTGCCTTACACATACATGTGCACCCGTGGCTTATTCATGTTGATATATGGCAAACACCACCAAAATATTGTAAAGTAATTAGCCTCCAATTAAGATAAATTAATTTTTTTAAAAAGATATAAAAGTTGTGATATAACCTTATTACAATTTTATTTCAGTATTATGTTATAGGAATTCATTGGAGAAGGAAGTCTCAACAGCTGTTCAATCAAATTATTAAAATAACATTCAAAGATACTTGGCTATAAAGTAAATAACTCTAAATTACATAATGAATTTTATCTTCCAGGAATCCCCTTCTGGTCGAAGAAAAGCTCTTGCCACCACCAGCATCAACATGAAACAGTATGCAAGCCCAATGCCAACACAGACTGATGTCAAATTAAAATTCAAGCCATTGTCTAAAAAAGTTGTATCTGCCACTCTTCAGTTTTCATTATCTTGCATTTTCCTTCGGGAAGGAAAAGCCACGTAAGTTTCTTTTATCAGATAAGCTGCTTCAAAGTATGTTTGTTTGTTTGTTTTTTAAAGAAAACAGTGTAGGTAAATAGCTTTTGTCTCAGTTAACTGGCAACAGTTGAGAACATCCTACCACATACCAATCATTCTTGCCATTCTTTGTTTCAGAAGCTGAACTAGATGTACTTCTTGTTATTTATAGTCTCTCTTGATGCTGGAGAATGAACAGTAATATAAAAATGACTTTAGCAGTTTAAAAAAATTTAAAATGTGTATCATAGGTTATCATAGGTTTTATATTTCAATGTCTTCAGTGTAAGTAGTTGTACTGTGAAGTACACAGTTCATTTTGTAGAGATGTGTGATGCGACTGAGGCACAAGGGGAACCCAAAATGAAAAGTTTAGAATAAGAGTAATGAAAGAACTAAAGGAACTTTTGCCAATTCATGTTCTTTGGCTCAGCCTTTCAAAAATTGTACAGGAAAGGTATAATACAGTTTAGGTAACCAGTTTGCTATAACCATTACTTTTGCAAATGTCACTTCTTAAGCAGTGCATAGCATTGCACAAAGATGGTTCCTATACCCAGTTGTAGTCTCCTGAAAAAATAAAATTCTAGCTGGTTAGAATGAGGTGAACATACCTAGAGCAGGGGAAAAAAAAGTAACATTTCTCTTAGTTGTTGCATACAGTCAAATCAACAGTAAGTGTATGTTTTGGGTGTAGTGAAAGGGTTAGTACCTACTTGGAGTACTGAGGGGAAAACAGAAATTCTGTGCCTAAGACTTAAACGGTGATAGGAAGAATGAGCATTTCATTTAATCTGCATCACACTTCTGAATGTGTTTGACCTAGTGGAAAGTGGTTACTATAATTGGCCATGTCTATTTGACTGATTAGACTGGATTCTCTGCGTCAGTCAAAATGAGATGTTTGACACTCATCTACAAATGACTTGGTAGATAACAATAAGCCTCTTCTCTGCAAAGTTGGCTTCTATGGGAGTGAGGTAGAGGGACAGTGCAGGAAGCAATTGGTCTTTCATCTCAGGACTTTAAATTATAGATTTAAATATTGAAAAGTTAAAAATAAAGACCTTGCCCTGAAGTTCAAGCCAAAATGAAAAGAAAGGAAGCAGAGAAAGAAGAGAGACATAATCAGAGAAGATTCTTTGAAGGTGGACTCCTTTCCACTAGGCAGAAGCAGTAAGTGATTTAGCACCATTCATGGGAATTTGGGTGAGAGGAAATTCAGTCAAACTAAATATCAGTTTGAGTGAAGTATGTTCTCAGAACACCCTAAACCACCTCTCTATGTCCTCATTGGTTGCCTACTCACCTTTCCCAAAGAAAATGTTCAGGGCAAAAATATAGGAGATAAAATTAAGCAAGTTAAGATTTTAAGAACACTGTTATATATTGAAGTTATATCCTAGTGATAGGAAAGCAGTTTGTAAGGCATTCACATAAAGTAATACAACTGTTTTTGCCCATACAGACTTTGTGTCACTAAATTTGTCTTGAAAAGAGGAAATTATTTTGTTAACTCTAAGCTTAAATGAGATAAAATGTGAAGAATTAAAAAAAAAATTTAGTCTGCAAAATCCTATCATATTTAGAAGATGAGTGAGTGTTAACAAGCATATTTACAAAAGAAAAGTGTCATTTGTTTTGTTTTTATTTTGGTAAAATGAAAAAGTGTTTTAATTTAGCTTTCTGGATTTGGTGGAAGAATACCAGATTGAAATTTAGTTAGTACATATCATGTTAGAAATATGTTTCATTCACTGTAGTTTATTTGAAATTTAAGGCGAAAATAATAGATCAAGAAAACTTAGGTTAGTTAACATTGAGTAGTACACTATATAAGTTTGTATTTAAAATACTTTAAGATAAAAATCATTTTTACATTTTATCAAATGTATGGTCTTTAATTAACCCAAGATGGAAATTTAACCCATTTTCCGTTATGTAATTCTTATAAAGGATAGGCTTTCAAGTGCTTTTTCAGTTACTGTAGTTTCTTAACTTTTGGCAAGTTTCAACTCCTTTGAGAAAAATACACATTTAAACAAGATTTAAATATAATTTACAGGGTTTACCACTTCTTTTTACTCCTACCCACAAAACCAAAAGGATTCTTGGACTTTAGATTAAGAATTTCTATTCTGATTACTTCTGCAAGTTTGAATATTTTTAAAGTCTAGATCTCATCTGCTTTGCAAACTGTTCTGATATTTTATGAAACAAGCTTTTGTTTCCAAACTTCATGATCAGAAAGCCATACTTTAATTCCATAAAGAAAATTTTAGATATGTAACACAGAATTTAACTAACCAGTTAATCATTTATTTTCTATTAATTAAATGTGCAATTTAAAAATTAATGAATGTTTACATTATTCAGTAGTTTTGTATAACTGTTTAAAAAGTCTTGTTAACATTTAGAGAGAAGGAATATATTAATATTATTTTTTTAAGAAACAACCCTTTTTTAGGCAATGTCATTTAATAAACTGTATTATCATTGACATAGGGATGAAGACATGCAAAGTTTGGCTAGTTTGATGAGTATGAAGCAAGCTGACATTGGCAATCTAGATGACTTTGAGGAAGATAATGAAGATGATGATGAGAACCGAGTGAACCAAGAGGAAAAGGCAGCGAAAATTACTGGTTGGTTGGTTTTATTTGCTTTAAACTAAAAATTTATCTTTTTTTGCAGAAAAACTCATTGTTGTTTCCCAGGAAAAAATCAGTTCCACTAACAAGGTATTTTTTCTTCCTTAATACTTCCTAATATAATACAGCATTTAGCTTACTGGAACTTCATATGCTGATGGTAATAACAGAGTTTAGCAAGTCCAAGGCTAGTCAAGAAAGCATCAAACTTTATTGAAACTACTGAATATAGTATGAAGTAGCCTAAATATGTTCATATTTATTTTGTCATTGTATGGAATGAATGCTCTCTAAGTAAAAATCTGTCTTAAGGATAAGATGAAGAGATACATTGACTACCGTCTCCTAGTTCATGTTCATTTATTCACATCAAGCGTATGGACATTCTTTCTTTTGAATTTGTATACATCTTATGTATCCTTGTATCTAGAAGCTTCCATGCAAGTATTTCTTATAGCTGGTTTGATCAAACTACTAAAATGGTTAGTAGTTCAAACCTCTTTGTATTAATTGGTCAATAAATGTTTATCAACAATCTGGCTATCACCCTTAAGGAACTGATGTTACACCTTTATTATTGGAATGAAAATCAAGCACTATATACATACTCCTTTCAGCTAGTAAATTGCTATCAATTTCTGGATTGATATCCCTTGACTTCTATCATCTATTCATCTCTTGGTGATTTTTCCAAATTAACTGGGCACTCTGGCACTTATCTCTTGGCTATGCCTCAATTCTTGCTGTTTTATGGGGGATTTCCTTTGATCACATGGATGAGCAATTTAATATCTTGGTTAAAAACCTCTGTGACTTCCTCAACTCCAGTGACCTTCACTTTTACTTCTGTTAAAAGGAAATGGTCAGACTTGTATGCAAAGATAGATGTTTTGTCCTGAGAAAATTTTATAAATTACAGTTGACCCTAAACATACTGATTTGAACTGCATAGGTCCACTTGAATGTAGATATTTTTTAATAGTAAATACTGCAGTACTACATGATGTGTGGAGGTGAATATGTAGGAACTGAGGACTTGAAGGAACCATGAATATAGAAGGCCAACTATAAGTTATACGTAGGAACGTTGATGTTCCCTAAACCCTGTTTTATTCAAGGGTCAGCTGCCTTGTTTTCTAATTTATGTTTGCCATTTTGATTTCTTATTTAACCCAAGAATGTTTAGAAGAATGTGCTGTGTCATGGGCTGTGTTTATTTCTAGTTTAGTTTGAATAAGATTCTGAAGCCTATCATATCTCAATTTTTTTAAAAATATGGTTGAGATCTTTTTTTTGTAGTGTAGATAGATGATCTGTTTTTGTAAGTATTTTATGAATATCTTTTTACATGTATATTCTCTTTTTTAGATTCAGCATGTAGCTTTTAGACCCAAGTTTACATTTATATTATTTACTTATTTATATTCTTATGCTTTGTGTATAGTTCATCAATGAAAGAGAACTTCAGTCCTAAATTATTTAGTTCATAAAAATTTATTCTATACTTCATTGTGAATTATAATTTGATCAGTTTGTACCATTTAATGCCTGTTGTCTAAAGTTTTTGCCTGATGCTGATATTTGTAATCCATACTTTCTTTGTATTTGGTGTATTTATCACTTTATTTTTATTCTATCTGTGTTAGATACTTCTCTTCATAAACAGTATTTTGTTATATTTCTTGCTAACAGACCTACTTAATTTCATTTCTATTACTTTATACTTTTATTTGGGAATTTCCTTATTTTTTTCTACCCACTCCTTATATATTTACCATTCTTAAATGTTCTTTAATAGAGTAGTTTGAAAGTTATACATCCTATATTTTCATTTTGGAATAGTGTCTTCTGAAATAAATAAGCCAGAGGGATAACTGAACTTGTATTTCTCTACTAACATTAAAAGTGAAGCAGCATGTGTTGACTCACCTTGTGTAAGATGAGAAAGTCAATATGATTTCCTCTTCTCTTTATTTGAATCTCTCCCTCCAACCCCTCCTGGCTATTATTTTTATTTCAATAACATTTTGGGATTTCTTTTTTCAATAATAAATGTTGACATTTGCTTGTTTATAATGTCAGCAGAATTATATAATACTTTAAAATATGCTGTGTCTTTGCTGTCTTTGAGTTCTTTGTTTGATTTGGCTAGTTGAAGTACTTCAGGAAGGGAAGTCATGTCCTTCCCTTACCAATTCCAACTACTTACCTATTCTTCAAATTTTAATTCTTTTGCCACATCCTCTGAGAAGCCTCTTTTGCCCTCTCCATTTAAAATTGTCACTCTGCCCCTTGTGCACTGTACTGTTTACAAATGCATGCCTTTTCTTACAGCATGAGTTCTTTATTCCAGTTGAGATGTAATTCAATCTTTTAATTAGAGAATATGATTTATTCTTTGTATGTGACTTTTGGTTAAAACTGAATCTCAGTTAGGCATTTATACCATTAGTAGCAACTAGAATACCACACATTTTCATTGTTGTAGCCATTTTGAGCAATGTTGTACTATTTCCATCACAGCAGTGGGAAAAAATGGTGATAGCATGTCAGAAGTTCTGCACTGCTACTGAAAAGAAAAGAAAGGACAATATTTTTGAGCAAAATACAGGTTTAGTGAAAGGATTCAATAGTAATTAGATTTTATAGCTGAACTCTTATCTGAGTCTATTTGAGCTGCTATAATGAAATATCAAAGATTGGGTAGTTTATAAACAACAGAAGTTTGTTTCTCACAGTTTTGAAGACTGGAAGTCTGAGATCACTGTGTCAACATGGTTTGGTAAGAACCGTCTTCTGGGTCACAGACTTTTCATCGTATTCTTTACATGGTGGATGGGGACAAGGGAGCTCTTTTGGGCCTCTTTTATAAGAGTATTAGTCTCATCCAGCCTCATAACCTAGTCACCCCCCACATGCCCCACCTCCTAATACTATCACATTGTCAATTAGAATTTCATTATATGAATTTTGAGAGAGACAAACATTCATACCATGACAACCTTTATTGCTTAAACAAAACATATGTATTTTAATTTCTAAGATCTCTACTGCAGAAGTAACTTCTGGGGGTAGCCTAAAATTCTCTGACTCTAATAGAAGTTCTTTTTGATGACCCAGAATTTCTTTGGAATGCTACTTGTTTGTGTTATTATTCATTTATGTATTTATTTTCCATATTTTGTGTAATTCCTTCAAGATAGAGACTATATTCTGATCATTTTTTCATCTCTAGCATCTAGCACATTGTCTGGAACACACTAAGAGTTTAAAATATTTTAAATGAAAGGTCATAAATGAATGAGTGGGCTTCTCTCTCCTATTGTAGCCCACATTGGTCACTCTGACCTATTGTCTTGGTCCATTCATTTTGACCTTTATACTGTCTTATATTAATATAAGATGCAATGGTCTCGTTTGATGGAAGAAATGCGATCAGACCTTAAATAATTCAAGAGTAAATAATTCAAAATACAAAAGTAATGAATATAAACTGTACGTTGAGGGAGCACAGGTAAGTACTGACAATGGGTGATCACGTTTATGTTTTAGGTCGATAATGACACAGTCATTGTAACATACTTATGCTTTGATATTAACATTTTTTTCCTCAATTTTTTTTAATGTCATTAGAGCATTTAATATATTTCCTTGCCTGTTTAATTCAATATTTTCTATTATAGTTGCAGAGGACAATTGCTTAATTTAATAGCACAGCATGTTATGGCAGTTAAATTAAAAACACAGCTTGTTTTAACTTCCTTAGTTATGTTTTTTTAGCACATGTAAATTTCATTCCAAAGTTAACTCTCAGGAGTTTTTTGTTTGTTTTTAGCACCAGAACTGCCAGTCTAAAAATGTTTGAGTAAAATATTTTCAAGATAATAAAAAAATATTACAATTTAATATTAGTAATGTGTGAATAATAACTTAAGAGTAACCAAAGTGAATGTATTGTGTAAATATAGTACAAGTAAAGGATGGTGGGTATTTTTACTTACCAGATAAAGTGGCAGTAATAGAGCTTACATTCATTCTTCCTTGTAGGTTTAAAAATTGTTGATGCAGTTTTTATAGAGGAAGGAATTATTTAAAAATTTCCCTATATAAATATATCTTTATAATATGAATGCATAAAATACAATCACATTATACAAATAAAATTATATGAGTATATTATTTCCAGTAAAATTATATGGGCATATTATTTATTCATATTTATATGAATATATATGAGCTGCAAACTTCTTAACAGACTGTTAGAATTATTTTGAGTATATCTTAGATTGATACCTAGGGGCTCTTCATTTAGCCTGTGCTCTTATGGAGTATAGCTGTAAATCATTGGTAATTGATAAAGTATATATTCTGAAATTACAGACTTTGCGTGAAGTAAAATTAAATTCATGGTATATATTTAATTTAGACTGATCAAGAGCTTCCCTGGTGGCTCAGTGGTAAAGAATTTGCCTGCAATGCAGGAGATGCGGGTTCAGTCCTTGAGTCAAGAAGATCCTCTGGAGAAGGAAGTGGCAACCCACTCCAGTATTCTTACCTGGGAAATCCCTTGGACAGAGAAGCCTGGCGGGCTACAGTCCATGGGGTTGCAAAAGAGTTGGACATGACTCAGTGACTAAATGACACCAGCTGATCAAAAGCCTCTTCTCTATCTGAGATAAAATTTACTGCTAACTGGATAGAGGGATTGGCTGTTAGGTAGGAACCTTTTATTGAAGTTACTCATATAGATGTTTTCTGTAGAGGTGCAGTACTCACGAATGGGCAGTTGGAAAAATCACTGAAATGTAGTGGGAGTGAAGGACATTGGAACTGAACAGACAAAGCCTTTTAATGTGAAGTTTACTGTGGCAGGTACTCAAAATTATATATGCTTTCAAAGCAATTAGTGCCTCTGTCTATGTGGCAACCTCACAGTACTGGAATGAGGATTTGTTCATTTGATCCTCTTTGGGATTCATGTTGAATTTCTGAATGTACACCAACAGAAATGGGAGAAAAAGACATTAAGTGACAAAGTCTTACTGAATGTTGCTCAGAAGATTTGATTTAAATGAAGCAGTGTATAAAAGAGCATTATTGGGGAAACCAGACATCATGAGACACCTGAAAGTTCCCTGGTATACTTAGAATTGTTGCAGAGATTGGCAGTGGTTCTAGTTAGGTTTAACCAGACATTCAGACTCACAGGACCCAAATAGCGCAAACTTAGCATTAAATTCATTTAGAAGGATATTGGACAAGAAACAGCATTCAGCAGAGCATTCCTCTTTCACTGGAGTTTTCAATGGCAGCCCAGTTTCTATTCTTTGATCTCTACCCCCAAATGACAACTTGGGTACAAGGAGATAAGATCCATATAGTTAGGAACAGGGATTACCTTGGCTTATAATATTTATGATGTCTAAGAACTGATAGCTTTTGTAACAGTTTGATAAGTATAGTTTCTAGGGTCCCTGTGAGGGACATGCTCAATTACATGTGTATCCACAATCAGAGAAGGTCAAACTATGGCCTTCCATTAGGTATGTAGTTCATTTAGAGTCTTCCCATCCAGATGAAGGGTGAATCAAAGGCTTCCCTGTTGACTCAGCTGGTAAAGAATCTGCCTACAATGCAGGAGACTTGGACTCAATTCCTGGGTGGGGAAAATCCCCTGGAGAAGGGAATGGCAACCCATTGCAGTTTTGTTGCCTGGGAAATCCCATGGATAGAGGATCCTGGTGGGTTACAGTCCATGGGGTTGCAAAGAGTCCGGCATGACTGGGTGAGTAACACACACACACACACACACACACACACACATATCCAGATACAGTTTATATATCAGGATTTATTTTTACCATGAGCAATATTGCCTGGTGTTTGTTAATCCTTTTTCTATAGTTGGTAAAGTTAATTCAGGAGGAGGAAGAGAGAGTGACATATTGGCTACCTTCAGGGAACATAATCTTACAGCACAGATGGTGGTAGAGAAGATAGCAGTTCACATTTGAGGATCTAGAGTTGATTATGGTGTGACTCAGCCCTCTGAAATTAAATGTCCTACTTGCTAGGGTTATCAATAGGGATAAATAGGTCTCTTTTCTTAGATTAAAAGGTTTTTCAGAATTAACTTGGGGCTCTGGTCAAAAAATACATCTATTAATTTGGTTCTTTTACTTCTGGTTTTTTGCTTCTGGGTGTTTACTCTCTGGTACCTAGGGGACAAATTAACAAAATCATAGAATTACTGTGGACTCTATAAAGTAACAATAAATTAAAATTACCACCTATCTTGGAGATTGTGTGAAGGATGAGAATTTCTGGAATATTGCATCTGTTATTTAGGTTGTAAGGTTAGAAAATAGAGTAGAAGCGGAGAGGTGGGGCATTTCTAGTCTCTTGAGCTAAAAAGTTTGCAAGGTATCAAGCTAACTCTTTCTTAAAGGAGTTTGAGATCCTAGGATGAGAGACTGAAGATAGCAAGAGCATTTCTTCTCAGTATTTAGAACTCAAATGTGTCAACTGAAAGAATAGTAGAAGTGGCAGAAGATAGAAATCACAAATTCAGCCTACTTTCTATGTTACTCTTCAACCATAATGCTGCTTGGTTTGTACTAACGACAACTGAACATCATCTAGCACCCCATGCAAAACTCTGGGAGAATTCTGTGTATACTGAGAGACCATCTGACAGAACCACGAGGGAAGTAAGAACTCTGAAGGAGAAGTTGGACGATCTCCAGTGTTTATTTAGGAAAGAGACAAGAGACAATTAATATTCTAAGTACCAATATGCTTCTTCAAGGATTTATCCTAGCAATGCAAGGTTGCTTTAACCATAGTAACAGAATAAAGGAGAAAAATCATATAATTACCTCAATAGATGCAGAAAGGAGCATTTGAAAAAATTCAATACCAATTTCTCAGCAGTTTTAATATAAAAGAATTTCTTCATCTTGGTAAATGGCATCTGTGGTGAGCTAACATCATATATAATGATGAAACACTGAACATGTTTCCTTCAAAGATTGGGATCAAGGCCAGGATGTTTGCTGTCACCACTTTTATTCAATATTGTCCTGAAGACCTTAGCCAAGGGCACATGATACAAAATCAATATAGAAAATTTATAGTTTTGTATATGAACAATAAACATTTGGAAGATGAGGTTAACGAAAGAATTTCATTTACAAATGGAGACTGAAAGTAACATAGACTTCTTTGAAATGAATTTAGCAAGCAATGTAGAAAAACCTCTACCCTGAAAGCTAATACATTGTTGAAGGTAATTAAAGATCTTATTAAATAGAGATTCTGTGTTCATAGATTAGAGAACTCAGTATTGTAAAGATGTTATCTTCTCCCCAAATAAATCTATATTCAACTCAATGCCGTTCATAATCCTAGCAGGCTTTTTTTTCCTGACTGTGCTGGGTTCTTCATTGTGGTGCCTGGGTTTCTCTCGTTGCAGAGCACAGGCTCTAGAGCATGGGCTTTAGTAGTTCTGGAGTGCGGACTCTAGTTCTGGCACACAAGCTCTCAAGCATGCAGGCTCAGTAATTGTGGCATGCTGGCATAGTTGTGGTGTGCTGGTTTAGTTGCCCTGTGGCATGTGGGATCCTAGTTTCCTAATCAGAGATTGAACCCAGGTTCCCTGCATTAGAAGGTGGATTTTTAACCACCAGACCATCAGGAAGTCCCCTAGCAAGCTTTTTAAAAAGTAGACATTGATAGCTGATTCTGAAATACAATTGGATTTATAAAGGAACTGAATAGCCCAAACAATATTGAAAAGGAACAGAATTGTTAATAGTGTCTGACATCAAGATTTACTATAAAGCTGTGATAATTAAGATAGTATGGTATTGGCATAGGAAAGACAGATGAGTGGAACAAAACATGAAGTCATAAAATAGAAACATCTTTGGTGAATTAATTTTTATCAAAGGTACAGGACAGTTCAGTAAAGAAAGGAAAAGATTTTCAACAAATTATGCTGAAACACCTAGATATCTGTATGGAAATAATTCCCACTTATACACAAACATTAATTCAAGGTAGATCATGGACCTAAAGGTAAAAGCTAAAACTATAAAGCCTCTGGGAAAAAAAAAAAAACAAAAATGGACTATATTTGTGGCCTGAGAGTGGACAGAAGGTTCTTACATTACACAAGACACAGAAAGTAACAACCATGAAAGAAAAACTTGATGAATTGACTTTGTCAAAATTTAAGACACATGCTATTGAAATAGGCCAATAAGAAAGTGTATGGGCAAGTTACAGACTAGAAGAAAATACTCAAAATGCTTATGTCTGACTTGTATATAGAACAGGTTATTTTAATGTCTTCTAACTCAATAATAAAAAGACAACCTTTTTTTTTTTTTTTTTTTGGTGGTAATGAGCAAGGATTTGAATCTGTGGTTCACAAGAAAGATACGTTGTTGGCCAGTAAGCATAAGAAAATCTGTTAGTGTCACTTGTTGTCAGGGAAAAGCAAATTAAAATCATTATGAAATACAGCTCAACATTCTCCAAGTGGTTAAAATTTAAAAGACTGGCAATAAATTCTCAGTGCTGGTAAGGATGTGGACCTACTAGAACTCTCATCCATTGTTCATGAAGAATATAATGATAAAGTCACTTATGAAGTTTCTTATAACACTACAAATATACCTAGGGCATATGTTTATAATAATAAACATTAGCAACATTAATAAATATTATAAAAATGTACCCTCTGACCTAGCATTCTGCTCCTGTGGAGTGGAATCTTTATCCAAAAGAAATGAAAACATGTATCCAAAAAAGACTAGCACAAAAATGTTCATAATATTTTATTCATAAGAGCCCCAAACTGGAAACAGCTCAGGTGTATGTACATCAACAACAATATGGCTGAACCATATTATATTTGTGAATGGAATACTATTCAGCATTAAAAATGAACTATTGATGTGTTCAGCAATATGGATATATCTCAAAACGATCCTGCTGAGTGGAAAAGGATTTACATAAGAGTATGTACTGTATTCTGTACTCCAGGGCCAAATTTGCCTGTTAATCCAGGTGTCTCTTGACTTCCTACCTTTGTATTCCAGTCCCCTATAATGAAAAGGACATCTTTTTTGGGTGTTAGTTCTAGAAGGTCTTGTAGGTCTTCATAGAACCATTCAGCTGCTTCAGCATTACTGGTTGGGGCATAGACTTAGGTTACCGTGATATTGAATGGTTTGCCTTGGAAACAAACAGAGATCATTGTGTCGTTTTTGAGATTGCATCCAAGTACTGCATTTTGGACTCTTTTGTTGACTATGATGGCTACTCCATTGCTTCTAAGGGTTTTTTGCCCACAGTAGTAGATATAATGGTCATCTGAGTCAATTTCACCCATTCCAGTCCATTTTAGTTCACTGACTCCTAAATGTCGACATTAACTCTTGCCATCTCCTGTTTGACCACTTCCAGTTTGCCTTGATTTTGATTCATGGATCTAACATTCCAGGTTCCTTTGCAGTATTGCTCTTTACAGCATCTGACTTTGCTTCTATCCCCAGTCACATCCACAACTGGGTGTTGTTTTTCCTTTCACTCTATCTGTTCATTCTTTCTGGAGTTATTTCTCCACTGATCTCCAGTAGCATATTGGGCACCTACCAACCTGGGGAGTTCATCTTTCAGTGTCCTATCTTTTTGCCTTTTCATACTGTTAATGGAGTACTCAAGGCAAGAATACTGAAGTGGTCTGCCATTTCCTTCTCCAGTGGACCACATTTTGTCAGAACTCTCCACCATGACGTGACCATCCTGGGTGGCACTACACGGCATGGCTCATAGTTTCATTGAGTTAGACAAGGCTGTGGTCCATGAGATCAGATTGGTTAGTTTTCTATGGTTGTTGTTTTCAATCTCTCTGCCCTCTGATGGAGAAGGGTAAGAGGCTTATGGAAGCTTCCTGACAAGAGAGACTGACTGAGGGGGAAACTGGGTCTTGTTCTGATGGGCAGGGCCATGCTCAGTTCAGTTCAGTTCAGTTCAGTTGCTCAGTCGTGTCCGACTCTTTGCGACCCCATGAAACGCAGCACGCCAGGCCTCCCTGTCCATCACCAACTCCCAGAACTTACTCAGACTCATGCCCATCGAGTTGGTGATGCCATCCAGCCATCTCATCCTCTGTCGTCCCCTTCTCTTCCTGCCCCCAATCCCTCCCAGCATCAGGGTCTTTTCCAATGAGTCAACTCTTCGCATGAGGTGGCCAAAGTATTGGAGTTTCAGCTTCAGCATCAGTCCTTCCAATGAACAGCCACAACTGGTCTCTTTTAGAATGGATTGGTTGGATCTCCTTGCAGTCCAAGGGACTCTCAAGAGTCTTCTCCAACACCACAGTTCAAAAGCATCAATTCTTTGGCACTCAGCTTTCTTCACAGTCCAACTCTCACATCCATACATGACCACTGGAAAAACCATAGCCTTGACTAGAGAGACCTTTGTTGACAAAGTAATATCTCTGCTTTTTAATATGCTATCTAGGTTGGTCATAACTTTGCTTCCAAGGAGTAAGTGTCTTTTAATTTCATGGCTGGAGTCACCATCTGCAGTGATTTTGGAGCCCCCAAAAATAAAGTCTGACAGTGTTTCCACTGTTTCTGCATCTATTTCCCATGAAGTGATGGGACCAGATGCCATGATCTTAGTTTTCTGAATGTTGAGCTATAAGCCAACTTTTTCACTCTCCTCTTTCACTTTCATCAAGAGGCTTTTTAGTTCCTCTTCACTTTCTGCCATAAGGGTGGTGTCATCTGCATATCTGAGGTTATTGATATTTCTCCCGGCAATCTTGATTCCAGCTTGTGCTTCTTTCAGCCCAGTGTTTCTCATGATGTACTCTGCATATAAGTTAAATAAGCAGGGTAACAATATACAGCCTTGAGGTACTCCTTTCCCTATTTGGAACCAGTCTGTTGTTCCATGTCCAGTTCTAACTGTTTCTTCCTGACCTGCATATAGGTTTCTCAAGAGGCAGGTCAGGTGGTCTGGTATTCCCATGTCTTTCAGAATTTTCCACAGTTTACTGTGATCCACACAGTCAAAGGCTTCAGCATAGTCAATAAAGCAGAAATAGATGTTTTTCTGAAGCTCTCTTGCTTTTTCGATGATCCAGCGGATGTTGGCAATTTGATCTCTGGTTCCTCTGCCTTTTCTAAAACCAGCTTGAACATCTGGAAGTTCACAGTCCACGTATTGCTGAATCTTGGCTTGAAGAATTTTGAGCATTACTTTACTAGCGTGTGAAATGAGTGCAATTGTGCGGTAGTTTGTGCATTCTTTGGCATTGCCTTTCTTTGGGATTGGAATGAAAACTGACCTTTTCCAGTCCTGTGGCCACTGCTGAGTTTTCCAAATTTGCTGGCATATTGATTGCAGCACTTTCACAGCAGCATCTTTTAGGATTTGAAATAGCTCAACTGGAAGTCCATCACCTCCACTAGCTTTGTTCGTAGTAATGCTTTCTAAGACCCACTTGACTTCACATTCCAGGATGTCTGGTTCTAGGTGAGTGATCACACCATCATGATTATCTGGGTCTGGAAGATCTTTTTTGTACAGTTCTTCTGTGTATTCTTGCCATCTCTTCTTAATATCTTCTGCTTCTGTTAGGTCCATACCTTTTCTGTCCTTTATCGAGCCCATTTTTGCATGAAATGTTCCCTTCTCTAATTTTCTTGATGAGATCTTTAGTCTTTCCCATGGGCATGCTCAGTATATTTTTAATCCAATTTTCTGTTAATGGGTGGAGCTGTGTTCCGTCTCTGCTATTTGAAAATGAAAGTGAAGTCACTTAGTCGTGTCCAACTCTTTGCGGCCCCATGGACTGGGGCCCACCAGGCTCCTCCATCCATGGGATTCTCCAGGCAAGAATACTGGAATGGGTTGCCATTTCCTTCTCCAGGGGATCTTCCTGATCCAGGGATCGAACCCAGGTCTCCTGCATTGCAGGCAGATGCTTTAACCTCTGAGCCACCTGGGGCCAAATTATGGTGGAGGTAATGAAGATAATGGCGACCTCCTTCAAAAGGTCCCATGCATGC
Source organism: Muntiacus reevesi (assembly GCF_963930625.1). Taxonomy (NCBI): domain Eukaryota; kingdom Metazoa; phylum Chordata; class Mammalia; order Artiodactyla; family Cervidae; genus Muntiacus; species Muntiacus reevesi. Next base: position 43,449,429 of record NC_089251.1, on the reverse strand, counting down.
ACTGCTACACTCAGTGCCCCCAGGCCTGCAGCAGGCCACCACTGACCCACGCCTCCGCTGGAGATTTCTGAACACTCCTGGGCAAGTCTGGGCCAGTCTTTTGTGGGGTCACTGCCCCTTTCTCCTGAGTCCTGGTGCTCACAAGGTTCTGTTTGTGCCCACCAAGAGTCTATTTCCCAGTCCTGTCTAAGTTCTGGCTGCTCTATGGTGGGGTTAATGGCAACCTGGTCATAGCAAACACCCTCTTCCAACAATACAAGGGAAGACTCTACACATGGACATCACCAGATGGTCAATACCGAAATCAGATTGATTATATTCTTTGTAGCTAAAGGAGGAGAAGCTCTATACAGTCAGCAAAAGCAAGACTGGGAGCTGACTGTGGCTCAGATCATGAACTCCTTATTGCCAAATTCAGACTTAAATTGAAGAAAGTAGGGAAAACCACTAGACCATTCAGGTGTGACCTAAATCAAATCCCTTAGGATTTTACAGTGGAAGTGAGGAATAGATTCAAGGGATTAGATCTGATAGACAGATTGCCTGATGAACTGTGGATGGAAGTTTGTATAGGAGGCAAGGATCAAGACCATGCCCAATAAAAAGAAATGCAAAAAAGCAATATGGCTGTCTGAGAAGGCTTTATAAATAGCTGTGAATAGAAGAGAAGCAAAAAGCAAAGGAGAAAAGGAAAGATATACCCATTTGAATGCAGAGTTCCAAAAAATAGCAAGGAGAGATAAGAAAGCCTTCCTCAGTGATCAGTGCAAAGAAATAGAGGAAAACAATAGAATGGGAAAGACTAGAAATCTCTTCAGGAAAATTAGAGATACCAAGGGAACATTTCATGGAAAGATGGACTCAAAGGACAGCAATGTATGGACCTAACAGAAGCAGAAGATATTAAGAAGAGATGGCAAAAATACACAGAAGAACTATACAAAAAAGATCTTCATGACCCAGATAACAAAAAGGTGTGATCACTCACCTAGTTGCAGACATCCTGGAACGTGATGTCAGGTGGGCCTTTGGAAGCATCACATGGACAAAGTTAGTAGAGGTGATGGAATTCCAGTTGAGCTATTTCAAATCCTAAAAGATGATGCTGTGAAAGTGCTGTACTCAAAATGCCAGGAAGTTTGGAAAACTCAGCAGTGGCCACAGGACTGGAAAAGGTCAGTTTTCATTCCAATCCCAAAGAAAGGCAATGCCAAAGAATGCTCAAACTACTGCACAATTGCACTCATCCCACACGCTAGTAAAGTAATGCTCAAAATTCTCCAAGCCAGGCTTCAGCAATACATGAACCATGAACTTCCAAATGTTCAAGCTGGTTTTAGAAAAGGCAGAGGAACCAGAGATCAAATTGCCAACATCCGCTGGATTATCGAAAAAACAAGAGAGTTCCAGAAAAACATCTATTTCTGCTTTATTGACTATGCTGAAGCCTTTGACTGTGTGGATCACCACAAATTGTGGAAAATTCTGAAAGAGATGGAAATCCCAGACCACCTGACCTGCCTCCTGAGAAATCTGTGTGCAGGTTAGGAAGCAACAGTTAGAACTGGACATGGAACAACAGACTGGTTCCAAATAGGGAAAGGAGTACCTCAAGGCTGTATATTGTCACCCTGCTTATTTAATTTTATGCAGAGTACATCATGAGAAACACTGGGCTGGATGAAACACAAGTTGGAATCAAGATTGCCGGGAGAAATATCAATAACTTCAGATATGCAGATGACACCACCCTTATGGCAGAAAGTGAAGAAGAACTAAAGATGCTTTTGATGAAAGTGAAAGAGGAGAGAGAAAAATTTGACTTAAAGGTCAGCATTCAGAGAGTTAAAATCATGGCTGTGATCCCATCACTTCATGGCACATAGATTGGGTAAACAGTGGCAGACCTTATTCTTTTGGACTTCATAATCATTGCATATGGTGACTGCAGCCATGAAATCAAAGGACCCTTACTCCTTGAAAGAAAAGTTATGACCAATCTGGACAACATATTAAAAAGCAGAGATGTTATTTTGCCAAGAATTGTCCATCTAGTCAAAGCTATGGTTTTTCCAGTGGTCATGTATGGATGTGAGAGTTGGACTATACAGAAAGCTGAGCGCCGAAGAATTGATGCTTTTGAACTGTGGTGTTGGAGAAGACTCTTGAGAGTCCCTTGGACTGTAAGGAGATCCAACCAATCCGTCCTAAAGGAAATCAGTCCTGAATATTCATTGGAAGGACTGATGTGGAAGGTGAAACTCCAGTACTTTGGCAATCTGATGCAAAGAACTGACTCATTTGAATAAACTGATGCTGGGACAGATTGAAGTCAGGGGGAAAGGGGGACGACAGAGGATGTGTTTGAGTCAAGTCCAGGAGTTGGTGATGGACAGGGAGGCCTGGCATGCCGCAGTCTATGTGGTCGCAAAGAGTCAGACACAACTGAGGGACTGAACTGAACTTATGTACTGTATGATTCCATTTACATGATATTTGGAAGAGGCAGAACTAATCCTATGTTAAAAACATTAAAATAGTGTCAGCCAGTGGATTTGGAGATTGTCTGAAAAAAGGTATGAGAGAATTTGTGGGAGGTTGGTGGTGATGCAGTACTCTGCCTCTTGTGTCACTTGGATATATATACATTTGTTAAAATCCATTGAATTATACAGTTTAAGATTTGTACCTTTCATATATGTGCATGAGTAAAATGCTGGAAGGTAATGTAAGAATTATAATGAATTCATTAGATTAGTTAGAGAATGAATGATTTCAACTTTCTGATTTATTGATCTACTGTGTGGTAGCTAGTCTTCAAAGATTGTCCTCCTGTGAGTGAAACAGGCCTTCCAATATTCTTGCCCTTTTGTAGTCCCCTCCCTGTCTTCTGGGCTGTTCCATAAATCACTTTTAATCAATAGAATGCAATAAGGAAGTGACATTCTGTAATTTCCAAAGCTAAGTTATAGCTTCTACCTGGGCCCCTGGTAGTGCATTCTGTGGGAGATACCAGTTGCCATGTAAAATGTCCAGCTACCCGGGATTGCTGTGTTGAAAGGAAACCCCAAAATACCCATATTGACAGCTATTTACAGTGGGGGAGGGAGAGAGAGATGCCTGAACAATCCCCAGTTGTTCCAGCCTCTCAGCTGAAATACCAAACATGCATGTGAAGAAACAGTTTTAGACATCCAGCCCAGTTCAAGGTTTGGGTTATTTTATCCCAAGCCACTCTCTAACTGCTGTGAACCACTTGGCTGAGTCCAGTCAATCCACAGAACTGTGAGAGATGATAATTTGTTTTAAGCCACCAAAGTTTAGGTTGGTAGCTAAAACTAACGTCTCTAGAGATAAATGTGTCGTACACAGATACATAATACATACACATGTGGGTATATAGACAGACATAAGATAAACACTAGATTAAAAACACCGTTGCCAAAATTTAAAAATAAGGTGTATGTCTTTCTGCCTTTATAAAAATTATGGCTAGTGTTAAGACTTTCATTCAGTTTATTCATTCATTCATTTGTAATATGATCTGCTTATGGGATTGAAAATCACATTATTAAACATATTAGTTATATCCATAAGTCAAATACTTATGGACTGAAAGCTTATGAGAAAAGGGACGTCCTTGGAAACTTGATCTCTGTCAAGAGGTTGCAGTGTTACTAACTTAGACCGTCTTAAAATGAGATATGCCTGTACTGAATCCTGTACTTTGGAGGGAAGAATGAGGATGCTGCAAGATTTGCAGGTATGTTGTAGCTCTCAGTAGCCCCCACCCCACCCCCACACTGGCCCTTTTAACTCCACTACAGACTTTCTTAAAAAGAAAAACCCACCTACTCTTTGTGACACCACTTCCATCCCCCTGTTTTGGTCCAGTGTGATAATCTCTCATGGTCAATTTCTATCTTCTTTTGCCTTCCTAACAATAAAGAAGAGTCTCAAATTACTTGACCCTGTGCTTCGATTGCTTGCCCCTAATTTAGTTTGCCTTCTTATTCTCACCAATATGAAGCAAGTCCAGATTGCCACACTGTTACCGATGACTTCATACTGCACTGCAGGTTTGTTGCTCAATTTCAGTAGTGCTAGGGTAGGTAGAAATTATATTTTGTGCTATTACATATCATCATTAAATAACATTTTCCACAGTGTAGATTTTTGGTGAAATAAGACTTTAATAAATAATAAAATATATAAATATATTGGGCCAGGGAATTTTTTTGATCAGGGTGGTATATTACTAGGAAAGTGTCCTACATTAAAAAAAGTTCTGGGAAATTTGTGTTTTGAACCTTCTTTTAAACTCTTAACTTCTGTTTTTCTGATTATACATGTAAAACATATTGACTGCAAGAAATTTGGAAGTAACAGAAAAGTACTTTTTTAAAAGGAGAAATATATAACAAAATTTGTATTTTAGGCTCTGCATCAGCATATGCAAATACCAGTTGACTTATTGTCATAAGTTTCCAGGCAGCTGTAGCTTGGTATAGCCAAACTGAATAGCCCCCACTATATTTCTAGAACTAATGTCCACACAGTCACCCACGACAGAAACTTGGCAGGTATCCTAGATTCCTTTCCCCACTCCCCATGTCAGATTAAAACCATCAAAACTTTCTTCTTAATTTATTCTTTAATTAGCAAATATTTACTAAGTCCCTCCCTTCATGAAGTGATGATGCTGAACTGCTCATTTTTTATCTTCCTATGCTATTTTTTTCAATTGCTGCTACTATGTTGCTCCTGGAATGATGTTTCTAAAATATGCATTTGATCTTACAATGGCTTCTCAGAGCTTTCAGAGTAAACTTCACATTCTTCATTTTGGTCACTGTAACCTTCATGACACCACATTGGCCAACCATCTCATTCCATTCCGCATCCCTGGCATCCTAACCCCCAAGCAACTTGCTCTTTGTCAGGTATATCATATTCTCATTTGCCTCCCTTGCATCATTGTGGAAGGCCCTCCCCTTTCTCTCTTAATAATATCATTGATATCTATTTGTCTTATTTTCACTCAATAACTCCAGGAAGCCTTCCTGACCTCAACCTGAGTTATACGCCTCATCCAGTTTCATGTAGCCTATGATGCATGTCTCAATTATAACATATATCATATTTATCATATATTGCCTTATCTATCTGCCTCTCAAAAGCATAATAGGTACTTGAGAAACGTTTATTATGTAGGTAAATGGTATTTCTTTGGAGATTGCTTCTTTTTATGATCTGGATCACTTTGTGAATATGAATGAAAGTTCTAGAAGCAGAGGATCTAGGTGTTAAGTAAGGATTTATTTAAGATATGGATAAATAAGGAAAGCTAGGATAGGAAGGACAATTTATCATCAGAGACAAGGATGGAAATAAGTAGTTACTTTGGGTTAGTTAATGAGGGTGTGGTCCTTAGTGGTTTTACTGTATTTATTTTTTATCAGTGGTTTTAGATTTTTTTAATCAGTGGTTTTAGATAGCACCAAAAGCATGATGAGAAGGAAATATTCTGAACATTCAGAAAAATTACAATGTAAATAATTTAGTCATGTGATAGAGTCACTTTGATAGTACTTAAGTGAATGTCCATATTTTACATAAAAGTGTATAATGGAACAATAATACCTTTGAAGGTAAGGACCAAATTTAATGTTTCTTTAGTATTCCGTATATTGCTCCTTATATAAGGTGTTTGAATAAATTATTTCTACTGTCATTGAAAATATATCCAAGAATATTAAATAAAATATGTAAAGAAGGTACAGATCTTTGAGCATTATTTTAAAATATTTTAATCAGTAATTGCACATCTGGGAATACAGTGCAAATAAATAGTACTAATATACATGATAAAATGTGAGTATTAATACCTCAGGATATTTTTGAGAATCAACTAATAACATATGCAGAGCCCTTTCTACTTCTTAATAGAGGTTAACTGCTGTTAACTAATGTTATTATTTGTTTTTATCATATTTTTTAAGTTAAAAATAAATATCTGCAAGCTTTTAAAAATACAAAACTAGTAATGAATGAAAAAAAATCAGTCATGCACTGATAGTCACATAGCATAGATTCTCCTCTGTATTATACTTCCTTGAAAATTGCAAAGTTACAGTAACTAGTAGTTTGGGGTAAAAAATCTAATTTAAGAATGAATTCTTCCTATTGAGGAATTTGCTAGGTTAGTTTGAGTCAGAATGAGATTTAAACTATTGAAAGGATAAAATGGAAGAAGATACTTTATAAAAACTGACTATTTAGCTCGTATTATTCACAGACTAAGAGTCCAGTTAGTATTAATGCTGTTTACTCTTTTTTATTTTCTACGATTGACTATCTCAAGCAATTTTATTCATACAAAATACATTTCTCATTCAGACAAGGGAAATGAATAAGTTTGTCAGTTTTTCTAGTAGTTGTTTATGGCCTTTTTCAGTGTTAATTTCTTTCTTTATCGATGGTAAATTTCATGAGGGCAAAATTATGCCTGATTTATTTTCATTCTTATGTTCCAAGCATGGTAATTGGCACAGAGTGATAAATATTTATTTGTTCAACAATAAATGATTGGATGAAGACAACCTTATTACAACCATGTATTTATATTATTTGGTTCAAATAAAATTTAGACTCTAGATTTGCGTGTTAAAGAACAGCATTTTAATGCTGAATTTGCAACTATTTTCTATTTCTAACCATTTTATTTCCCACTGAATAATCTGGATCTGTTTGGTTGTCCTAATGCCTAAGTTATTGCCAGGTTTTAACTTTGGAAATAGCAAGGATTAACTAGAATACTCTAGTAGGTTCTTAATATTTTATTCCAAGCTAATTTTCACCCAGTGAATCATAACTTCACATATTTGGAGTTGTCCAAAACATGTATGACTCATTTTTTAAAATTCTATTTATGTACAGAATGAATTTTTATTTTAATATTTCACTGTCTGTTCCTGTCTTTTTTATTCTATCTCTTACTGGCTAAATAAGATATCCTAAAGCAAATACTCAGGAGTTCCTTTAAAAGGACAAATTCCCTAGAAAGCAGGAGTAGAAAATGGCTATTACCTGCTTTTCTTATTTTGTGCTGGTTTTTAACATTCTAGAATATTAATAAGTGCATATTATGTTCATGATTCATGTAGATATATTCTTAAATCCTTTAATTTAAATTTAGAATGCTATAAAACAAATAGCACATATTTTCTATGGTATCTGATGAAAATTTTTCTATTCTGTTTTTAATACATCCATTTAAAGCCCTATTTTACAAATGTAGAATGTGAAAGCCAATGGGTTATTATCTTTGTTTTGTATTTGTTAACCTAGTTGTTAATAGTACTAATATAAATTTTTAACAAAAATGCTCTCTATTTTAAATATGAGTACTGCATCACTTTCAGTTAAATACATCTGTTATAGTTTATCAAAATAACATTCTCTGACTGTATTCTTTTGATTAACCAAATATCCCCTCTCTTTGTCTTTTTGAGTAACAGCATGCTTCTATGACTCTTTAATTAAGTGACCTTACCTTACATTTGTCTCGACTGGCTTCTGTTTACAGAAATTGTAAACCAATTGAATGCTCTGAGCAGCTTAGATGAAGATCAAGATGACTGCATAAAGCAAGCAAATATGCCTTCAGCTAAATCAGCCAGTTCCTCTGAAGGTCTAAGAGCTTTCTTCCTTTCTTTCTGCTTCTGGTTGCCTGTATTTACTGTGACCTGCTACCTCTTGACTTTCTGTCTGTACTTAGCTGTCAGTTTTGTCTTTGTGCATTTCCTTTAATAAATTTTCTTTGGTAATTTGTAGTGCACCAACAGGCAACAGCATAACAGAACTTACCATCTTTAGCAAAACCCGTATCAGGATGATAGGCAATGATTTTTAAATATCTGATAACAATTGGTCATATGGCATATTTCTTTAGCTTATATATTGTAACAACATTGTTTTAGAAATATTTGCTTATATTACGTCAATTTGAATTATTCATATTTAGCAGTGAGGGATGTTTTTTCTCAGGTATATGTTAGTACTTTTTTATTGAATCAAGTTAAGATTGAGATGAGTTTTTCTATTTATTATCTGTTATTTTCAAATTCATATGCATATGTCTGTTTTATTTGAATATGTTGGTATGCTACAAAATACTTGAATGGCATTCTTTCATTGGCAAAATGCTATATCTTATTATTTGCAGGTATTATTAGTGTAAATTTTTGCAATTTGAAATGCTTCATGAATGAATGATAATTATGCTTAACTCTATGTAACCATAGTGAACTGACACATATGTTTATTTTCAGAGCTTATCAACAAACTTAACTTTTTGGATGAAGCAGAAAAGGACTTGGCCACTGTGAATTTAAATCCGTTTGGTGATCCTGATGTAGCAGAATTAAACCCGTTTGGAGATCCTGATTCAGAAGGTAGCACATTTTTCCTTTACTTTTGAAGTCTTTATCTAGTCAAGTTCTCATGATTTGTAAGGACAGAAAGAGGTTTTTTTGTTTTGTTTTAAAGACTTATACATTTTGTTTATAATGACTATTACTTATTCAATACCACTTGCAATTGATCAGCAATTCTGGGTAGCTTCTATTGAATTATTTTTAAAGAAAAAAAGCCTACATAGATGTTTACTTGGGGCTTATTTTTTTTTAATTCTTTATTAGTTTGGTCAAATAGTAAAGCTGTAATATTAGATATAACAGTATTTACTTAGCTGGCATACAGTAAAGTCTCATTATTTTGGCCTTACCAAGCAAGATCAGGTTGTGGGAAATACCCATATTATTAGGGTGGTGGAGGTGGCCTCTCTCTATATACAGCTTCTCCACCCTCACACCTCAGTCTGATGAGCCTTTCAACCCCTAATTCCCTGTCTCTAGCTGGGAACTATTCTCAGTAACAAAAGTTAAATTGTTAATGTCACAGAACAGAAGAAAAGATAAAGAGCTACTCCTGTCATATATACAACATATATAGAAGAAATAAAACCAAGGTTTTTTTTTCCTTAGTTATTTTTCTTATCAAGTAGTTTCAAACTATTAAAGCTTAGAAAAGAGCTATTAAAGAAATAAGACCTTTGTTTAATTTAATTCTGCTCAAAGTAAATGCAAGAATGGGTAACACCTATTGCGTCTTTTAGACTGCTCTTATGACATCCTTGTGAGCTTTAAAGAATTTTGCTATTGCCAATCATGGTGAAAATGAGGTTTCAATTTAAGGATTCACTGTTTTAGAGCAATATCACTTCATAATCTACTTCTCCTTCTCCTTCCTTTACTTTCTCCCTTCTTACCAAATTCTAAATTAGTAAGTTTAGATTAATGAGATTGCATTTTTTTGTGATTTATTTTATATTAAAGTATTTGAAATCTTAATGATTATAATACATCTTAGAAGTAATCTGGTTCAGCAGCCTTTTTTCATAGATTAGGGAGCTGAGGCCCAGAGGAATTAAGTAATTTGAACAATAACTTCAGGTAAATGGAGGTGGAGTTGGAGCTAAGATTACTAATCAAGTGTCTTCTTTTGACCACAAAGCTTCTTAATTACATAGTATATTTGTCTGAATACACTGAGTTAAAAAAGTTACCAAAATATTTTGAGATAGGAGTATTTGAGCTTTTCATTTTAAAATTAAATAAGTAATTTTAAAAAATAAATGTGTGTCTGTTTCCGAGGTATAGAAGAGTACTACATAATGTATGTATATATTGTATTTCTATTTTGGAGAGGTTAAGAGAGCCCGATTCAGAATCTTTAATTATGCCTATAGAGCTAAGAATAAACCTGCCAGTCAGTATTTTCTTTAAATAAACACTTCTTGGGGACTTTAGAATAAGTGTTTTCCATTAGAAGAATACTCATTTTTCTTGAAATAATTTATTATTAATTTTTATGATTGAAAACATGCATTCTCAAGTAACACAAGTAGTTAGGAAAGAAAAAAATGTGTTGCAGTTGTTTAGATATTTGGTTTTTTTTTTTTTGGTTTTGTTTTTATAGTTTCAGCTCTCCTCTTAGATTCATGACAGTCTGTGCTTCAGTGACCTGTTTAGAAAGTGACCTGTTTAGAAAGTCATTTTAAAATGTATGTTATCCTTTAAATGAAGTAATCTCATCTTAAACTCTCCTTTGTTGCTATTCTGTCATCTTCAAATCTTGCTCTATAGTTTGAGTACTTTCTTGCTTTTGGTTTTATAATTTATGAACTTGCTTGGATCAATTTTTGTTATCCTTTACCTGAAAGTAAAAATAAAAATGGCATTTCCATTGAACAGCTTTTGTCTGTTTCTTAAGCATTTGGGACTTGGGATTTATTAATAAAAAATTGAGTCGGCAAAAAAACTCTTCAGTCTCTTCTACCCTCAGAGAAAAGATAATGATTCATTTAGATTATTATAAAGGTTGTAGTGGTGTTTGAGTATTATCCTGGTGTTACTAAAGATACAGTTACTGAGTCTCTTCTCTACCTTAGGCTATTTTTAAATTCATTTCACTGTTGATTTATTATGGTTTTGTGAATTCTGTTCAATACTTTATGATTGCTTCACCATGATGCATAGAATTTCAATTTAGAGTTGTTTGTTACAGTTATCTTTTCAATATAAAGACAGTAATTTTCTGGGCTAATGTCTAAAGTGTAAGTAAAAGTAGTTTGACTCTAAAATATAAAAATCATAAATATATGTCAATGAAGAGATTTTTATGTTAATTGGATTATATTGTTTGAAAGGTCACTTATGAGACAATTATTTTTCTTGAAGATTTTAATAACCAATTTTCTGCCTTCTCCTAGAAATGTTTTGTTAGAGTTGCATGGCATAATTAAAATTACTTTTGAACTGTTCTGTGATTATCAGCTCTCTGAAACTTTTTTCTCATTTAGGGAAATGTTTATATCATTAAAATCTAAATTTTAAACAGTTTTATTATGCATTCCAGTTTTGGGTGTTTTTTTTTTGTTGGGGGGCCATGCTATGCAGCTTATGGGATCTTACTTAGTTCCCTGACCAGGGATTGGACCCGGGCCCATGGCAGTGAAAGCACAGAGTACTAACCACTGAACTGCTGTGAAACTCTCCCTAGTTTTGTTTTAAAATATTAATAAACATAAAAGCAAAATGCTGGTACTAAGTACTCCATAAATATTTTTGGAGGGCATGATGCTATTTTAGTGCTTTTTGTGCTGTGAAGTCAGAATTTTATTTTTAAGAATACCTTTGTTTTCAAATTGAAATTTGTAGTAAAATTTAGAATTTAGTGGGACACAACTATCTGCTTCTCAGTATGATTTTAATGTAGCTTTTTCAACTTTAGAAGTCTTGTTATTCCTTTATGTTATTATATAAAGTACTGACTGAATATGAATTATGTTGAAAAGGCCCATTGAAAGCTGTAAAGATTTAAGGTCTTATAGTATACAGAAACCTGCTCTTTGAAGACTTCACGAAAACAAATTCAGTGATACATGATGTATTTTTGATATATTCCAGAATGAATTTTCAGATTTCTAAGTGATCTCTGCTTGTGTAACTACCAGAGATCATTACAAAATTAAGTTCATTTTATGTTTTTTTAAAAAGCAGAAATTTTTATATATCAGTTTGGGGTGGGGCAGCTTAGTATAGTGAAATAAAATAAGCAACAATAAATATTGTACCTTTAAGAAGGTTAAAATTTCCAAAATCAGCATGCCATAAGAAGTAGACAAAAATCTTAGATATCACATCTTCTGAACTTAGCCCCACTAAAACATATTATTGATTTGCATTTTCAACCCCACAAAGTATTAATTCAAGATTGAGTATTTTTGAAGACTCAATATATAAGCAAGTATCAGGTAGTATTAATTTAATTCATCTTTTGCTATTGTTTTATAGAACAAATCACTGAAACAATTTCACCTAAAAAACCAGAAGAATCCTTTTATAGTAACAGCTATAATCCCTTTAAAGAGGTACAGACTCCACAGTATTTGAACCCATTTGATGAGCCAGAAACCTTTGTAACTGTAAAGGATTCTCCACCCCAGTCTACAAAAAGAAAAAATATAAGACCAGTGGACATGAGCAAGTATCTTTATGCTGATAGCTCTAAAGCTGAAGAAGAAGAGTTGGATGAGTAAGTACATTTCATTTTGCAATCATCATATTTTAACTAAAGAGGTCTTTCTGTAATATACCTTTGTGTGCATGTATGCTCAGTCGTGTCCAACTCTTTGCGAACTCATGGACTGTAGTCCACAGGCTCTTCTGTCCAGGGGATTAGCGGCAAGAATTCTGGAGTGGGTTGCCATTTCCTCCTCCAAAGGATCTTCCTGACCCAGGGATTGAACCCACATCTTCTGCATTGGCAGGTGGATTCTTTACCACTGAGCCACTTGGGACGGCCTAATGTACCTTTAGATGGGTAAAAAGAGGTCTGCTGCTGCCTCTGTTTGGTCACTGAGTCATGTCCAACTCTTTGGAATCCAATGGACTCTAGCCCACCAGAGTCCTTTGTCCATGGGATTTCCCGGGCAAGAATACTGGAATGGGTTGCCATTTCCTTCTCCAGGGATCTTCCCTACACAGGGACTGAATCTGCGTCTCCTGCATTAGTGGACAGATTCTTTACTGCTAAGCCACCAGGGTAACCCAAAAAGATGTCTGTCCCTATGTTAATATACAGTTTATAAGTTAGTATCTATCTCATCCCCAACCTAAATTTTTATAATCTTGACCCTCATTCTCTCATCCTCTTCCACATGATTATGTATGCATCTTAAACTAACAAATGAAGGAAATATGTTTCTGGAGTCTCTGGTTAGAATTCCAATTGTATCTTTCCAAGCAACCATGTTATAAATGGTATATATAAGTGTTTTTAATTGATTCTTGAAGGCATTACACTTCAGTTATGTTATGGGTCTATTGTGGGAGCTAAATAATTATTTCTGATATTGATTTGATGAGAAGATTTATTCAAATGCCAAGCAATGAGATCATGACATTTATAAATTCAGAATTAACTGCTTTTGCGTTATTGTTTCTACCCAAAAGAGAGGTTTATTGACCACAGACTCAATATATAAATAGTGTGATTAGGGCTTCCATTTTACTCAAATCCAGATTAGGGATAGGAGGGTGCATTCACATTGTATTCAGGAATTGTACACTGCAACCCATGTAGCTGCACATTGTGGCCCTGAGTATGTTTTAAAAGCAGCATAAAACTTTTAGCCATAATGGAGTGGCATGGAGTATTTATAGCTTTTTGTCTTACACAACTGAAAAACTGAATAAAATATATAAAACAGCAGTTTTGGGACATAAAATTGCACAGGACCCCTGAGGGAACAGAAACAAGGAATGTGAACCCTACAGTTGTCCAAGCCTTATTAATGGGAGAGTATTTCCAAGTGCAATTCAGAGAGAGAGAATCCAAACACTCCAGAATCTCCCTGTGCTGAGGAGGCAGAGTTTGGACTTTGAAGGTACTGAGGTAGCTAGAATTTGTGGACAGAGTATCAGAGAGGAGAAAGCTACTCATAAAGAGTTTCAGCAATCTGTAGAAAGTTTCTCTTGAGTCTTTGAGTACTAATCAGAGGATAGGGCTTCCCTGGTGGCTCAGACAGTAAAAAATCTGCCTGCGATGCAGGAGACCCCGGATTGATCCCTGGGTTGGGAAGATCCCCTGGAGAAGGGAACAGCTACCCACTCCAGTATTCTGGCCTGAGAATTCCATGGACAGAGGAGCCTGTTGGGCTACAGTCCATGGGGTCACAGAGAGTCAGACATGACTGAGCGACTTCCACTTCACAATCAGAGTATACATATGAGGAAGTTACTGAGAGCAAAGAATTAGACAGAACAATCCCTGGAGTTCACTCAGGATCAAGAGTAGTTTGGATTTCCACCAGCCAGAGAGAAAAGACATCCTAACATATGGGACATTGAGTTGAGTCCACAGAAAAGTATTGTCCCAGTAGTGGGACCAAATTAACCCTGGACTAAAGGCTATTGTAGGCTTTCCCAACAAAGTTTAAAAGCAAATCTCAAAATAATCAGAATAATTTCATATAATTGTATCCCACACAGAGCCCAAAAATATTAAAAAGAATGCTAAAAAATTCAACATCCAACACAAAATTCACAATGTCTGATAGCCAATCAAAAGTTGATCAGGCATGTAAGGAAGCAGGAAGTTCTGACCACTAATGAGGAGGAAACTCAGTCCTTAAATATGGATGCAGAAATGGTTCAGATGATGAAATTAATAGACAAATGTGGTAGTTTAACTATTATATAAATATACTCCAGATATTCAAGAAGGTGGAAGAAATCATTAGCATGGAATACAAAAAGTAAATTCAAATTCAGTTTATAAAGATGAAATATACAAAATCTGATGTAAAATACACTGGATAGGATTAATCCCATGTTAGATACTGCAGAAGGAAGTATTAGTGAACCTAAATGCTTAGCAATAGAAATTCTCTAGATTAAAGTATAAAGGGAAAAAAAGTGAACAGAGGATCAGTGGGCAACTTCAGTTAGCCTAACGTAAGTGTAATTGAAGTTCCCAAAGGAGAGGAAAGAAGATGAGGGAAACAGAAAAAAATGTTTGAGGAAATAATGACCAAAAGTTTTAGAAATTAAAAACATATGTAAATCTACATGTCTAAGTAGCTGGATAAACCACAAGAATGATGAAGAAAACTATACCCAGGCTTCTTAACAAAAGCAATTCAAGTTAGAAGATAGTGGGGTAATATATAACTATACATGCTATTTGAAGATATATAGTACTATCTTTTTTTCATGGATGACATAATCATTTATGTAGAAAATTAAAAGTAATCTCTACAAAGTCTACTATAACTAAAAAGTAAATTTAGCAAGGTAAAGGATACAAGGTCAATTTATAAATTCAGATGTATTTCTCAATAGTAACAATTAACAATCAGAAATAGAAAATTCTAAAATACATATACAAAAGCATCCAAAAAAATAAACCAAAACTCAGGGATAAATTTGGACGAAGATGTTCAATGCAATACCTATATGCTGAAAACAATAAAACATTGCTGAGACAAATAATGGAGAGAAATGTTATAGCCATGGATTCAAATTGATCTATAGATTCAGTGCTATCCCAATCAAAATTTTGGTGTATTTTTTATAATAATTGATAACACTAATTCTAAAATGCATACAGAAATATGATGGACCTAGAATAGCCAAAAGAATTTTGTAAAAGAATAAAGGTTGAGGACTAACCCTACCCAGTTTCAAGACTCATTAACCAAGACATTCTGATATTGGCTTAAAAGTAAACATATAATTAAATGAAAGAGAATATAAATAAATCTATACCTAGATCCACACCTATATTGCCATTTGATTTTTGACAAAAGTAGCACGGGAAGTCAGGCAAGGATAATCTTTACAACAAACGCTGCTCAAATAATTAAAGTATTATTATACTTTAATAATTAAAATATCCCACCCCTCCAAAAAAGAATTGCGGTCCTTACCTCACAACAAATATAAATTTTAACTAAAAATAGATCATACCTTAAAAGTGAAAATTGAAACATGGGAACTTTTAGAAGAAAACATAGGAGAAAAATGAATTAGGCAAAAATTTCTTGAATAGAATGCAAAAAAAAAGTCAAAGGAAAAAAGTTATAATTCAGATTTCTTTAAAGTTAAATCTTTTGCTGTTTAAAAAACACTTGTGAAGATTAAAAGGCATGCCACAGTGTGGCCAGACTTCTTTGTAAAATACCTATCAGTCAAGAGTTCTATCAAGTATATGTAAAGAATGCTAGCTCAATGATAAGACAGCCTGTCTGTTTTAAAGAGAGAAAAGATTTAAACAGTCATTTCACAGAAGATATAAGAATAGTCAATGTGTATGTAAAAAGTTCTTCAACATCTTAGTCATCAAGGAAATGCAAATTAAAATCATATAAGATGCCAGTACACACCCACCTGAATTGCTCAAATTTAAAAGACTTTACTATACCAGATACTGTCAGGGACATGGAGCCACTGGTACTCTCAGAACTCTCAAAGTTCTAAATGCAGCTATTTTAGAAAAAGAAGTTGCCAGTTTTTGAAAAATTTAAACATATTTCTAATGACCTAACATCCCATTCCTAGGTATTTAACCAAAAGAAATCAAAGCATATGTCCACAAAAAGTCACATACATGAGTATTTTAACAGCTTTATTTATCATAATAGTAAGATATGGTAATAACCCCAGTGTCCGCCAATAGTCAAATAAATAAGCAAATTGTAGTATATCCATAACAGTGGAATACTACTCAGTAATAAAGAACAAACTATTGATACATGTAAGTGCATGGATCAGTTTGAAAGTTATTATGCTGAGTGAAAGAAGTCAGACCAAAAAAGAGCATATACTATATGATATCCTTTATTTAAAACTGGAAAATACAAACAGTCTGTAATGAGAGAAAGTAGACCCATAGTTGCCTGAGACTGGAGGTGGGGGGAGGGATGGATGGATTAAATGGGATACAAGGAAACTTGTGGAGAATTGGAAATGTTTGTAGTCTTGATCGTGCTGATGGTTTCATTCTTATGTGCATATATAAAAACTCATCAAGTTATACTTTTTAAATATGTGCCATTTACTCTATATCAATAATACCTAAATAAAGCTGTTAAAAAAAAACAAAAACCCACAGCAATATTTAACTTTATTAACAGAAATACTCTGTCACATGAGTGATTCCTAGCCTAGATTTCTTGGGCTTTAGGTTTGTTTGATGAAAATAATTGATGTGAAACAGGGGAGATCTACAGAATATTTTACATTTCCTAAAAGCTAAATAATAATTATATGTTTGCTTATAGTGAGGCTATATGGGTCTTTGTTTTCCTTGGAAATACTGAATTTCATTGTACTGATGTTTATTTAGACCTTAAGAAAAAGTTATTTCTTTCAAAATGCAGTGTAGTAGGAAATTTTTTGTTTTTTTTTATTTGTTGGAGGCTAATTACTTCACAACATTTCAGTGGGTTTTGTCATACATTGACATGAATCAGCCATAGAGTTACACGTATTCCCCATCCCGATCCCCCCTCCCACCTCCCTCTCCTCCCTACTCCTCTGGGTCCTCCCAGTGCACCAGGCCCGAGCACTCGTCTCATGCATCCCACCTGGGCTGGTGATCTGTTTCACCATAGATAATATACATGCTGTTCTTTCGAAACATCCCACCCTCACCTTCTCCCACAGAGTTCAAAAGTCTGTTCTGGGTTATATGGGTTGAGAGGGGAGTAATCAAAAGGCTCCTTTGATGTACAGAAGCCGGGAGCAGTTGCCTTGTGTGCGGTAAGAAATGTCACTCCTCTCTGTACGTTGGTCAGCTCCCACCTTGAGCACTACTTTTCTTCTAGGTGCTGCCCTTTATAAGGGGCGCTGATGATTCAAAGCTTTAACAGAGTAGAGTGAACAGAGCCATTAAAATGTCCAGAAACCACATCAAATGAGCAGTGACTGAGGACATAGGGACTGTTTGACTTAGTAAAGAAGTGGTTTAAGGGAACTACAATAACCAAGTTTAAATATTTGAAAGACTTGTTTGAAAGAAGAAGGTAGTTGACTTGTTTTCTGTTAGCCTGGAACTGCATTTCTCAACCTTTGCTCATTTTACAGCACATGGGCAATACCTCTCACATGTGCTACATGCTTCCATGGGTATAGCTAGGTTTTGATAAAACTAAAAAATAGCTCTAACCTCCTATCAGAACAGGAATTATGTCATGATAATCATTGATTCAAAACCCAGGTTGAGATCTCAATACTAATGAAGAACTATACAGGACTTGAAAAAGTTGGCTCTACTCTTCCTGAAGTTGTGTTTGTTTTCTTTGAAATAGCTAATGTGTGATCAAAATAAAATTTCTCAAGGGTGGTGTAGGTGCTGAGTAATAGCCACACACCTAGAGTATTTGAATGTAAATGCAAACTTTAAAGACAAGCATTCAGTCACTCCAAGATGCATGAATATTACACAACGTACACACACCCTGCTCTCTCCTATTAACAAATTAAAGAGACATCTAATGTTTGCTTAAACTTTTAAAATGCCTTAATAAAAACTAAAATCAGAATGACTAGGTGTTTCCTTTTGACCATTCTTTTTCCACATGAAAGTCACAGCCTTTACAAGTTTCCCATGAATAAAGAACATTCTGAATTGCTCAATCATCTGAGGTTACCAGAGGAGCCTACAAACACTCAGCTTTTTTGTAAGAACATTATCCATAAATTTCGAAGGTTGCTCGTCAGGTAATAATGTCCAGGAAGAACTCTGTTAATTACTTACCTGGTATTTCTCATCTTCGTCTCCAGAAGTTTGTTGGTCTAACTTAAGTGGCAAAAATCTTCCAGAAGTTGTTCTTACTTCAATAATAAACTTATGACTTTTCATCAAGATGCTTGTATGACTCATCTTCCATTACCAAACACTTCCTGTGTCCTCTGACATGAAATTTTCACAAATAAATAGTGCTGAGTTCTGTGATGTGTAAAACAGCCTTCAGAAATTCAGCGTATGTATCAGCTCCAGGAGAATGTATGCATACTTAAGTTCTTTTAGCACTTGTCCTTTACACTTATCAACTGTATGGTTTTCCCAGTTTTCTCATGTTGGGGGTTAGTTCAGCCCTTGCAGTTATGCAAGAAAACTGAGAAGTGATAGAGCATTAATATTTTTAGAGCATTTATGGGATGAACTTTTGAGGTCCAGCATGAAATCATTGATGTGGGTGTACATCGATTTATCAAGGGAAGTTGTCGTTGAAGTTTAATCAGAAAAGTCACACACTTATTTTAATACGTTTGAATTGTTTTCCCAAAGAAATATAAACTTTCAAAGTGAGAGGAAAAGAGTATAAGTTTCACTCCACACTTTCTTCACTGTGTTTGCTAACCCTGTTTCTAATCAACTTTAGTTTTTCTTTCTATAATACTTTTTCTTATTTTTTTAAAAAATGAATAATATCATTTAAAGTTACTCTGTCCAATTTTTCACTTAATATAACTGAGTTTTTAATTCACAATGAATTAATGATACTACTAATGTATTAGTTTTGAACAGTACAAGAATAAAAATAATTGTTGTTTATTCATAGCGATGTGAGATGCCATGAAATAGATGATTCAGATCAGAGTTGATTAACAGAATGTGGAAATTATGCTAATTCCTTTAATAATTTTTCCTTACTAAAAATGCTGTTCAAGTATTTTTAAATGTACTTATTAGAAATTATATAATTCTTGTCATTACAAAGGAGGGGAAAATTTGTGTGTGCTGAGTTGTGTCTGGGTCTTTGCAGCCCCATCAAGAACCTGGAAAAAGAAGAGCAAATACACAAAGCAAGCAGAAGAAAGGAAATAAAGAGCAGAAATCAATGCAACTGAAAACAGAAAAGCAACAGAGGAAAAAAAAATCAATGTCACAAAGCAGTAGTTTTTTGAAAAGACTGATAAAATTGATCATCGCATAACTTGTAGCATAACTGACAAAGAAAAAAGAGAGGATCCAAATTACCAATACCAGAAATGCAACCAGGGATATCACTACAGACCCTGCAGACACACAAAGATAACAAGAGAATACCACGAAAGAAACTTTACGCACATAAATTTAACAACTTCAATGAAATGGGCCACTTTCTCAAGAAAGACGACTATCACTCAGCCAATATGAAATATGTAAGCTCAATAGCCCTGAAAATGATTTTTTAAATTCAATTTATAATTTTAAAACTCTCCAAAAAGAAATTTCCAGACCTCCTTTTCACTGGAGAATTCTATGAAACATTTAAAGAATAATAATCACCAATTCTGCACAATCTCTTTCAGAAAATAGATGAGGAGACACTTTCCAACTCCTTTATGAAATTAGTATTACCTTGGTACCAAAACCAGGCAACAGGACACAAACAAAAACATAAAACTACAGACCAATATCCCTCATGAATGTTTCTTAACAAAATATTGTCAGATATAATTCAACAAAATGAATTATATACCATGAATAGGTAAAATTTATCTCAGGAATACCAGGCTGTTTCATTATTTGAAAATCAATCAGTATAATCTACCATGGTGATAAACAAAAGAATAAGAATTACATGATCATATTTATCAATGCAGAAAAACATTTGTCTAATTACAAAGTATGCTAATATTCAAGTGGTTAGAGGGAGGCAGAGAGATGTGAAGAAAAAGGATAGTTCTAGATATCTTTGTAATAGTTACTAAATAAGTTAAATAAAAGTTGAATGCAATTTAGTATTGTAAATTCAGTTATATAAAACACACTGAAAAATTGCCTGTCTTAAGGAATTTTATCATTTTCTCCTGTTAAGTACAAATCCTTTGCAATGTGCCCAGTATACTACTAGAGATCAGTGGAGAAATAACTCCAGAAAGAATGAAGAGATGGAGCCAAAGCAAAAGCAACACCCAGTTGTGGATGTGACTGGTGATAGAAGCAAGGTCCAATGCTGTACAGAGCAATAGTGCATAGGAACCTGGAATGTTAGGTCCATAAATCAAGGCAAATTGAAGTGGTCAAATAGGAGATGGCAAGAGTGAACACTGACATTTTAGGAATCAGCAAACTAAAACGGAATGGATTGGGTAAATTTAACTCAGATGGCCACTATATATCTACTACTGTGGGCAAGAATCCCTTAGAAGAAATGGAGTAGCCATCATAGTCAACAAAAGGGTCCAAAATGCAGTACTTGGATGCAATCTCAAAAGCGACAGAATGATCTGTTTGTTTCCAAGGCAAACCATTCAATATCACGGTAATCCAAGTCTGTGCCCTGACCCGTAATGCTGAAGAAGCTGAAGTTGAACTGTTCTATGAAGACCTACAAGACTTTTTAGAACTAACACCCAAAAAAGATATCCTTTTCATTATAGGGACTGGAATGCAAAAGTAGGAAGTCAAGACACACCTGACTGCTGCTACTGCTAAGTTGTTTCCGTCATGTCCGACTCTGTGCGACCCCATAGACGGCAGCCCACCAGGCTCGCCCGTCCCTGGGATTCTCCAGGCAAGAACACTGGAGTGGGTTGCCATTTCCTTCTCCAATGCATGAAAGTGAAAAGTGAAAGTGAAGTTGCTAAGTCTTGTCTGACTCTTAGCAACCCCATGGACTGCAGCCTACCAGGCTCCTCTGTCCATGGAATTTTTCAGGCAAGAGTGCTGGAGTGGGGTGACATTGCCTTCTCCAGTAAACACCTGGAGTAACAGACAAATTTGGCCTTGGAGTAAAGAATGAAGCACAGCAAAGGCTAATAGAGTTTTGGCAAGAGAATGCACTGGTCATAGCAAACACCCTCTTCCAACAACACAAGAAAAGACTCTACACATGGACATCACCAGATGGTCAACACCAAAATCAGATTGATTATATTCTTTGTAGCCAAAGATAGAGAAACTCTAAACAGTGAGCAAAAACAAGACTGGAAGCTGACTGTGGCTCAGATCATGAACTCCTTATTGCCAAAACAGACTTAAATTGAATAAAGTATAGAAAACCACTAGACCATTCAGGTATGACTTAAATCAAATCCCTTACAATTGTACAGTGGAAGTGAGAAATAGATTTAAGGGGCAAGATCTGATAGACAAGAGTGTCTAAAGAACTACGGACGGAGGTTCGTGACATTGTACAGGAGAGAGGGATCAAGAACATCCCCAAGAAAAAGAAATGCGAAAAAGCAAAATGGCTTTCCAAGGAGGCCTTAAAATAGCTGTGAAAAGAAGAGAAGCAAAAAGCAAAGGAAAAAAGGAAAGATATACCCATTTTAATGCATAGTTCCAAAGAATAGCAAGGAGAGATAAGAAAGCCTTCCTCAATGGGCAGTGCAAAGAAAAAGAGGAACACAATAGAATGAGAAAGACTAAAGATCTCTTCAAGAAAATTAGAGATACCAAGGGAATATTTTGTGGAAAGATGGACTCAATAAAGGACAGAAATGTATGGACCTAACAGAAGCAGAAGATATTAAGAAGAGGTGGCAAGAGTACACAGAAGAACTGTACAAAAAAGATCTTCACCAGCCAGATAATCACAATGGTGTGATCACTCACCTAGAACCAGACATCCTGGAATGTGACGTCAAGTGGGCCTTAGGAAGCATCACTATGAACAAAGCTAGTGGAGGTGATGGAATTCTAGTTGAGCTATTTCAAATCCTAAAAGATGCTGCTGTGAAAGTGCTGTGCTCAAAATGCCAGGAAGTTTGGAAAACTCAGCAGTGGCCCCAGGGCTGGAAAAGGTCAGTTTTCATTCCAATCCCAAAGAAAGGCGATGCCAAAGAATGCTCAAACTACCACATAATTGCAGTCATCTCACATGCTAGTAAAGTAATGTTCAAAATTCTCCAAGCCAGGCTTCAACAGTACGTGAACTGTGAACTTCCAGATGTTCAAGCTGGTTTTAGAAAAGGCAGAGGAACTAGAGATTAAATTGCCAACATCTGTTGGATCATTGAAAAAGCAAGGGAGTTCCAGGAAAACATCTATTTCTACCTTATTGACTATGCCAAAGCTGTTAACTGTGTCGATCACACTAAACTGTGGAACATCCTTAAAGAGATGGGAATACCAGACCACCTGACCTGCCTCTTGAGAAACCTGTATGCAGGTCAAGAAGCAACAGTTAGAACTGGACATGGAACAACAGACTGGTTCCAAATACGAACAGGAGTATGTCAAGGCTGTATGTTGTCACCCTGCTTATTTAACTTATATGCAGAGCATATCATGAGAAACGCTGGGCTGGAAGAAGTACAAGCTGCAATCAGGATTGCCTGGAGAAATTGCAGTAATCTCAGATATGCGGATGACACCACCCTTATGGCACAAAGTGAAGAACTAAAGATCTTCTTGATGAAAGTGAAAGAGGAGAGTGAAAAGTTGGCTTAAAATTCAGCATTCAGAAAACTAAGATCATGGCATCCGGTCCCATCACTTCATGGGAAATAGATGGGGAAACAGTGGAAACAGTGATAGGCTTTATTTTTGGGAGCTCTAAAATCACTGCAGATGGTGACTACAGTCATGAAATTAAAAGACGCTTACTCCTTGGAAGGAAAGTTATGACCGATCTAGAAAGGGTATTAAAAAGCAGAGACATTACTTTGTTAAAGGTTAAAAGTTAAAAGTCAAGGCTATGGTTTTTCCAGTAGTCACACATGGATGTGAGAGTTGAACTATAAAGAAAACTGGACGCAGAAGAATTGATGCTTTTGAACTGTGGTGTTGGAGAAGACTGTTGAGAGTCCCTTGGACAGCAAGGAAATCCAACCAGTCCATCCTTAAAGGGAGATCAGTTCTGAGTGTTCATTGGAACGAATGGTGTTGAAGCTGAAACTCCAATACTTTGGCCACCTGATGCGAAGAGCTGACTCATTTGAAAAGACACTGATGCTGGGAAAGATTGAAGGCAGGAGGAGAAGAGGATGATAGAGGAAGAGATGGTTGGATGGCATCACCAACTCAATGGAAATGATTTTGGTTAATCTCTGGGAGTTTTTGATGGACAGGGGGACCTGGCGTGCTGTGGTCCATGGGTTCGCAGAGTCAGACACGACTGAGTAACTGAACTGATCCTTAAATCCTCAAAATTTTTCTTAAATCTAATCATACTTATATAGCAAGTTAATAATGATTATTGTGGCAGCTACCATGTTACAGACTTCTGTGGAAATTTGTTATAGAGAGATGTAATTAGGAATAGTTTTTAAAAATATCACCCATATAGTTCACATGTCAATTTATTCAGTTAGATTGAAGTGGGTTTGTTCAGTACTGAAACATTTAACATCAGATAGCAAAGAGTAAGTTTTGTGGGGGAGAGGGGAGATTTTTTTTCATTTTATAAGTTTTGGAGTTAAAAAAAATTTTTTTTAATTCCATTTCTTTATTGTTACCTCCCTTTGAACTACTTTTAGTGTTTGAAAAATAACTTGGTAAGGCCTGTAGAGGTAAGAGAGATTCTGAGACTGTATCTCCAGCTCAATGAGGAGGAGTCACATGACACTAACTGTTGCGATTAGTACAGGTTGAGAGTGACCAACAAGTATGGTTTCCTTCCCCTCTCTCGTTTAGATTACTTGGTACCCAGAGTCTCATGAGAGCAGACCGTTGTTAGGCAGGGATGTAGATACTTGGTTATTGGTTCTGAAAGAATCTACTTCTGTTGCAGTTAAAAGAACATACGTAACTGAATACAGAAGTGTATTACCAGTACAGGCCTTATATAACTAGATGGAATTCCCTTGGTATACTTAGTATGTTTGGGTGGTCTGGGTGTTAGCCTTGTAGACTCAGAAATGCTATTGTTACTGTGCATACAAGGTATTGAACTCTAGGGAACAGAGTGGTATTGCAAAAAAAAAAAAAAAAAATTGCAACAAACTAATAAAAATAACAAAATAAGTTTATTACTTTTATTATAATAGCAATGTTTTAATAGGAATAGGAAGAATAGTCATCGTATATACTAGATACCTGTGTTTATCGATGACTAACTGACTTCCCTGGTGGCTGAAATGGTAAAGGATATGAAATTTACTCAGTCATGTCTGACTCTTTACAACCCCATGGGCTGTACAGTCCATGGAATTCTCCAGGCCACAATACTGGAGTGGGTAGCCTTTACCTTCTCCAGGAAGTCTTCCCAACCCAGGGATTGAACCTAGGTCTCATATCACAGGCGGATTCTTTACCAGCTGCGCCACAAAGGAAGCCCAAGAATACTGGAGCAGGTAACCTATCCCTTCTCCAGTGGATCTTCCCAACCCAGGAATCGAACCAGTGTCTCCCCTGCATTGCAGGCAAATTCTTTACCAACTGAGCTATCAGGGAAGCCTCAAATGGTAAAGAAACTGCCTTAAATGCAAGAGACCTGGGTTCAACCCCTGGGTCAGGAAGATCTCCTGGAGAAGGGAATGGCAATCCACTCCTATATTCTTGCCTGGAGAGTTGCATAAACAGAGGAGCCTGGTGGCCTATAGTCCATGGAATCGCAAAAAGTCAGACATGACTGAGCGACTTTCACTTTCTTTTAACTTCTTTCAACTGGATAAATATCTACTCATAGAGTTAACAGGAAAGGAAGGTTTTCTGTCTGGACCTAAACTCTAGGTAGGGGAAAAAAGAGGACTTCTCTAGGAAGTTATAAGCATAAACATACCCTCATGTGGTTTTGATGTTATGTTGGCAGGATAGCCCGGGAACACCGCCCCACACCCCACCCCCCGCCCAAGCCAAGAAAATAAGATACTTGGCAAATCCAAGCATGAAACACTCTGAACAGCTCTCCCAGCTCAGACTACAGAGGATTTCCTCAATAAGTCCTGAACTCACAATCTAGGATTACAAAATACACAAGTAAATCGTTTATTAAGAGAAGAGTCAAGACCAGGATTATAAATGCAAGGAATTCAAATGATAGATTTATCAGATAAAGACTATAAAATAAATATGTACAAATGATTAATGACTCAAATCTCTGTACCTAAGGTATTATATACAAGCCATATAAGGAAATATGCTTATGAAATTAAAATTCATGGAGAATTGAACATTAAATTAGACACAATGAAACGAGAAAAGGTTAACTGGATCTTGTGAAGAATGTGAAGGAGTTATTCAGAATGTAGAACAGGAGATATATAAATTTGTAAAAATATGTAGGAAAGAGGTAATTCAACATAATTTGATATGATTTTCTAGCAAAAAGAATAGAGAAAATAACAAAGAGGCTATCAAAGGCATAGTGGCTGATGATTTTTCAGAACTACTGAAACACGTGAGTCTCCAGACTCAGGAAAATTCAAGAAGTCTGAAGCCAGATAAATTAAAAGAAATACACACTTAGACATGTTGTAGTAAGATTGCTCAAAACCAGACATAAGGAGATCTTAACAACAACCAGAAATGAGATAAATTACAAAAGAGCAGTACTAAGCCAACAGTGGGCTACTATTTCAAAGCACTGAGGTGAATTAACTAACAACTAGAATAAATTACCCAGCTAAACTATCATTTAAGTATGAGACTGAAATAAAGACATTTTCAGTGCCTGGGAGAATTTGCTATTAAAAGAGCTTCACTGAATGAACTTCTAAAGGATAGTCCCTAATAAGTGAATTTTAACACAGAGGAAGAGATGAAATGCAAGGGAAAAAACGTTTGGTGAGAGGAGCATTAAAAAATAAATAAATGTTTCCTCATCTTATTTCCTTTTCTGTGGATGTGGAGAACACATAGGATTTACTTTCATTACAAACATTTTCCCAACGTCTGTATATAATGGAGCTGAGTGTGACTTTGTATTTTAAAGATTTTAAAATACTTCTTAAAAGGGAAGATTTTATAGTTAATGATTCACAAAACAAAAGATTAATTGTGACTATTTCCAAATTGTAAGTTATCATTGGTTTGGGTTTTTCCTTATTTTCAGTATGTTCTAGTTTTGTAAATAAAGATATTACAGTATTTTAGTTGGGAATAAACTATTTTTTTTTAAAGATATGTAACAGTAATTCCTCTTCATTTAGATCAAATCCTTTTTATGAACCTAAACCAACTCCTCCTCCAAACAATTTGCTAAGTCCAGTTCAAGAACTGGAAACTGAAAGGCGAGTAAAAAGAAAAGCCCCAGCCCCACCAGCCATCTCACCAAAGACGGGAGGAGTAAATGAAAACACAGGTGTTTCTGCAGGAAGAGATTTCTCCACTTCTCCTAAGGTAGGAGTTTAATCTTATTAAAATATGTATTAATGTTTGCTTGTTTTCAAATTAAGAAAAGTCATGGTTAGCTATTAATACTTTGATGATATCAAAGCAAAATAAAAGTAAATCAATTATACTGCAACATTGTATATACATTTGGAAGTCTATAAATTTATAGTACGTTATAGATTGGATTGTCTGGGTTAAGATTTGCTTTTTAAATGCTGTTTTGAAATCAGAGGGAGAAAAGCAGTATAATTGTAGGATTGGTGCTTTGCAAAAAGGATATATTCTAAAGCAGCTAGTCGTGATAGACAGCTTACTCTAATACAGAGGAAAGAATAGAAATCATATTTTTGAGAAATGTACCAGAAAGATTGACACCCAGTGCAGAGAAATACTTTGCTGAAGAATTTCAATATTGTCCCTTTGATTTATGTCAGATTACAATTGTGGTCTTATTGTCATTCTTTTTAGAAATGTTAATGGATAATAACTTCATGGAAAGGTAAAGTGCAGTCTTAGAACAAAGTCTAAAGCTTCTAAATGGTTTGACTGCAAATAGTATATCTTTCATCTTAAAGGTAGAGATGTTGGATTTAGCAAGTTTTTTAAGGTAAATAACTCATGACAGTACTCATGAGTGTTTTGTTGTTGTTACCATATGACATTATTTAATTCTCACAGGTAGTTAGGGGGGAAAAGAGATGAACTTGAATTCAGAAGGATAAAGGTCACAGGTTCCCCAGCCAACAGACAGGATTGGAACTGGCATATTCATTAATTACGTGCTCTCTGGACCATATTCCATCTCAGATGCCTGGGCTGCTGCTTTTCTCAAGGGCATCAAGTTTCAGTAGTTTCTGTTGTATTTTATAGTTCTTTCTGTGCCTTTCATTAAATGCCAGAGTTCTGAAATAGTTTGTTTGCTTTTATTTTCGTTGTTTGAGGGGGAGTGAGTTCACTGAGGTCCTCACTCTGCCATTCTATAAGTCAGTCTCCAGGTGTGTGTTTTTATATCAGGTGTGTTTAACTGTGTGTAACTTTAGGAGGAGAAACTAGGACTAAATTCTGTCTTGCTATTGGCTAGGGAAGTTGGGAGTGGAGTCTATAAATGAAGGCAATAGAAAATAGAAATATAAAGCAAAAGAGATGGTCAATTCCTATACCCATGAGAGGAAAAATAAAGGCAGCAATTGAGGCAATGGTCAGAATAAAAAAGCTGTTTAGATTCTTTATCCTTTCTAGCCATCAAGAGTACCTACAACTGTCCTGTTTCCCTGAATCTCTATTCTTGTTGCCTACTCTCTCCCTGTCCCCCTTCTGTAGGCCATTGAAGTTTGAAGCTAATCACAAAATCCTAATCTCTTCATAGGTGAATGGAAAGGAATTTAACAGTACCTTATTGTGTGCCAGGCAATGTTCTATAACTTCATTTGATCCACAAAACAACCTGAGAAGTAAATACCATTATTTCCTTTTTACACTGAGAAACTGAACCTTAGTTAAGTAACTTGCTCAAAGTGATAAAACTGGTATTGACAGTGCCAGGATTAAAATTCAGGTTTTTTGAGTCTAAAACCCACGTTTCCCATTGTGCCTTTCTACCTCTAGAGAGGTATTTCCAGTTTCAACTTAGAACTCTAAATACATTTTTCCATAGAAATATTATTACTCATGGTGATTGAATTCTATTGTAGTGAAGTAAAACATAGCTATTTTTTATGTTGTTTTGAAGGTAGTGTTCCGTTGTAGACATATTATGGAATTAATGATCTTTATGGGGAAAACTGAGCATTTTACCACCATGCTTCTCTTGGAAAATGCCTCATCATGTTCAGATACACAATCAGTTGTATTCACAGTAACCTGCTGATCTGGAAGTTAGTTTGGATAACTCAACTGTGTGAAACACAACTATGAAAGATTAATTTCAAAAAAGATTGCTAATATTATTAAATGAGAAAAAACAAAGTATATAACTGTATAGTATGATAACTTTTGTATGTGTAAAGTTTTATTTAAAAGGCTTTATTCACACACATATATACACATAGACAGACATGCATGCTCCTATACATTATGGAAGGACTCACAAGTAACTTTGAGGAGAAAGATCTTGAGGGGATGGTGGATATGTACAAGATTGAAGGAGACATTTCTTTTCCTTTTTCCCCTTTCTATGTTGTTTAAATATTTGAATTTTATAAAATGTTTTTCTTCTCTCTTTGTTATACTCAGAGGCTATTGAGTAATGAGATCATGGATCTTTTTTATTGTTGCCTTTTGTACAAGATACCAGATGACATTTCCCCCCAAAATTCATCCCTCAAAATAGAGAAAGTTACTCTCAGGTTTGACCAGCAGTATTAGCTTCGTGGTGGCCTGGGTTTCCATCAGACACCTCATTGTTGTGCACTGGGAACCAAGCATAGAGGCTTAAGAATAGAAAACGTGATCTTCTATTCTGTTTCCATAGCACAAATCTTTTTATTTTGTATATTTATGTAAGATTTCAAAACTGAACCATTGCCCCCCACCAAAAAAAAGAAAGAAATTGGAAACCACTAACTGCACAGTTATATGTGAGATAAGGAAGAAGATTAGAATCAATGGCATATTGATGATAATCAAAAATGATAAATGATAGCTGAAAAAGAGCAGTGGCATGGGGCTTATTATAGGAATAGACTTGTTTGTGTATGTGTGCATTTATGTGTGTGCATATCCAAGTAGTTCCTGAAGACTTTGTTTGCAGTATTAAAGTTTAGTAAAATAATGACCATTTTGACAACCTTGAGTCAAAATGAAAAAGTCTTATTATGCTTCATATCCAATGTTCTGTTTAGGAAAGCAGGACAGTGTGTTTTATATCAAAATATTTATACTAAAATTAGTGTTTTGATCCTTAAAACAATATGCTTCTTGGCCAATTATTTACTATATTTTAAAATTGAAAAGGAAGCAATAGTTCAAATAAGTGTATGGGAAAAGAAAACAAACTCAAAATTTAGTTGAATAATAAAAGAATATTTATACCAAATATCTATATTTTGTTTTGGATAACAAAATGCTAAACTGCACTCAGTAGCAATTGACTGCAGAGGCTAATCACTGTCATAGAATGAGTGCTTAGCCAGATGATTACTTTCCTCCAACTGTAATCTGAAACTACTTATATTTAAGAAAATTTATGAAAAAAAGCCAAGACCAGAATTTAAACAGATAATATGCATATACTTATATTGTAAATAAAATTCAAACTACCCCCTTAAAGGCAGTTAAGAATCCCCCAGTGTCATAAATCTACATAAACTCCTCACTCCAGACCATTGATTTCTGCATTTGTAAAATGAGAAAACTATAACACTTTTTAAGCCAACTTGGTAAAAAAGACCAATGTTTAGGGAAATAACCTGACATTTAAAACACAAGCATCCAGTAGGATAAAATGATAAATTAGGCTCAATGGTGGCTGATCACCATTTACTGACTGTGAATCTAAGTTAATACGTATATAACTCTGAACTCCTAGATATGATTTATGCAACTTAGTATAAAATACAAGTCAGATAATAAGAGCTTAGGTACATAAATGACCTTGTTGGCAAATACATCACAAAAGTATTTTACTAAGCACTGTATACCTAATTCTGTAAAAATCACAATATAAATAGCTAATTGTCAGTGACAAAGAATTTTTAAAAATTCAACTTGCATTTATGATAACGTGGAGAAGCTTCCCCCCAACCCACCTCTGCACGTTGGATGGTGAAATAAGCCTGATCATGTGCAGAAGGGCTCCCTCAAAAACCCTGATTAGTTGAATTCCAGTGATTAGCAACGAAACACTGTCCACTTACTCCATCTCTGAAAGTGGAAATGTTATTCATATCTAAAGCCTCACCTAAGTGACTCAAGCCTTCACTCATATTATTAACCTCTTTCTCAAATGCTCTTATAGAGACCCAAGTTTTACACTTGTATGTTTTTGAGTACTTACAATTTGCAGAAACTGTAAGAAGCCCAGGTTATACCGAAGTCAGAATTACATATAGCAGTCTCTTTGATTGATCCTTGCAGCAAATTCAAACCACAAAACAAACATGCTTTTCAGCTTTTATACATCAGTTCAGTTCAGTCCAGTCGCTCAGTCGTGTCTGGCTCTGTGACCCAGTGAATCACAGCATGCCAGGCCTCCCTGTCCATCACCAACTCCCGGAGTTTACCCAAACTCATGTCCATCGAATCAGTGATGCCATCCAGCCATCTCATCCTCTGTTGTCCCCTTCTCCTCCTGTACCCAATCCCTCCCAGCATCAGGGTCTTTTCCAATGAGTCAACTCTTCACATGAGGTGGCCAAAGTATTGGAGTTTCAACTTCAGCATCAGTCCTTCCAATGAACACCCAGGACTGATCTCCTTTAGGATGGACTGGTTGGATCTCCTTGCAGTCCAAGGGACTCTCAAGAGTCTTCTCCAACACCACAGTACAGAAGCATCAATTCTTCAGCACTCAGCTTTCTTCACAGTCCAACTCTCACATCAAACTATTAATTTCCTCATATGTAAGTTGAAAGTACCTTATAACTTCGAAGGAAAATCATTAAAAGGAATGAAGATCAAAATTTAATTGAATACAATGATAAATGCGTAGTTGTTTTGTAAAATAAAAAGCCGAACTGCATTCAATGATAGCTTACAGAGGGCGCAATGGGGATAAGCTTAAGTTACTGGTAAAGTTTTTATTTACTGGAATACCTTACTTACCAGAATACCTTGTTCCTCAATAATACAGAATAAACGAGACACTGCTTTATGTATCACCTGGTCTGTTGGTTAGTATTCTTTTGGTTATGACTACTAGAAGGAAGCCATTTTGTTAAATGTTTTTTTTTTTCCTTTAGAAAAAGGATAACTTGTTTAGAAAACACAAGGAAATTTTTGCAGAACCAAAGGCAAAAGATACAACTGGGACTGAGTTGTAAACATCAACTGTATTGCTTGTCTCTTTGGAATGCCTTCAATTTTCTCTTTACTTTTTTAATGATAAATTAATCTCCCTGCAAAATAGTTTATGTTCTGGAATTTCTTATCTCTCCAGTACATAGCCACTCTTCTTTCAGTGTAGCTGACTTTAGCTAAAGCTTAAGAACAAATGACATTTGTTGACAAAATGACTACAGCAGCTACTTTTTCTTAATATGAATGAGGAGCCTCTCAGAATTGTTATTTACTAAACATAAAAATCTCCAGTTAGTGCAGTTTCAGTTGGAATTAGGATTATCTGCCGGCAGTAGAAACACTTGATGACAGTTTAAATAAAAGAAATATGTATTTCTGTTTTTACCAGTGTTGATGGTCTAGTGCTGACAGGGTAGGCTGAAAGCCATCAGGGACCCGGTCTCCTATTGTGCTAATCCACCATCCTCAGTATAGACTTCCAGCTGGTAGCCCAAGATGGCTGCTTGAACCATAGTTGATATGCCCATTCCAGTCAACAAGAAGAAAGGGGGAAAATAGCCACACCTGCCTCTAGCAAAGGAGACAGAAAAATGAATCTTTATTCTGGTCAATTGCATTACCCAGCTAAACCTCAAGGTTCTACTACTAAGGAAGATAGGTAAAATGGATATTAGGGAACATTTAGCAGGCTGTGCCATAGATAAAATATGAGTTTTATAGTGGAGATGCAAATGAACCCAAACCTTGGTGTCTCTTCTGTGAGAAAACATGAATGATGACCACTGAAAATAGTCATTCAGAATGACATTTGAAAATCAAGCAATGTAAACTTTAGAGGAAAATCATCAGAATATTTTGCCACTGAGCATAAAGAAGTCTAGAAACAGACTACAAAACAAAACAAAACAGTCTACAAAAACAAACAGAAGCCACACACAAAAAACCCAGGCTGTCAAAAGTTGAGTAGTATTTTCTTCAAAGTCAGTTTACTACATTTATGCAAGGTGATCTGAGAAGATATTGTAGTTTTCAGACCATAGCATTATTGGCGAAGTTGTTGAGAAACTATTTTTTTGACACCTACGATGTCAATTCTAAAATATATTTGGATAGGTGCACTGCAGAGCCTTGAACAGAGGCAGAGCCTAGAACATGGCAGAGCCTAGAACATGGCAAGAGAGGCTTCTAGGACACTAAATATAAGAACTCACTTCTCACGTGGGTGGAAATGAAGACTGCATCTGCACCACCTTAAAAGTGAATGCCCATTATACAGAGTGAAGCAAGCCAGAAAGATAAAGACCAATACAGTATACTAACGCATATATATGGAATTTAGAAAGATGGTAACGATAACCCTATATGCAAAACAGAAAAAGAGACACAGATGTACAAAATAGAATTTTGGACTCTGTGGGAGAAGGCGAGGGTGGGATGTTTTGAGAGAACAGCATCGAAGCATGTATATTATCTAGGGGAAACAGATCACCAGCCCAGGCTGGATGCCTGGCTGAGACAAGTGCTCGGGCCTGGTACACTGGGAAGACCCAGAGGAATCGGGTGGAGAGGGAGGTGGGAGGGGGGATCGGGATGGGGAATACTTGTAAATCCATGGCTGATTCATGTCAATGTATGGCAAAAACCACTACAATATTGTAAAGTAATTAGCCTCCAACTAATAAAAATAAATGAAAAAAAAAAAAGTGAATGCCTCCTTAAATTTTGTGCCCTAGGCACTCCTTGCCCAGTTGTGTCTGACTCTTTGTGATGCTCTGATGGCATGACCATGACGTAGCCCATCAGGCTCCTCTGTCCATGGGATTTCCCAGGCAAGAATAGTGGAGTTAGTTGCCATTTCCTCCTCCAGGGGATCTTCCTGACCCAGGGATTGAAGCCATGTTTCTTGCATTGGCAGGTGGATTCTCCACCACCTAGCCACCTGGGAAGCCGGCCCTCAGCACTACCTTGCTTCAACTCTAATCTCAGCCCTGGTGCACAAATGGGGCAAATCTGACAAACAAATTTATACTAACAGTAACCCACTTAAAAGACCTTTGCAGTCTAAACCAGGAACCACAGCACTGAAACCATCTCTAAGAATTTGCGTTTTGATTTTTTCTGACTGTATTTAGTGGAAGAGGTAAAATGTTACATTTTGCTTATAGAAATAAACCATTACTAGATAAGACCCTGATGCTGGGAGGGATTGGGGGCAGGAGAAGAAGGGGACAACAGAGGATGAGATGGCTGGATGGCATCACCAACTTGATGGACGTGAGTTTGAGTAAACTCAACTCCCATCCGGGAGTTGGTGATGGACAGGGAGGCCTGGCATGCTGCGATTCATGGGGTCGCAAAGAGTCGGACATAACTGAGCGACTGAACTGAACTGAACTGAGGTTGCTTGCATTTTGAAACAAATTTTGTAGAGCAATGAAGTGTGATTTTTTTAAAGGTTACTCTTTTATATCAGTATATTCTGGAGTAACTGAGTAGGTGCCTGTGATAGTTTTCCAGCTGAGAATTAAAAAAAAAAATGCCACCATATAGAAAAAGAACCTGAATAAGGTAAATAAATTATTTGAACACCTTAATGACGATGACTCATAAGTTTGGCTTAGTTGCTGAAAGCTCTATAAAGGCTTAGGAATTAACAATAAGTGATAAATTGAGTGTTATTAATGTATATTACCAGAATCATTTTAGGGTACATCACTGATGATAAAAGCACTGATTAGCTCACCTTTACTGCATGAAGAACATATTTAAAGTATTTGAGCAGATTCATATAGAACCTTCTCAGTTCCCAGTATTGGGTAAATTTCACCCCATCATAATGAGAAACAAAAAGAAAAAAGAAAAGACCTACAACAGCATGCATTGCAGGGCAAGGTCTAGGGTGAGGCAAGAGTGGCAACTAGGGTGCAAATTTTAAGGAGCCTCTAACTTGCAGGTTCATGCAAGTGCAAACATGACACTTGTTTAAACCCAAGATTTTCCAGACAAAGATACTGGAGTGGGTTGCCAACTCCTTCCTCCAGGGAATCTTCCCAACCCAGGGATCAAACCCACTTCTCCTACCTCTCCTGCATTATAGGCAGATTCTTTACCATGGAGCTATCTGAAGGCTTTGTGATTCCTGATATACTATCGTAGCAAGTAAATAGGACTATCGTAAGTATACTTGCCAAAGAATTAAAATGAGATCTAGTCAAACCACTGGTTGTAATAACTACCAATTTACAAGAAATACTCAGGGGAAGAATGGAATGTATGAAATACTTAGGGGTAAAATGCATCCAGTCCCATCACTTCATGACAAGTATGAAGGGCAAAAGTGGAAGCAGTGACAGATTTTCTTTTCTTAGGCTTCAAAATCACTGCAGACGGTGACTACAGCCAGGATAATAAAATATGTTTGCTCCTTGGAAGGAAACCTATGACAAACCTAGACAGTATATTAAAAAACAGAGGCATCACTTTGCTATAGACAAAGGTCCATATTGTCAAAGCTGTGGTTTTTCCAGTAGTCATGTATGAATGTGAGAGCTGGACCATAAAGAAAGCTGAGCACCAAAGAATTGATGCTTTCGAATTGTGGTGCTGGAGAAGACTCTTGAAAGTCTCTTGGACAGCAGGGAGATCAAACCAGTCAATCCTAAAGGAAATCAACCCTGGACATTCATTGGAAAGAGAATGCTGAAGTTCCAATGCTTTGGCCACCTAGTTCAAAGAGCCGACTCATTGGAAAAGACTCTGATACTGGGAAAGACTGAGGACAAGAGGAGAAGGGGGCGGCAGAGGATGAGATCGTTAGGTAGTGTCACCTATTCAATGACCATAAATCAGAGTCAACTCTGGAAGTTAGTGAAGGACCGGGAAGCCTGGCGTGCTCATTTCATGAGGTTGCAAAGAGTTGGCTATACGTTAGCGACTAAACAGCAACAACAGAATGGAATGAGGGAAAATTTTAGTAACTTTTGAACTTGCATCCACTTAATTACATATTATCAAAATAGAAGTAACTTTTAAAAACCTACAGGAAGAAACTAGTAGTCCATATCATATTAAGCAATTATATAGCACATCTCTCTATATAATTGATGGAATAGGCCAAGTTAAGAAATCAGTAAGATTTAAAGACTCAACAATTTTGGCCTCATAAAATACTATACCATTGGATTAACTTATTAATGGAGAATGACTATATTTTAGGCTCCAAAGTAAATTTTCAACACATTTCAGAAGGTAGGATTATGTTCTCTGTCCAAAGTGCAGTTAATCTAGAAATCAGTTTAAAAGAAAAAAATGAACAGTATTTATAAAGCAATCATCAATCAGTTAAAAATAAATATAATAAAAAATATTTAGAACAAATCCATATATTTGAAAATTAATATATATTCTTTCAGTTAATCTATAGGTCAAAGAAGAAATCTTAACAAGGTAAACTGTAAATCCAGTGAAAATGTTTGGTTTCACTACTTGTTGTGTGGATGAGGGATTTATATAATCAAGTTGAATTCCTGTAGTTGTTTCTGAGATGGTTTTATGTTTACTTAAACTTCTTGCTTGGCACTGTTTTTTAATATAAGTCCCAGCTTGAAAGTCTTGAAGAACAAGCCTGACATGTTTGAACTTGGAGAGGAGTCTCAAAAACAATCACGTACAGTTGAGTTAATGGAGCAACTAGATACCATAAAACGGCTTTAATATTCCTTTCACTGTCTGTTTCCATGGCAAGAGTTTCCATTCAAACAAGAGTTTAGGACATATTTTCAATGGGAGTGAGTATTCTTTAACCAATTCTTATACAGAAGACTAATTTACTGTGGGATATATAAACTCTTTAACACCTGGATTAAGAGTTGTAGTCTAAGAATTAATATATACAATATATAATTGAGTTCATTAGTGCTATTTTCATTAAGGCTGTGTGAACATTTTCTTTGCAGACTTGCGTGTTGTTAGATCATTATATTAGATCTTAAATTTGTAACCCAGGAATCTTTTGTATCCTTAAAAAAAACAAAAACAAAAAAGTAAACAACTTCTAATAGCGTTCGACATAGTGCCGCTGCAGAAAGAAGACTTTGAAGTTAAATAAACCCCTCTAATAATGATCTTTTTGGGAAGCAAAGCCAATAATTGAAAATACAATGTTAATAAATTAATAACTTTTTGGAAATGTAAACTTATAACATATCTGATACTCCAATAAGTAATTTGTAGTATGTACTTTACAGTAAAATGTATTTCTGTTCTAGTACTAAATTCTAAGGTTTGGGGTCATTCTTATGCCCAGATGCCTCAAGAAGCTCAATAAATAATTGTTTATCTGTACAACATCATAATTTCTAATTCTCGGATATAATAATTGGGATTAAAATCCTAAAACTATTTCTCCACCCTTCTCCCCACCCCCAAGAGCAGTAGATGCTATTGCAGGCGAAACTCTTTAGTGTTTATTTACCTCTTAACCTGCTTTGGAAAACAGATTTTAGCACAGCTGGAGTTTTTTTTTTTAAAATAAGGACTATCCACATTTAATGTCTTACAATAAACGTCATAGGTAATTTAAACAGAAAAACCTCATGTAATTGAGTGATTAGTATAAGCACAGAGTTTATTTTTACTTTTAATAGAAAACAGTTTATTCTTTGATGTACTCACACTAACTTGCATTATTAAACAGAGATCTTCATTTGGTCTGACTTCAATGAGTTAAATATGTAAGTAATATGCACTTAAGATTTTCACACAGGGTAAAAGCTTTTTTTTATCATGTATTGTTCCCCTTATATATATTTCTTTAAAACATGTTAATATTTCTTATTTATTTAGTGAAACTTCACCTTATATAGCAGATCTTACCTTTATTTCAGCCCACACTGTTCTCACAAATTTATAATTGACTAAAATAAAATCTTTTGAATATAAAGTTATTTTACTTATTCACTATTTTCCCCCTAAAAAAGTGTGCTTCTTGTAGAACACCTTTAAATTTTTTTGGAAAGAGAAAACTACTTCAAAGCACATCACTGCTTAATACAAGTTCAGATACCATGTCCTACCCATTACCAGTTCTATTTTAATAGTATTTGAATGATGATGCTTTGGAGTATACCTAACCACGATGTTCCTGTACATTTATTACTTTTGAAAATGCTAATTCAGACACATGAGAACTTTATAATTTCTCTGAGCAGTAACCATGACTTTGATAAACATTAGCCATAAAAAAAGATTCATGGAAATTTTTAAAAGATATTTTTCAATAGAAGTGTCATTTTTTATCTGACTCTGAAGTGAAGCTTTTAGTTACTCTGAAGGAAGCATCAAAAGTAGTCTTACACCAATTCTTAGCTTCCTAACACCTTAAAAGAAGCCAAAGCTAAATGAACATTATAAGGTTTGCTAAATAATTTAAAATAAAATTTTAATTTGACACTCAAAATTTTATTCATCATATAAGACACCATTAATAACCTGAGTATTTTCATTTTAAGAAATATTCTTATGCATGTACATTTGTATAATGTGTTTGAAGGGCATGAGATACAAAAGTGCTATAAAATAGAAACTGAAAATTTCTCAAGAGTTAAGTCAGTTCAGTTCAGTTACTCAGTCCTGTCCTACTCTTTGGGACCCCATGGACTATAGCACATCAGGCCTCCCTGTCCGTTGCCAACTCCCAGAGTTTACTCAATCTCATGTCCATTGAGTCGGTGATGCCAACCAACCATCTCATCCTCTGTCATCCCCTTCTCCTCCTGCCTTCAGTCTTTCCCAACATCAGTGTCTTTTCAAATGAGTCAGCTCTTCGCATGAGGTGGCCAAAGTATTGGAGTTTCAGCTTCAACATCAGCCCTTCCAATGAACACCCATAAGTGGTCTCTTTTAGGATGGACTGGTTGGATCTCCTTGCAGTCCAAGGGACTCTCAAGAGTCTTCACCAACACCACAGTTCAAAAGCATCAGTTCCTCTGCCCTCAGCTTTCTTTATAGTCCAACTCTAACATCCATACATGACTACTGGAAAAACCATAGCTTTGACTAGATGGACTTTTGTGGGTAATGTCTCTGCTTTTTAATATGCTGTCTACGTTGGTCATAAATTTTCTTCCCAAGAAGCAAGTGTCTTTTAACTTCATGGCTGCATGCCCCATCTGCAGTGATTTTGAAGCTCCCAAAAATAAAGCCTATCACTGTTTACACTGTTTCCCCATCTATCTGCCATGAAGTGATGTAACTGGATTCCATGATCTTAGTTTTCTGAATGTTGACATTTAAGCCAACTTTTTCACTCTCCTCTTTCACTTTCATCAAGAGGTCCTTTAGTTCTTCTTCACTTTCTGCCATAAGGGTGGTGTCATCTGCATATGTGAGGTTATTGATATTTCTCTGGGCAATCTTTATTGCAGCTTGTGCTTCCTCCAGCCCAGTGTTTCTCATGATGTACTCTGCATATAAGTTAAATAAACAGGGTAACAATATACAGCCTTGAGGTACTCCTTTCCCTATTTGGAACCAGTCTGTTGTTCCATGTCCAGTTCTAACTGTTGCTTCCTGACCTGCATACAGGTTTCTCAAGAGGCAGGTCAGGTGGTCTGGTATTCCCATGTCTTTCAGAATTTTCCACAGTTTGTTGTGGTCCACACAGCCAAAGGCTTTGACATAGTCAATAAAGCAGAAGTAGGTATTTTTCTGGAACTCCCTTGCTTTTTCGATGATCCAACAGATGTTGGCAATTTGATCTCTGGTTCCTCTGCCTTTTCTAAAACCATCTTGAACATCTGGAAGTTCACAGTTCACGTACTTTTGTTTTTTTTGTTTTTTTTTTTTTTTGCATCTGGATTTTATTATTTATTATTTTATTTACAGTATTGTATTGGTTTTGCCATACATTGACATGAATCCGCGTTGGCATTGAAACGTGGAAGTTATCATATGTGAAACGAATCGCCAGTCTAGGTTCGATGCATGATACAGGGTGCTCAGGGCTGGTGCACTGGGATGAACCAGAGGGATGGGGTGGGGAGGGAAATGGGAGGGGGGTTCAGGATGGGGAACACATGTATACCCATGGTGGTTCATGTACTTTTGAAGCCTGGGTTGGAGAATTTTGAGCATTACTTTACTAGCGCGTGAGATAAGTGCAATTGTGTGGTAGTTTGAACATTCTTTGGCACTGCCTTTCTTTGGGATTGGAATGAAAACTGACCTTTTCCAGTCCTGTGGCCACTGCTGAGTTTTCCAAATTTGCTGGCATATTGAATGCAGCACTTTCACAGCATTATCTTTTACGATTTGAAATACCTCTACTGGAATTCCATCACCTCTACTAGCTTTGTTCGTGTGATGCTTCCTAAGGCCCACTTGACGTCACATTCCAGGATGTCTGGCTCTAGGTTGGAGATCACACCATGGTGATTATCTGGGTCTTGAAGATCTTTTTTGTATATAGTTCTTTGGTGTATTTTTGCCACTTCCTCTTAATATCTTCTGCTTCTGTTGGGTCCATACCATTTCTGTCCTTTATTGTGCCCATCTTTGCTTGAAATGTTCCCTTGGTATCGTTAATTTTCTTGAAGAGATCTCTAGTCTTTCCCATTCTATTTTTTTCCCCTCTATTTCTTTGCATTGATCGCTGAGGAAGGCTTTCTGATCTTTCCTTTCTGTTCTTTGGAACTCTGCATTCAATGGATATATCTTTTCTTTTCTCCTTTGCCTTTCATTTCTTTTCTATTCACAGCTATTTGTAAGGCCTCCTCAGACAACCATTTTGCCTTTTTGCATTTCTTTTCCTTGGGGATGGTCTTGATCCCTGTCTCCTATACAGTGTCATGAACTTCCATCCATAGTTCTTCAGGCACTCTGTCTATCAGATCTAGTCCCTTAAATCTATTTCTCACTTCCACTGTATAATCATTAAGAGATTTGATTTAGGTCATACCTGAATGGTCTAGTGGTTTTCCCTACTTTGTTCAATTTAAGTCTGAGTTTGGCAATAAGGAGTTCATGGTCTGTGCCACAGTCAGCTCCTGTCTTATTTTTGCTGACTGTATAGAACTCCTCCATCTTTGGCTGTTGAGAATATAATCAATTTGATGTCAGTATTGACCATCTGGTGATGTCCATGTGTAGAGTTTTCTCTTTTTGTTGGAAGAGAGTGTTTGCTATGACCAGTATGTTCTCTTGGCAAAGCTCTGTTAGCCTTTGTCCTGCTTCATTCTGTGCTCCAAGGCCAAATTTGCCTGTTACTCTAGGTGTTTCTTGACTCCCTACTTTTTCATTCCAGTCCCCTATAATGACAAAGACATCTGGACATTTTTTGGGGGGTGTTAGTTCTAGAAAGTCTTGTAGGTCTTCATAGGACCGTTCAACTTCAACTTCTTCAGCATTACTGGTTGGGGCATAGACTTGGATTACTGTGATATTGAATGCTTTGCCTTGGAAATGAACAAGAGTTAACCTCTTTTTATCCTGAGTTAAAGACAGCAGTCATGTGGAATGCTACCATAAGCAGTTCAACAGTATTCATTGCTACTCTTACCACAATCTGAACATGAAGTAAAAATAAATTATTCTACTAAAATCATATTGTTTATCTTAAAATTTCCAAGGCAAAGGGTGGTGTATTTCCAATAAATATTTGTTAATGATGATTGATTTTGCTTAGGTGGGAAATCCATCCAGTTCAAACTCCATCCAATTCAAAAATGGATGAAACAGAAAACAAAAAGGGCAATTATATTTCTTTTTCTCAGAAAGAAGTGTTCTATAGAAGTGACTTTCAAAAGTTTTTTTTTTTCTTTTGAGGGGAGGGCGTG
This sequence comes from Muntiacus reevesi, assembly GCF_963930625.1. Taxonomy (NCBI): domain Eukaryota; kingdom Metazoa; phylum Chordata; class Mammalia; order Artiodactyla; family Cervidae; genus Muntiacus; species Muntiacus reevesi. The sequence continues at coordinate 43,407,799 of NC_089251.1, read as the reverse complement.
GGATTTATAGGGAGTCCATGAAACACAAAGCATCTTAAAAGACATTTGGGGACATGCCTGCCCTCATGTGCAACTTCATGCATCCTTTTTTTTTTTTTTAAATTTTAGCCCTTTTTCAGTAAGGGAACTGTGCTATGAACTAGGAGAAAAACATGGCTCATACAAAGTCTTTTGTCTTCAACAGTCTTCTCAACCTACCCAATATGCAGTCGTATAAAAAGTATGATACAGAATACTGGGCTACAATAGACATAGGCTAGAGTACTATAATAAGATCAATAATGAGAGTGTTACTTATACCACATTACCTCCTCTCCAAGCGTACTTCATTAGAGATTAGGAACAGGGGAAATGTGTGTTAAGTATAGTGTAGTGGTGATGAGAGAGGCAGTAGAGATCACAATTGACCTCAGCTATTGAAGGAGAATTAGAATTCACTACATGAGTAAAGAAAGGAGGGGAAGGACATTTCAAAAGGAGTAGATGGGCAAAAACTTTGAGGTATAAAAATGCCTAGTTTAGGAAACTATGAGCACCACTGGTGTGATGGAATACCTGGACTTAAAAGTAGACTCTGATTCTGAATATTTGTTTTTTTGTGTGTATGACTGCTCAAAATTTGGACTTTATTGTGTAGACAGTAGGAATAGTAGCAATCTATTTAAACCATGTACAAAATACATTATTGAAAGGCTGCAGTAGTTTATATACCCAACTGCATTGATAAATCTCAAATGCTTTATGTTCAATGGAAGACATCAGACTCAATAGGCTACATTCTATATTATTTCATTTAGGTGGCATTTACAAAAGGCAAAACCATAGGGACAGAAATGCACCAAAGAATATCAGTGTGCGGAGGGGATACATGGGAATTTGGGGAAGGGGTAACGGAATGGTAGAGGTTGTAAACCTGTATGCATTTTTTAAACTAAGACAACTGCCCACTAAAGGGTAAGTTTTATGGTATGCAAATTCTATCTTAAGGTAATATCATAATAAAAGTAGTAATGGCTATGGAAGCAGAGCAGAGCAACTTCTCTTAACATTCCTTGTCCATTGCCTCATCCCCACTGCCTTCCCTGTTGTCAGCTTCTGCTCTTCACACTGACCTTTGGCATCAGTGACCTCCTTTCATAGATCCTAGCTCCAAGATTATAAAACAGAACCTCTGCTTATTCTGTTGATTTCCAGGTTGAACCTTGCACAGCCTTGGTTTCTATTTGATAAAGGAAAAGACATGATCAGATTTCAGTAGAATGAAACCTTGGAAGACCATAAGTGAAGAATAGAGAGTGATGAACCTAAAGACATGGATAGAGAGACAAAAAGTTTTATAACAGTCCAGGCTGAAATGGAGGCCCCAAAGCAAAAAATAACTTGTCATGTTTCAAGAACTGAAAGAAGGTCTATGTAAGTGGAGTGTAGTGAGCAAGGAGCAAGTGATGTTGTATAAGTTTGGAGAAGTGGGTACTGCCCAGATCATGGAGAATCTCATGGGCCATAGTAAGTGTTTGAGCATTAAATGCATGTGCAGTGGAAGGCCATTGAAGTTGGAGTAAGTGCATGTTATGTGTATGTTAAGAAAAAGGCAACATGATTTGTAACCTTACATCCTGCCTTAGGTTTTAACAAATAAACTGTCCCTGCCTTTATCCAAGGTCCACCCAACCACCAACATGTGTACTAGAACCATACCCCTGGTCTGTTCAAGAGTTTTGGTTTTATAACACTTCTTCCTTCATCAGTTTCTTACTCTGTACCTGACCACTTCAATTAATTTACAAGTAAAATATTGTATAGTTTAAAAACTCCAAGCTTGCTAGACATCACATGTTCCTAAATGACTTCCCAATTTCTCTGCCTTCTTCTGAAAAGTTTTTTATACTGATAATCTCTGGTTTTTTCAATCCACTCCAAACAGGCTTTCCTTCCTACTTTTAACATTTGAAACCTACCTGGTTAAGATCATTTCCAACTTGCCAAATTCAGTGGTCAATTTTAGTCCTTATCTCATTGATCCCTTAATGTAGCTGATTATTATTTCCTTTTAGAAAATGCTAGTAGAATTGTCTTATAGCCAGGTAATATATTAACATGGTTCAGAAATCAAAATAACATAACAAGAGACACATCAAGAAGTCTTGCTGCCACCAAGATCACTATACTACTACACTCCTCTCCACCCCTGCTTCATAAAGATAACTTCACTCTTACTAGTTTTTGTATCTTCTCCCAGTGGTTTTTACACCAATATAAGCAAATCTAAGTATTTTTTTCTTACTCTTTTTTTTTGTTTTTCCCCAATGTAACATCCTATAAATATTGTTCTGCCCCTTAGTTTTACACTTTTAACTTAATGGTATATCCTGAAAACCTTCCCTTTTTAGTATGTGGAGAGCATTCACATTCTGTTTTACATCTGTATTCTAATATGTGAATGTATCATAATTTATACAGCCAGTTAACCATAGATGATGTTGTTTCTAGCCTTTGTTATCCTGAACAATGCTGCAACAAAGCACCCTGTATACAGATTATTTCATATATGTTAGATCAATGTCCTGGAGTAAAAGAATAATGCCTTTGTAATTTTGCCATTCATTGTCAAGAGGCCTTCCAAAGGGGAGGTACCATTTTGCAATAAATTATAATCCTATGATTTAAATACTATCTGTACATTAACATATTCCAAATTTGTGTCTCTAGTTCCAACTTCTCCCTGATCTTTGTTTCCTCAACATTTCTTCTTGTGAAAGATAGCTCTTTAATTTTATTTCTAAACTTGCTGCTGCTGCCAAGTCATTTCAGTCATGTCCAACTCTGCGTGACCCCATGGATGGTAGCCCACCAGGCTCCCCTGTCCCTGGGATTCTCCAGGCAAGAATACTGGAGTGGGTTGCCATTTCCTTCTCCAATTCATGCACGCATGCTAAGTCGCTTCAGTCGAGTCCGACTCTGTGCGACCCCATGGACAACAGCCCACCAGGCTCCTCTATCCACAGGATTCTCCAGGCAAGAATACTGGAGTGGGTTGCCATTTCCTTCTCTGTCTAAACTTGCTAGCCCCCTGGTTTTCCTCATCTCTCAGTAAATGGCACTGCCATTCACCTAGCTACTCAGGCAGAAAATATAGGAACCATCTTTCCTCCTTCATTTCCTACACTTCTGTTTAGTGGAACTTATGTGGTGATGAAAATATTCTGTATCTGTGCTAGTATGGTAGCCACATTTGCACTTACAGTGTAGCTAGTATGACTAGTAAGCTCATTTTTAAGTTTAATTTTAATTAATTTTGCTACTCATGTGACTAGTGGCTACCATTTTGGACAGTGCAGACTTTTATTTGTTGTTTGGTCACTAACTCATATCCAATTTTATGTGACCCCTTGGACTGCAGTACACCAGGCTTCCATCCTTTACTCTCTTCTGGAGTTTGCTCAGATTCATTTCCATTGAATCAGGGATGCCATCCAACCACCTCATCCTCTGTCACCCACTTATCCTCCTTCCCTCAATCCTTCCTAGCATCAGGGTCTTTTCCAGTAAGTATGCTCTTCGCTTTAGGAGGTCAAATTATTGGAACTTCAGCTTTAGCAACAGTTCTTCCAATGAACATGCAGGCTTAATTTCCTTTAATATTGACTGATTTGATCTCTTTGCTATCCAGAGGACTCTCAAGAGTCTTCTCCAACACCATTGAAAAGCAGCAATTCTTCGGCACTCAGCTTTTTATGGTCCAGCTCTCACATCCATAATGACTACTGGGAAAAACCATAGCTTTGACTTGACAGACCTTTGTAGGCAAAGTAATATCTCTGTTTTTTAATATGCTGTCTAGGTTGGTCATAGCTTTCCTTCCAAGGAGCAAGCATCTTTTAATTTCCTGGCTGTAGTCACGATCTACAATGATTTTGGAGGCCAAGGAAATAAAGTCTGTCACTGTTTCCACTTTTTCCCCATCTGTTGCCATGAAGTGATGGGACCAGATGCCATGATCTTAGTTTTCTGAATGTTGAGTTTTAAGCTAGCTTTTTCACTCTCCTCTTTCACCTTTATCAAGAGGCTCTTGAGTTCCTCTTCACTTTCCTCCATTAGAGTGGTATCATCTGCATATCTGAGGTTGTTGACTTGTTATTGATCAGTAAAATCCTACATGTCTCAGGGCTTTCTTGAGGTAATGGTTCTCAACTTTAGCAAGGAGCCTTTTCAAAAATATCAGTACTTAAAAAAAAAAAAAGCAGTGCTTGGACTTTATACCAAGTCAGTAAATTAGAATGTCTGAAATTGGGAGCTGGACATCAGGTTTGTTTTTTTTATCATCCAGATGATTTTAATGTTTATCCAGAATTGATTTCTTGGTTATTAGGGGTATACTGATTTTTAAAAATATTTGCTTGCTTACTTCCTGTCAAAGATAACATATACACAGAAATATACTCAAAGCAAAAACATTTTTCTGCTTTGGAAAATTCTTATCTCACTGTTCATTCCTTGGGTTTCCTTTACATGAAAAAAAAATTTTGTGCTCAGAAATTCAATAAAAATTTGTACTTTATGAAGGATCTAGTTCTTTTGAAGTGTAAAGGTGTCCAGAGTATCTTTTGGAACTGAAAGTTTCACAGGAATGACCTTGTAAAATCATTCATTACAAGGGTGGAATGGGAGGGGAGAGGGAGCCCCAAGAGGGAGGGGAAGTTTATATATATATATATATATATATGTGTGTGTGTGTGTATATAAAATTATGACTGATTTGCATTGTTGTATGGCAGAAATCACAGCGTTGTAAAGCAGTTATCCTCCAATTAAAAATTTTATAAAAAGAATCAGTCATCACATTATGTCACTACCTCATTCAAAACTTGGTTTCCCATTGTAGAATAAAATCACCATAACCTTCAAGGCCCTCTGTGATCTAGTCTTTGCCTTTTCTTCCAGCCTTATTTCCTCTCATCACCTACCTTTTTTTGTTCTATTAGAGCCATGCTGGTCTTCTCATTCTCAAGTATGACTAGTTCATTCCAGCCTCAGGGCCTTTGTGTTTGTTTTTCACGCCATCTGAAACATCCTTCAGGCAGGATATGAAAGTACACAGCATTGCTGCAAGCTTTTTGGGTGTGAATTTGGAAACTGGGTCTGAATTAAATGACAGCAGGTAACATTAGAATTAGAGAAAGAACACTTGCCACTTGTTCTGTCACAAATATTTCATATTCATACATACTGGAGTTCTGTGCTGAGACCATCTAGAATAATCTTGAAGATGATGGTGGTCCCTAACTGCTAGGATCATAAAAGTTCTGAAGAAAATTATGAAATGAAAAGTTTGAAAGTCTTTGATATAGAACGTTTTACTTTGTATTTATTGTTTATTTGTTTATTTGTATCTATAATATTTCCATACAAACCGAACATTGCTTCAAAGAAATATTAACTACTGACCAGTTGACAGAATTCTCTTTGCATAATAACAATTCTTTTGGTTTTATGAAGTGGTTTATAATCTCCAAAACATTAAAATGTGTATGGTTTGTTTTATTCTCTAACCATGAAGTAAGTAGGGTGGGAGCTGTTTTCCCCATTTAAAAAATAAGAGAACTGAGGCAAAGGTACCTGCCTCACCTTATCTTACCTGCCTCCTGAGAAATCTGTATGGCCAAGAAGGCCAAGAAGCAACAGTTAGAACTGGACATGAAACAGCAGACTCATTCCAAATCAGGAAAGGAGTATGTCAAGGCTGTATATTGTTACCCTGCTTATTTAGCTTATATGTGGAGTACATCATGCGAAATACTGGGCTGGATGAAGCACAAGCTGGAATCAAGATTGCCGGGAGAAATATCAATAACCTCAGATATGCAGATGACACCACCCTTATGGCAGAAAGTGAAGAGGAACTAAAAAGCCTCTTGATGAAAGTGAAAGAGGAGAGTGAAAAAGTTGGCTTATAGCTCAACATTCAGAAAACTAAGATCATGGCATCTGGTCCCATCACTTCATGGGAAATAGATGCGGAAACAGTGGAAACAGGGACAGACTTCATTTTTTTGGGCTCCAAAATCCCTGCAGATGGGGCCTGCAGCCATGAAATTAAAAGACGCTTGCTTCTTGGGAAGAAAATTTATGACCAACGTAGACAGCATATTAAAAAGCAGAGCTATTACTTTGCCAACAAAGGTCTGTCTAGTCTAAGCTATGGTTTTTCCAGTAGTCACTTATGGATGTGAGAGCTGGACTATAAAGAAAGCTGAGCGCTGAAGAATTGATGCTTTTGAACTGTGGTGTTGGAGAAGACTCTTGAGAGTCCCTTGGACTGCAAGGAGATCCAACCAATCCATTCTAAAGGAGACCAGTTATGGGTGTTCATTGGAAGGACTGATGCTGAAGCTGAAACTGCAACACTTTGGCCACCTGAAGTGAAGAAGTGACTCATTGGAAAAGACCCTGATGCTGGGAAAGATTGAAGGTGGGAGGAGAAGGGGATGGCAGAGGATGAGATGGTTTGATGGCATCACTGACTCCATGGACATGAGTTTGAGCAAGCTCCGGGAGTTGGTGATGGACAGGGAAGCTTGGCTGCAGTCCATGTGGGGTCTCAAAGAGTTGGACATGACTGAGTGACTAAATTGACTGACTGAGGCAAAGTTTATGTCATTGCTACATCACACACTTTCTTGTATAATTGTGCTACATTTCTGGCAAATACAAATTTGCATACAGATTTATTGAGTAATAAATCTTGCTAAAATGTACCTTATTTATAAAAATAGAATTTGGAAAGCCTCTTTTAAGTAGTAAACTTTGCTAGTACCTTTAAGGATTCTGTAGTGCATTAACTACCAGATCCAAAAGCATAGGAAACAGAAATCATGGTCTGATAAGCCACTACCAATATAAGAAAAATTGAAAATAAGGGCTAAATATTAAGCCTAAAATTGCATCATTAAGGATATGTGATTCAACAGACAAAATTAATTTACTCACAGATTTTTTTAAAAACGAGGGCATCTTATTTCAAATGGGGTAATTTTTGTTTTTATTTTTACATCCTTTGAATTTTATCTAGAGTTTTGTCTCTCAGAATTTGAGAAAGTATAGTAAAGTGTATTGATCAGTTGATAACAAATGATGTTATTATTTTGTTTATATTTATTCTCATATACGTTGCTATCAGTACAAAAATGCATTAAAATACTTTCTTGGAAAATATAGATTCTATATTAGATTATTTTATAGTGTAAAGCAATGAAATTGTTTGAGTTTATATGATAGGTAGCTAAGGAATTTTCTTTAATCCTGTGTTCAGTTTTGCCTTACAATGAAAATCCCATTTAAGGCCAACTACTTGATATACACAAGATTTCTTTTGTTTTTTAAGCCATAGGAATAACAGTGGCCTTTTCCTTGATGACTTGAAACTAATTGAGTTTGGTTCTTAGGTTGACTGGCATCTTTTTTAAATTGGACGTAAGCTTGTGTGAGTAAGTGCTTCCATATTTTAGTCATGGTGAGTTATGAGCATATTAAAAATAATTATCTTCACCTCATAAATCTTTCTTTAGTGAAATTTATTTTAGTACTTACTGTAATCTTCCTATTAATGTCTCCTACTTTTGGTCAGATATATATAGATGGCAGTAAATTTGAGCTATATTTAGCATAGAGAAAAAGGCCAGTGGCATGATGCATTGTAACTGTAGTTCATGATCAGTGTCTGTTAAAAAGAGATTTGAGACACAACCAAACCCATTCTATTCTGCTGCTTATTGGCATTGGGTACTTCTTTTTTAAGTTGAATACAGTAATTTAGTTTCATTGGCTGATTTTGAGAATTGAAAGAGTCATAGATGCCATTCTATGGAGGAATCAAAAAAAAAGGCTGCATTTGCCAAACACTGATGGTGATGATAGGGTTAGAGTGGATCATCTGAGTTAATTCATGTTTACAGAGTTAGGCACGATTAGTAATATGAACATTCAACATTTGGTCTAGGAAAAAAACAGCAGCTTACTACCAAAAGTTAGGATTATTATTATAATTTTTATGATGTTTAGCAAATATGGTTATAATATATATAACACAGTTCAAGTTGGTGGCCTACATGAAATACATCAAATACTTCTGAGATAGTGTGAGCATTTTAGTTACATATTCCACAGCAGCATTTTTTCTGTCATGTTCAACACTGTGCTTTGCTATCATTTCTCAATTTGTTGAATTCAAGATGACCTTTGCATGAATAAAGTCAAATAGGATTAACGCAGGAATTTTCAGGAAAAGAGCAACAGATGTAGCCAACTTTGAACGTGGAAGGATTGTTGATGGGCTGTTGCTTAAAAGGGAGTGTCTGTAGTGGGGGGAGATAGGAAAGGGAAAAGGAAAATAAGTTGAGAAAATATCAAAAATATGGAAGAGTAAAAATAGATAGAAATATCTCTATTGGTCTTTTGTAATTATGATGAAATTATAGCTTTAAAATTTCTGTCATTTAAATAAACTTTTTTTTAAATGTTTGTATTACAAAGATGTAGTTTTAAAAAAATACATACATACACTTTCAAAAATATGGATGGAGAAACAACCTCTTTAACAAGTGGTGCTGGGAAAACTGGTCAACCACTTGTAAAAGAATTAAACTAGAACACTTTCTAACATCATACACAAAAATAAACTCAAAATGGATTAAAGATCTAAATGCAAGACCAGAAACTATAAAACTCCTAGAGGAGAACATAGGCAAAATACTCTCCGACATAAATCACAGCAAGATCCTCTATGACCCACCTCCCAGAATATTGGAAATAAAAGCAAAAATAAACAAATGGGACCTGATGAAACTTAAAAGCTTTTGCACAACAAAGGAAACTATAAGCAAGGTGAAAAGACAGCCTTCAGAATGGGAGAAAATAATAGCAAATGAAAAAACAGACAAAGGATTAATCTCAAAAATATACAAGCAACTCCTACAGCTCAAGTCCAGAAAAATAAATGACCCAATCAAAAAATGGGCCAAAGAACTAAACAGACATTTCTCCAAAGAAGACATCCAGATGGCTAAGAAACACATGAAAAGATGCTCAACATCACTCATTATCAGAGAAATGCAAATCAAAACCTCAATGAGGTACCATTACACACCAGTCAGAATGACTGCTATCCAAAAGTCTACAAGCAATAAATGCAGGAGAGGGTGTGGAGAAAAGGGAATCCTCTTACACTGTTGGTGGGAATGCAAACTAGTACAGCCACTATGGAGAACAGTGTGGAAATTCCTTAAAAACTGGAAATAGAACTGCCATATGACCCAGCAATCCCACTCCTGGGCATACACACCAAGGAAAACAGATCTGAAAAAGACACGTGTACCCCAGTGTTCATCGCAGCACTGTTTATAATAGCCAGGACATGGAAGCAACCTAGATGCCCATCAGCAGACGAATAGATAAAGCTGTGGTACATATACACTATGGAATATTACTCAGCCATTAAAAAGAATTCATTTGAATCAGTTCTAATGAGATGGATGAAACTGGAGCCCATTATACAGAGTGAAGTAAGCCAGAAAGGTAAAGACCAATACAGTATACTAATGCATATATATGGAATTTAAAAAGATGGTAACGATAACCCTATATGCAAAACAGAAAAAGAGACACAGATGTACAGAACAGACTTTTGGACTCTGTGGGAGAAGGCGGAAGTGGGATGTTCTGAAAGAATAGCATTGAAACAAGTATACTGTCAAGGATGAAACAGATCACCAGCCCAGGTTGGACACATGAGACAAGTGCTCAGGGCTGGTGCACTGGGAAGACCCAAGAGGGATGGGATGGAGAGGGAGGCGGGAGGGGGGATCAGGATGTGAAACACAAGTAAATCCATGGCTGATTCATGTCAATGTATGGCAAAAACCACTACAATATTGTAAAGTATTTAGCCTCCAACTAATAAAAATAAATGGAAAAAAAATATGGATGGAAAATGACTATGATTAGGAAAGTCAGAGTTACTACAAACTGGTATTTGTGAAGGCTACTTCACAAGTCATATAGATTCTTTTTCAAATGACTTAACTTAATGAAATCTAAACCTTGGTATCTGTTGTATCCTAAATGTATATCCTGGAAGAACTGACTGCTTTAGCGTCAATGTCTCCTAGTTCCTGATAACATTATTTCACTAGGTGAGCTACTGTTGTTTGTGGTATAGTAATCTTGGAGTTGTAAAGAAGAACCAAATTGAATAAAGAAGCATTTAAAACAAAGATAATTTTTCACTTCAGCTATTAATAACTGAAAGTTCTTTAGAGGGGTTAATGGGAAAGTTTATGAGGAGAAATAAACATGAAATAGTTATATCTGTTTGGTTTATTAAAATTACATGCTAAATCTTAACATTGTATATAAAACACTTAAACTGCTGAAACTTAATGTAGCTTTGTTAGAATAAATTTCTATCAGTATGAATCTGTATAGTAGGTAACTCTCATAATGCCTATAATTCTAGTTTAAATTCATGTCAAGGAATGAATGCATGTAAGAGGATAGTAATAGAAATGTTAAAAAGTGATTAAACAGGGAAAAAAACTACTTTGAAAAGATACATGTACTCTAGTGTTCACAGCAACATTATTTACATTTGCCAGATATGGAAGCAACCTAAGTGTTAACAGATGAATGGATAACGATGTGTGGTGTAGTATTCCGCGCACTGCGGTACTATTCAACCATAAAAAAGAATGGAATTTTTCCATTTTCAGCAACATAAATGGTCTTGAAGGGCATTATGCTAAGTGACATAAATCAGACAGAGGAAAACAAATACTCTATGATATGACTTATATGTGGAATCTAAAAAATACAACAAACTAGCGACTATACCAAAAAAAAAGCAGACTTAAGCTAGTAATTGCTGATGGAGATACAGAAGGAGGAAGGGCGGTCTAGAAGTAGAGGATTGAGAGGTGCAGACTATTAGGTATAAGTGTAAGGATATGGTGTATAACACAGGGAATATAGCCAATATCTTACAATAGCTGTAAATGGAGTATAACCTTTAAAAAGTATGAGTCACTATATTGTATACCTGAAACATACTGTACAGCAACTATACTTCAGTTAAAAAAAAAAAAGTAAGGGATTAAAATTATGGGATGAGGAAGAAGAATCTAAACACATTAAGTCCAAAGGTCTTCTCCCGCAATGGAGATAAATTCATTCATACTTCCTCATCTAATAATATAAGATTTTTACACTTGATCTTAGCCAAAAAGCCGAGAAGCGATAAGATTTTTAAATAGGTTATCACTCCCAATGTTTGATTTAGGAGTGATCATTTACAACTTAGTAATACATATCTTTCTTCCACCATTACCAAATCTAAAAAATAATCCCATACCTTTCTAATTTATTTTTTTATTTCTTTTTGCTATTTGGACTATAAATAGTATAGAGGCTTATTGGGAAGATAATACATGTATAGTAGTCAAATAACCATAAAATAGTATACAGAGGGTAAATTATCATAGGAACTAAAATATATGGAGTGTGTTATGGAAATTGAGAGGAAGGGAAAACAAGAAAGTGTTCCATGGAGGAAATGACATTTGAACCTATAACTTACTGATTTTATAGAACGTGGACACAGAAATGGAGGAGGAACATTTTGAGCAGGTGAAATAATATAAGCACTCCCTCACGTGAACCCTGATTCATGGTCTTTCTTTCTCCAGTGTTTACAGTTACCTTTTCGTGCTTTTTCTTCCATTCCTCTATGACTGCATATGTAGGCCCCTGTATTCAAGTTTCCAGTGGATACACTCCTATGCATTTTTTAAGATCTAACTCAAGTGCCTCCTTCTGTGTGAAGATCTCTCCTGGATCATTAAATCAGAGCACATACCCCTGCCTTTGTGCTGCTCATTTATTACTCATACTTCTCTATGTTACAGTTGTTAATTTTTGTGTCTTTCCTCCCTGGTAAGACTGAGCTTCTAAATTTGTATCACAGATTCTTGGAGTCCTACTGAATGCCAAGATGGTATGAATACAGTAGTGAACAGGACAAAGCCCTGCCCATGGCATGCTCACAATCTAAAGAGTTAGAAAGATTACAAATAAATAAGCACACAACTAAAGAATATAATTTCACATTTGATAAGAAAATAAAGCCAAGTAAGATGGTAAAGTGAATAGTGGCAGAGTGGCATTTTTTAAAAGCAATCATGTAACATCTTTCTGAGAAGGTGATGTTTGAGTAGATTCCTTAATGATATCAAGGAGTGAGAGATGTATAACAATATAGGGTAAGATCTTCCCCGGCAGAGGAAACAGCAAGTGTAAAGGCCTTGGAGTATAAACTTAGACTGGGGGTCTTATAAAACCTTTCTAAGAACAAAAGTTACGACCAACCTAGATGGCATATTAAAAAGCAGAGACATTACTTTGCTGACAAAGGTCCATTTGTCAAAGCTATGGTTTTTCCAGTAGTCATGTATGGATGTGAGAGTTGGACTATAAAGAAAGCTGAGCACAGAAGAATTGATGCTTTTGAACTATGATGTCAGAGAAGACTTTTGAGAGTCCCTTGGACTGAAAGGAGATCCAATGAGGATCTCCAGATCCAACCTAAAGGATATCAGTCCTGAATATTCTTTGGAAGGACTGATACTGAAGCTAAAGGTCCAATATTTTGGCCATCTGATGCAAAGAGCTGACTCGTTGGAAAAGACCCTCATGCTGGAAAAGACTGAAGGCAGGAGGAGAAGGGGATGACAGAGGATGAGATGGTTGGATGGCATCACTGACTCCATGAACATGAGTTTGAGCAAGCCCCAGGAGTTGGTGATGAACAGGGAAGCCTGGCATGCTGCAGTCCATGGGGTCACAAAGAGTCAGACACAACTGAGCGACTGAACTGAACTGAAAGAAAAAAAGGAGCAGAGGGCGACAGAGGATGAGATGGTTAGAAAACATCACCAACTCAATGAACATGAATCTGAGCAAACTCCAGAAGATAGTGAAGGACAAGGAAGCCTGGCATGCTGAAGTCCATGGGGTCACAAAAAGTTGGACATGACTTAATGACTGAACAGCAACAGCAAGAACTAACATTTATGTTGAAATTTGAAAGATGAGTATGGATAGTGAAGAAGAGGGGTAATTTATCCTGAAAGAATATCCATGGTTGCCATATTAAAGGAGTTCGACGTATTAGAGGAATTGACGGGCAAGTGTGGCCAAAGCAGAATAAATAAGGGGGATACAGAATAAATAAGGGGGATACATAGAGCAAGATGAAACTGAGAACTAGAGAGGGTTAAATCACGCCAGGCCTTTGAAGGCTGTGTTACCTCAAGGGACATGAAAATCTGTTCAGGAGTCTTAATTTCAGGGAAGTCTTATGATTCTGTGTATGTGTGTGTATGTGGTGTATATATATAGTATATATATATAGGTATATACACATATATATTTTAAAACATCATTCTCACCTTTGTGAAAATTGTCAGGAGTAGGAGTAGAAGGAAATGGAAACAAATAGTCTGGGCTAAATACGATGGTGGTTGAGACTAAAGTGGTGACAACAGAGAAGGAGAAAACTAGGTAAAATACAAGTTTTGTTTAATTCACAAGATTTTTGCTTTGGGTATTGTATTAAAAAAATCTTTGTCTTACCCTGGTTTTCAAAAGTTTTCTCCTATGTTTTCATTAGAAGTTTTATAGTTTTATACAACGTATGGATTGAAGGATTTTTTTGTCTTTGTTTTTTTGTTGTTGCCTTTTCTTTCTTAGCTCCTTGTTGAAAAGCTTATCCTTTCTTTTCTGAACTGCCTTTTCACTTTTGTTGAAAATTAATTGACTATATAGGTTTGCGTCAATTTCTGTATTGTGTTCTGTTCCAGTGATCCATTTATCTACCTTTATACAATACCAAGCTATGCTGATTACTGTCTCTTTAACCCAAGTTTTTAAATTCAGGAAGTGTAGGCCCACTAAGTTTGTTCTATTTCAAAGTTGGGTCTATTTCAAAATTGTGTTCTAGGCCCTTTGCATTTCCATATATACAAACTTTAGAATCAGCTTGTCAATTTCTGATTGGGATTGCATTGAAACTGTAGTTCAGTTTGGAGATAATTGGTGAATCCATGAATAAAGCTTCTCTCTCCATTCATTTAGGTCTTTAATTTCTCCCAGTAGTGTTTTATAGTTCTCAGTGTACAAGTAGTCCACATTTTTAGTCCAGTGTATGCCATGGTGTTTCATATTTTTAAAACCTTTGCAAATGGTCATTTTTAAAATTAAAGTTTTTTACTTTGAATTAATTATGGATTCACATGTGGTTTAAGAAATAATACAGAAAGAATCCCATACTTTATCCAGTTACCCCCAGTAGTAGTATCTTGCAAAGCTATATATAGTACATATCACAACCAGGATATTGACATTTCTACAGTTAAGACATAAAATATTTCTATCATCATGAAAATAGCCAGAGTTTGCCTTTTATAGCTACAACCACTGTGTTCTCCATTTCCGTAATTTTGTCATTTCAAGGATATTATATAAATGGAATCAATCTGATTCTTTTCACTGTAATTCTCTGGTGATTCATCCAAGTTGTTATATCTATTGATAATCCTCCATGGTATGGATATACGACTGTTAAAACGTTCACCTGGTTGAGGACTTAAGGTGAATACCTTAAACGTGTACCAAGTTAATGAGTACTTTATTATTTTGTACATGTAACTCAGTTTATACAGTTGGTATCATTCTATAATAAAACCGATTAATGTACTTAAATTTTAATCCCAATTGAGTTTGATTGTAAAGAACTATCTCACAAAAGTAGCTTTAGAAAGTTGGATAAAGCTACTTTGTAAATCTGGCTAGGAAAAAAATCTGTTTTAAAGATGTTTTTGTGACTTCAGCCATCAGGTCATATTTTAAAACAAACTCTTCAACCACTTATTAAGTTCTTCCTTTATAGCAAGTGTTATAAACCCTTAAGAAAAGGACTTCTTTTGCCTTCCATTATATTGCCTATCCTAACATGTAATGGATGTTCAGTACATCTTTTTTGAATGAAAAAAATGCACTGTATTGTTGCTTGCGGCAACTTTGGTAAAAATAGAATAACTGAGGGATTTCACCCACTTTTACCTTAAATTTCTTTATTGGACAAGTCATTAAACTTCTTTGGCTCGGTTTCATCTCTTTCATCCTTAAAAAGCATACCAGGTTTTAAGATGCAAGCTAAAATAGCTGCAGGATCCTCTTGTGAGATATTACCTGGGAAAACAAACTTTACAGGTTCTCAGTAATGCATATTGCCTAGTACTAGTAGGTGCTTAGTGCATTTTAATTGAAAAAGTGAATCTTAATTCAGTTTTCTTTTGTTTGTTCATCTTACAAGTGATAAAACCAAAACCCAGAATAAATGTTATTGAGGCTAACATCACACAGCTGTATAAACTTCAGGGCCAAAACTGGAGTTCAAGTTCCTGGCTCTAGCACAGTTTTCTTCCTAGGTAGTATTTCCAATCTTAGTCAGGTATAGAGAGAATGATTGGGGAATGAGGTACGTGGTGCTCCATAAGATCGTTAACAACGAGATCATGCCACAGAGTAAGTTGTATATTCCACCTGAAATTAAGCTGTTGAGACCAGAGACTGTGCCTTTTCATAAGAGCAACTTATTCAACATCTCTATCCTTCAGTGTGCTCACCTGTAAAAGAGGGGTAATTGTGATTATCTCACAAAGCTGTTATGAGGATTAAATTTGTGTGTTAATATATGTAAAGTACTCAGAATATTGCCTGGTACATAGTAAATTCTGTAAGTGCTAACTGCTAGTACTACATCATTGATATTGTTGTTGTTGTTAATGCATTTGTCCTTGAATCTGACCCCCGAAAAAAGCATTAGGCTATTTTCTTCGAGTTTGTTTTTAACTTTTCCTTTCTTCCTCAGTGACTTTCAAGCCCTTGGGGTGGAGGTGTGTAGGCTTAGTGAGATTATAAAAAAAAGAAAAGTTCATGATTTTTGTCATTGATAGATTGTCTTTGTTTCTAAAGTATTTTTGAACTGAGACGTCTATCATGTATACGTATTGGGGAAGAAAGGTAACAATCTCCTGAAACTTAGGAAGACTTTTTAGCAAAAGCGTATTTTTTTAAACTTTCTTAAAACTGTCATCCATGAAATATATGTAATTGTACTTTTTGGAACAAGATAGGATTTTTCAAAATTATTTTATTTTTCATAGCGCCTAGATTCTTTAATAATTTACCTGGTGATATCAAAACTGTGAATAGTTTTAAACCACTGGTATAGACTATATACATTAAAGGAGTTGGAGGACCAAGAAACCATCTTTACCTCCTGAGTTATATGGTGTTAAATGAACTTTTAGAGATACTTAGTCTTTAGAGGATCCCATTAAATCTTGTGGTTTTTTCAGTTTTCCTCCTTATCTGGGCAGAGCATTTATTTTATTTGTTGCTGAGGAAGCTGGCCACAAATTTTTCATGAATGGAATAAGTAACAATTAAGGGGAGTGTTCATTCTCTCCAGTACCTACCCATAATATTTGTGAAGGAAGGAAGATTGCTGGATAACAATGGGAATTTCTTCCCCATTGTAGACCAAGCACACAGCTTCCTTGGTACTCCCAACCCTGCTTGCTCACTGACTAGTAACCAGTTAAGTAGGAAAGGAGCCAGTAGTGATTTTTCAGTACTGTGCAACATCTGTTAATCAGGCACACATCATCTACTTGTTTTATCATCAAGTTTTTAAGATTTAACTTTAATATCTAAATTAAAGTTTTGTAGGTTTACAGAAAAAAACTGTTAAAAAGTAACAAGTAGTCATCAAATTGCCATTGCTTTCTGGTTGTATTTATTATAAAATAGTGTAAGACCACAACTATCCCAACTTCTAATTTGAATATGTAAAAAATATACATTATGAGTAATTCACATTCTTAATTGTTAGTTGCAGTCCTGGGTCCACCTCTACTAGAGGGCAGAGAGTGTTTCATCACCAGGATGAATCCAGTTCCCAGCCCATGATTTAGTTCCTTAGCATAGTAGAATATAGGGAAAACATCTGTCTTGATGCTAGTTTTTTGTTTTTTTGCTAACTGTTCTCAAACTGTGGTCTGTGGAGGAACATGAGACAGTTTGATGGGTTTGTGAATTAAGGGAATTTTTCATAATAAGACTAAGACATTATTTGCTTTCTTCATTCTGTTGACATTTGCACAGATTGAGCAGAAGCAATGGTTTTACCAGTGGTAAAACCCACTGGTACCAGCACATAAATCAAGGCAATAGCACCAAATTATTAGTCGTCATTGTATTCTTCATGATCATGAACCCTCAGTTAAAAAAAAAGCCTGTTTCACCTAAGAGTGTCTTTATAAAACAATAAAAAGCATTAATTTTTAAATCTTGAGCCTTAAGGTACACAAACTTATACTATTCTATGTGACAAAATGGGCAGTGTGCATAGAACACTTCATCAAAATTCTGTCTTCTTGAGGGAAAGCACTTGCACTACTACTTGAGTTGTAAACTTCGCTAGGTGCCTGTATCAGGGAACACCATTTTTACTTGAAAGAATGACTGACAAACTGTGGTTGTTTAGTCTTTACAATTTAGTAGTTATTTCCTTGAAAAGGAGCAAAATGATTCTGTCACTTCAGGGGGAACAACTGATGACGTTTGTTGCCAATGATAAAATTAGAGTTTTCAAGCAGAAGTTAGAATTTGGGAAAATCCATATCTGCCCCTTTAAGTCTAAGATCTTCCCAGTACTTAGAAGACTTTTCTAAACAGATTGATCATATTAAATCTTATTTTTAACATTATATAATAAAATGTGTCAACATGTGAAATATCTACATAATTTATGGAATTAGTATTTGCCAAATGACCAGTGGATAATGTTTCAAAATTCTGCATAGATAATTTCACAGTGCAAGATAGATCAGCAGGTTTTAATATAATAGAGTTTAAAATGTTCATTGATGTGGTTTCAAACTCTACACAGCAACTAACCTTTAAGAAACCACCATTTGTGAGTTTTGGTTTAGTATCAAAGAAGAATATCCACAACTGTCGGAAAAGGCTTTTAAAATTCCCTTTTTCACCATATATCTGTGTGCTGGATTTTCTTCATTCAATTAAAACGTTTCAGGCCTGGTGCACTGGGAAGATCCGGAGGGATCGGGTAGAGAGGGAGGTGGGAGGGGGGATCGGGATGGGGAATACATGTAAATCCATGGCTGATTCATGTCAATGTATGACAAAAACCACTACAATATTGTAAAGTAATTAGCCTCCAACTAATAAATGAAAAAGAAAAAAGAAATAAAACAACGTTTCAGTTCAGTTCAGTCGCTCAGTCGTGTTCGACTCTTTGCGACCCCATGAACCGCAGCACCCCAGGCCTCCCTGTCCCTTACGAACTCCCGGAGTCCACCCAAACCCACGTCCATTGAGTCGGTGATGCCATCCAACCATCTTATCTTCTGTCGTTCCCTCTCCTCCTGCCCTCAATCCCTCCCAGCATCAAGGTCTTTTCCAATGAGTCAGCTCTTCTCATCGGGTCGCCAAAGTATTGGAGTTTCAGCTTCAGCATCAGTCCTTCCAATGAAGGCCCAGGACTGATCTCCTTTAGGATGGACTAGTTGGATCTCCTTGCAGTCCAAAGGACTCTCAAGAGTCTTCTCCAACACCATAGTTCAAAAGCCTCAATTCTTCTGCCCTCAGCTTTCTTTATAGTCCAACTCTCACATCCATACATGACCACTGGAAAAACCGTAGCCTTGACTAGATGGACTTTTGTTAACCAAGTAATGTCTCTGCTTTTTAATATGCTGTCTAGGTTGGTCATAATTTTCCTTCCAAGGAGTAAGTGTCTTTTAATTTCGTGGCTGCAGTCACCATCTGCAGTGATTTTGGAGCCCAGAAAAACAGTCAGCCACTGTTTCCACTGTTTCCCCATCTATTTGCCATGAAGTGATGGGACCAGATGCCATGATCTTAGTTTTCTGAAACAGCAGGTTAAAAACAGGAGCAGATATGAGAATCTAACTATCTTCGATTAAGCTAGACAGCAAGGAGATTTAGAGAAATGTGAAACAATATCAATATTCTCAATTTTTTTTTCCTGGGGAAATATAGTTTTCATAGATATATATTAACATGTAAGGTTTATTGTTGCTTTAAAAAGAATTTTAAAATATTTTTAATTTCCTATTTTAATTTCTAATATAGTAAATATCAGTAGATAGGTCCACCTATACTGAAGTTCTTGGGAAGTCATCAATAATTTTTAAAAGCATAAGGGAGTCCTGAAACCTAGAATTTCAAGAATTGCTACTCTCTATTTCTGTATCTATCCTCTATCCTTGACCTCTGATTTTAGTCCCAGACCTGATACTTTTACGACCTTCAGACCTGCCTTTGTTTCTGGTTTTACCTTGAAATAATTCACATTCAGCCAAACACCCATTTGGGTGAGCATTAGAAGTTTCAGATTTTCTCTATTTTTGCAGAGGTTTGAGGAGGACCAGCTTTCCCTTCAGAAGTCTAGTTCAGACGTCAGGCCTGTGTTGACATCACTTTCTACTCTGTGATCCCATTGCAGTGTGTAGGAACCTATTTTATCCCTGTCATCATAGTATGTTAATTGTGCCATCCTACTCAGTTACGGATTCTTCAGTGCCAAGGGTCATTTCTTACTTTTACATCCTTGGTATTTTTAGTAGAAAGAATGCATCGAATGTTAGAAAGGTTTGTTGATGACTTACCATCCTATTAGAATCTGTGTCAAACTACATTCTCATTGATTTTTTTAAAAATTTACAATAGGAATTAAAATAGGTCTTTCAGAGATTGCTGTTATATCAAATTCATTATAATGAAGGCACACTGTGTAAACCATGTAAACTTGCAGCATTGTTAATTCATGGAAGTTTTCATATAAAAATGTGGCTATTTAATTGTTACTTCTTTAAATAACTTTTTTGAGGATTTTGGTGTAGTTTAATTGTATTTGTATTTGATACAGCTTGACAAATGGAATAAAAACAGTTTTATTCCTTAAAAACATTCTCTAGTCTTGATATTTATGATGTTAAAAATCATTTATAGTCAAACTCTTCATGCATTGTTTGATTTTTGTCAGGTCCCTTAGTCTGTCTGAAGCTTTTCTCTAAAATATGGATAATAACAAGTCACAAGATTGTTGAAAGTATTTTTATTGGACATATCTATCCCTTTGTATTATTTAAAGTGGTGGCTTCCAAAGTGACCCCCAGGATGCTCAGGACAGTGCTCAGGGTATGGGAAGAGTATATTCAAACTTGTATCTGCATGTTTTAATCTAAAATTAAGAAAGAAATTAAGCTTTACTAACAATGTATAGCATAACATGGGTGCCTTCACTTAACCTACGCATCTACATATTAGAGAGTCACATACCCAGTAGAAGATGGAAAGAATCTTGTGGAAAGGGGAGTAAGAATATGAGAGGAATCCTCAGTCTATCCTTTTTGTTAGAAAAACAGGCTTCCACTTATAGTCACTGGATTTTTAGGATTTTTTAAACTTCCACTCACATTACATTGGCCATACTATTCATATGGCTATCCTTTGCTACAAGGTAAGTTAGGAAAAGTGAGTACCAGGCTTTTCCTGAATCCTTAGAATTAAGCTTGAGAATGGATGCCGGTTAGCCAGCCTATAGAGTGCTACACAAACATTTTCATATTATTTTGTTGCTAAAAACAACACCTGTGTCTCATCTATTTAAACTCTCTTATTAGTACACATTAAGAAACTGAAACAATTTTTTAACCTGCTTTAAAGGTCAAATAAAAAATTTTAGTGGGATTTTAACTGCAACTAATTGACATCAGGAAATAAGAACTAGGTGAGTATCAACAGAAATTTTTTGCATGGTTGATATGTGGAATTGAAAAATGAGTATCCTGATTCAGTGAGCATAGCCAGTAATGTACTTTTTGAGTTTGTATTTATGTATCTCTGTGATATATCCAGTGGTCATGTATGGATTTGAGAGTTGGACTATAAAGAAAGCTGAGTGCCAAAGAATTGATGCTTTTGAACTGTGGTGTTGGAGAAGACTCTTGAGAGTCCCTTGGACTGCAAGGAGATCCAACCAGTCCATCCTAAAGGAAATCAGTCCTGGGTGTTCATTGGAAGGACTGATGTTGAAGCTGAAACTCCAGTGCTTTGGCGACCCGATGAGAAGAGCTGACTCATTGGAAAAGACCCTGATACTGGGAAAAATTGAGGGCAGGAGGAGAGGGGACGACAGAGGATGAGATGGTTGGACTCACCGACTCAATGGACATGGGTTTGGGTGGACTCCAGAAGTTGGTGAGGGACAGGGAGGCCTGGGGTGCTGCGGTTCATGGGATCGCAAAGAGTTGGACACAACTGAGTGACTGAACTGAACTGAATTGAACTGTGATATATCTTTTCCAGCTATGACAGCCATTCAAGTACAAGTATTAAGATATACATTTTAGAACTAGACCTTCAAATTATAAAACCAAGTTTTTTGACAACAATTAAGTCATTTTTGTCATCATTCTTTTTTATGAGAGAAAAATCGGCTTTTATTACCACTAATAAATATTTTAATTGCTAATTTCATCTTTATCTCCTTTTAAAAATCTTCCAATTACAGTATATGTTTTATAATATACAGTAGTACATTGTATAATACATAGATAAATGTATATATATGAGAATGTTCTACTTTTTTTTCTCTGATACTGGCATGTGATGAAAGTTGGAGACCACTAACCAATATTAATTGGAAAAGGAAACGGCAGCCCACTCCACTATTCTTGCCTGGAGAATTCCAGGGACAGGGGAGCCTGGTGGGCTGCCGTCTATGGGGTCGCACAGAGTCGGACACGACTGAAGCGACTTAGCAGCAGCAGCAGCGGCAGCCAATATAATATTACTGGAATGTACATTTCTCTCTCCTATAAACCTTGTGTCCAAATATACAGTATAGAAAATTGTTTTAAAAAACCAAAGTATTTCCCACTATTAACAGCTAACTTATTTAACTACTCAAACTACATGGCAGTAATCAGTATTTCCAGTTCTGCTTTGAACATCCCATATAGTTGTGATCATAATGGTTTAGTGATTATAAGTCTTCTGAGACGCATTTAGAACCTCAAACTTAAGTCTTCTAAACTTTTTCTTATTAACTTATATTATGATCCAGTTGGAATCCATTTATTAAATAACTAACTTAAACAATTGATGGTATGTGTGATCACTGCTTTGTGATTTTTTTTCCTTGTGATTTTCAGTGAAAGTTTTCAGTCAAATAAAAGGTAAAATGGTTATTTACAATTAATACCGGTGTGTCCATCTTTCAGCTTAAGATAAAAAAAAAAGTATAACTGAAGTTTTCTGTGTAACCATAGTTACATTTTGAAGTGTATTTAAAATTTATTAATTGTATTTTATATTTGAAACAATGGAATGCTGTGAGTGTGTTATTCATCTGCTTTTTGAACCCTTTCCTCTGACTGATACCTCTCAGGAAAAATAGTTAGAGGACTCAGAAAAACAAAGCTTCTATATTCTGTGGTAAACTCTGCTTCCTATTTCTGTCTCCAACTGATACTGGGAATAGTAGATGGGTATGATATCTGGAAGTACCACCTATGCTTATGGTTAGTAATTAACCAAGTTATATTCTATTGGTCAGAGATAACAAATTTGGATGATCAGAGTCTCAAGCTGTAGTCTACTCTTTGGTACCCTTTCTAGTGAGGGGAAGAGTGGCTGGATGCTGTCCTACTTCAAATGGCAAACGTTGTGTGCATTCTCCCCTCTGGAAACTCACCAGCTGTACTTCCATATTGACATTTCTCCATAATCACACCTTCCCATTTATTTTTGGCTACATCTATTGTGATAAGAATGACAGAAAATATTTATGTCTTAAGATAACAAAACATTTTCAAAGACAGATAAACAAATAATCAATATATTATAATGGTAAGAGATCAGCCAGATAATATTTTAAAAGGCTCTTTTCACTAGTGAATCCATGAAAATGATAACTTACTATATCTTATGTTGATGTTTTGCAAACTTTTCATTAAGGACAAAAAAACTCTTTTGAGTTATTTAGGGGTTTTAAATGCTTAAGTTAGAAACCACCACCAAAAAAAAAATGACTGCTGCTTAATGTTTTGCATCCCCCAAGTTGTAGTTAACGCCCACTCGGGGCATGCTTAGACTTGGTTGGTAATTACAATTGAGCTGTAAAATATTTTGACAGTTTCCAACTGTTGTGTACTTATTAGTCATTTGGTGGCAAATGCAATTTGGTGAGGTTTTTTGGTGGGGCATGTTTAATTAAGAATGTTTCAATTAAGTAGTATGCATACTAAGCATTAATACAAAATTTTGTGGCTATGAGCTACTTTTACTTTTTACCCAAGGAGGGTAAATGTGTGTCATTATAAAGACTGCAGTGTCAGTGAAGCCTGCCATGCTTTTATGCTTCTACTTTTCTTTACAAGCTTTTACTTGTCGTATAGTAAAGCATAACCACCCAGGATTTAATTTGTAGCCTGAACATTGTGTATGATTTTCCTAGCAAGTGAATTCCAAGGCCAATAAATCAAATTGCTTATGATAATTACAGGACTAGAAAAGATAGGATAGATTTTTGTTATATGTTTTTATCCTCTCTTTACAACAACAAAGTTGCTAGTAATAACCGAATATGGGCAATATGACAATTCCTAGAAAGAAAGTGTCAAACATTTCAAGCCAGGTTGCCTGTTCAGACTGAAGAGTGTAACTGAAGTATTTTTATATCTCTCTGTTATATACACAACTATTAGATAAATTGTTTTTCCTGAAATTATACAGCCAAATGATAATGGAAAAAAATTTAAGCCCTTAGTCAGTATATCCAAGAATAAGACAGTAAAAAACTCATATTCAAATCATTTGAAAAATCTTTTACTTAAAGATTGTAATGGTGAATGTCTGTGGAAATTTTCAGACATTTTATTCTTTCAGTTTTGTTGGTATGAATTTTGATAATGAATCCAGAAAAATGTTTAAGGATTCTTAGGAAAAATGCAGGAATTCTGTGAATCTTATTCATTAGTTCTTTTATTTTTCTAATTTTTCCTGCAAAAGTATATTAATGTGGGCTGGAAAAATAAAACCAAATGTTATACTAAATTAACTTGTACTGTATCAATTTAAGCTTTATCCTGAAATGTACAATTTCCACAAATTATCAATGTTGGGAAATGCATTAAACAAGTCATCTTTTTTTTTTTTTTTTTGAGAGTTGTAAGTTAAGTTTTATTTGGGGCAAAATGAGGACTGCAGCCTGGGATAAACAAGCCATCTTTATTAAGCTTTTCTAATCTATATAGTCAGTGAGCAAAAGGGCTGAAATAGAGTTCAGGAAAGGGTGGGAACAAGCTGCTAATTACTGGCTCAAATTAGAGAACTAAGTAAGGTAATTTAAAAAAAAAACTAAATTGGTTCCATGACAGTACAAATTTGTATAATATATCAAACTGTACACCTAAAAAGGGTGAATTTTGTTGTATGTAAATTAGAATTCAGTAAATCTTCTCTTTAAAAATCTAAAAAAATTTTAAAGTTGAGAAAGCCAAAGTCAACATCCCAATATCATAAAATTTCTATTCCTAGCTTAGTAAGTAATTAATGGTTTACCCTTGTCAAATGAAAGCCAAAATTTGTAGAAAGCTTGGATTAAAGCAGTATAAGTTTTGTCCTTAGATGGTGGTGGTGTTCAGTCGCTAAGTTGAGTCTAACTCTTTGTGACCCCAAAGACTGTAGCCCACCAGGCTCCTCTGTCCATGGGATTTCCCAGGCAGGAATACTGGAGTGGGTTGCCGTTTCCTTCTCTACCTTAGATATTACATTAATAAATAAGTTCTTATATTCTGTTGAACATGTGTATATAACTTAAATGTGTCTCTTGTAAATATCTAAAAATTTATTTTCCTCATGATTAGCATTCCAAGTCAGCATTTTTCTTATTTTATATGCTCTATATGTAGATTTTTAAAATTCTCATTGATAATAGTATAATAAAGTATTTCTTTTGTAAGACTCTTTTTCCTGTAATTGTACCTTGCCTTTTATACAAATTTTGATTGAGAACTTTTTAAAATGAATTTTTGCAATTTAGATTGTATTTTCAATATGTACCAGGAGAAGAGGAATCATTCATAAAAATGAACGTGTACCACTTAATTTTAATGATTAATAAATTGGTGACATATCTAACATAGGTTAAAATGCAATGAATAATACTTAAAGTTATAGGAAAATAGTTTTGCTTTAAATGTTAAATAACATGCATATCATTTTTTGTGGATTTTAGTTTTTGTTTTATTTTTAGTTATTCTAATAATTGTCTAAACAAGGAAAGAAGATAAGGTATACTGAATAAAACAGCACATTCTCTGGGCCCTTCTTGGCATTTCACCTGTATCCTTTTATTTAAATGGTGATATTATTTAAAGGTATCCACCATCCCTAGATACTTAATAGATTTTATGTAACCATGATCAAAATCCAAAATATTTCTTGAGATTATATAAAAATGCCTCAAATTTTATTTAGAAAACAGTAAATATTTAAGGGTAATTTTTTAAAATGTTCAAAACAGAGATGATAGTCAATGAGGTTTGATAAGCCTTATAAGACATTAAAGCATATGGTAAGGTAGCAATGTACTGATAAGAAGAGTTCGTGAGTCACTGAAGCAGAATGTCCAGCCCAGAAATGAATATGAATTCAGACACTCATGTACGCATATAATTTGATTTTAGTATGAAATAAGGAAGTACCACAGAACAATGAAATTCAGGAAATGATGTTAGGATAATAATTCAGAACCTTAATTCATACAATTTCACCAAATTGTGTTCAAAGTAATTTAATTTAAAAAGTGAAATTATTTTAAAAAGAAGAAAACATAAAATTTCCCAGATCTCTGAAAGGAAAATAACCTTTTTAACCAAAAGGAGTACAAGATACTGTAAAAGAAAAGATAGGCAAGTTGGGCTATATAAAATTAAAATGACTAACATTAAAAAGAAAAATGACAGTTAAGGAAAATGTATTTCCATGAAGAAGAGCTAATAGCTGTATTATTTATATATCATTCCTGGAGAAGGAAATGGCTACTCAATGCAGTATTCTGGCCTCGAGAATTCCATGGACTATACAGTCCATGGGGTCGCAAAGTGTCAGACACAACTGAGCACCTTTCACTTCACTTATATATCATTAAAGACCAATATGAAGTGATAGAGCTTGAATTCATACTCAGGTCTGACTGATTCCAGAGCCCATGTATGCTCTTAACTTGAGTGCTATGTCTTTTTCTAATGCTGCATATCCTTGTGAACATAACTTCTCTCATGGCTGTCTGTGTGGTTTAGTTACACTAATTTATAGGAGAATTGAACTTATTTTCATTTGTTTACAGAAGATAAATCTGCCATAAAAAGAAATGACATGGGTAGAATATGTAATGATTTTGAGTTAATATCCCTTAAAAAAAATGCATCTACCTGCAGCTCTTCTTTTCTGTACTCTGGATTAATACTTGTTAGATTATATAAGTGACAGGTAGTGTCACTAAAGAGCCATAAGAGTATCCTTTCTAGCAAAATTGCACAGATGAAGAAAGCAACTGAAGTAGAAATAGATAGGAATTCTCTTAATAAGCTAGGACTGGCCTACCTGACATCTTCCTGCAAATTGGTTGAATGTTGATGAAAAGAGTTATTTAGAGCTTTCTGGTAAAATAAATGGGTGCGTATAGAAAACCTAAATTTAGATTATGATGCTGTATCTTAAAATTCATTCTCTCTTGAATATCTAACTTTTTCTATTTTTTTTCTTTGCTCTGAAGTCCTATACTCCTGACTTACCCATCTACTGTTGCTATGTTTTTTAGGCTATCATACTTCCTATGTTTTAATCTAATAATTTGAAATATTTGGGGAGCTTTTTGGCTTGTTTGTAGTAATTCTAAAGATTTCCACATACTCTTTTACAAATTCAGTAACATAGATTTTACAAAGGAGTCATTGTAAGATCAATGTTAGGGCTCACAGCCTTTCATCTAATGCTTAATAAGAAAATTCATGAGAAAACCACTTTGACAGGTTAAAAACAGTGAAATGTTTCACAATTCTTTTATTCCTATTAAGCTGACTTAAAATGGTATGTGATTATTTAATGAATTCAGTCTGTATTGTTAGGATTAACACATTTGTTTTGCATGTTTGTTATTTACATAAGCTTTCAGATAGACATGGTGAATAAAATTCATTAGGTGTGGGATTTCACCTTCACTTCAGTTCAGTCGCTTAGTCATGTCCAACTCTTTGCAACCCCATGGACTGCAGCATGTCAGGCTTCTCCGCCTATCACCAATTCCCAGAGCTCTTTCAAACTCATGTGCATTGAGTCGGTGATGCCATCCAACCATCTCATCTTCTGTCATCCCCTTCTCCTCCCGCCTTCATCTTTCCCAGCATCAGGGTCTTTTCCAATGAGTCAGTTCTTCGCATCAGGTGGCCAACGTATTGGAGTTTTAGCTTCAGCATCAGTCCTTCCGGTGAATATTTAGGACTGATTTTCTTTAGAATTGACTGGTTGGATCTCCTTGCAGTCCAAGGGACTTTCTAAGGAGTCTTCTCCAACACCACAGTTCAAAAGCATCAATTCTGCACTCAGCTTTCTTTATAGTCCAACTCTCACATCCATACATGACTACTGGAAAAACCACAGCTTTAACTAGACGGACCTTTGTTGGCAAAGTAATGTCTCTGCTTTTTAATATGCTGTCTATGTTGGTCATAGCTTTCTTTCCAAGGAGTAAGCGTCTTTTAATTTCATGGCTGCAGTCACCATCTGCGGTGATTTTGGAGCCCCAAAAAATAAAGTCTGACACTGTTCCCATTGTTTCCCCATCTATTTGCCATGAAGTGATGGGACCAGATGCCATGATCCTAGTTTTTTGAATGTTAAGTTTTAAGCCAGCTATTTCACTCTCCTCTTTCACCTTCATCAAGAGGCTCATTAGTTCCTCTTCACTTTCTGCCAGGTGGTGTCATCTGCATATCTGAGATTATTGATATTTCTCCTGGCAATCTTGATTCCAGCTTGCGGCTTGTGCTTCATCCAGCCCAGCATTTCTCATGATATACTCTGCATATAAGTTAAATAAGCAAGGTGACAATATCCAGCCTTGACGTAATCCTTTTCCTATTTGGAACCTGTCTGTTGTTCCATGTCCAGATCTAACTGTTGCTTCCAGACCTGCGTACAGATTTCTTAAGAGGCAGGTAAGGCGGTCTGGTATTCCCATCTCTTTCAGAATTTTCCACAGTTCATTCTGATCTACACAGTCAACAGCTTTGGCATAGTAAGTTTTAAAGAAGTAATTGTAGTAAGGGCTACTCCTCCAAGTAGGGCATTTATATATCCCAAATATTCTGATGTAGATTTTTCATTTTTTATTTGTCTTTTACAAGCATGGAATCATATTACTTTTTATTTATAACAAACTTACTATGTTTTTAATTTCATTACTGACTAGGCAAAGTCCCATAAGGAGACAACATAGATATAAATACACCCTGCAAGCACTCCTATATTGCTCAGTGTTCCCCATCTCTTCAACCTTTTTGCTCTTTGTTAATGATATAACAAGGAGAATATTTCTCAAGCTAGTGCTTTAGTTTAGGATCTAGAATTTAAACTTAAGCCACCAATTATTCTTTGTATCTCTTGCTTTGATACACTCAAAGCTGAAGTTGGTTAGTTTGGTTATTTAAAAATATAGCAATTAACAACAGTGGTTCTCAAAACTTTTTGTCTTAGAACCCCTTTATACTCCTAAAAGTTATAAAATTTTTTTTTAAAAAAGAGGATTCTGGGAAGATAGTAGAGTAGGAAACTAGAAATCAGTCTCCCTAGCTTTAACAACAATTATATTAGCAGGATTATGTGATCTAACTATCTAGAAACTCTGGAGTCTGTTGAAGGCTTTCAACTTGCAGGCAGCTATTTGTGATCAATTTAGTTCTTAGCTTAACAATGACTACTAATCTCCCACCTCCCAATCCCCTTGGCAGGCAGACATGCATGTGTTAATGGAGCAGCTTGCACACACCTTGAGGGAGTCGCGGTGAGCAATAAGGACCTTGTGTTGCATCAGAGATCTATATCCTGATGGCTGATTGCTACTCTGATGTCAGTGATACAGATGCTGAGGTGGCCGGCCAGACATTGTTGTAAGCCATTCATACTCAGGCTGATGCAACTTTCAGAGATTTTAAAGGGTTGATGTACTTTTTTTCCCCCTTCATTTTGATCTTTGTTTCTCTCTGTGGAGCCAGACATTAAAGATGAGGACACTGGAAAGCAACTGTTCATATAGGAGAAATTAGAAAATCAACATTCATGACCGGAGAAAATCAAAGGCTCAGAAAACACTTGAGAGGGCCTTCAGTTTGTGCCTCAGGCTACTCTACAGCAAGGAGATAGACTACAACAATTAAACAAACATATATACTAAAAAAACAACAAAAAAAAGGAAACCCTGAGGGAGGAGGTGAGTCTGATAACCAGGGTTACCACATTATTTATTCAGCTATCCAGTTTTGAAAAAAGTAATCACAAAACATAGAAAAAAATGGGAAAGTATGACCTATTCAAAGGTAAAAAAATTAACCAGCCGAATTTGTCCCTGAGAAAGAACAGATGGTACACCTCTTAGACAAAGACTTTAAAACAGTTGTCTTAAAGTTGCTCAGAGAATTAAAGGAAAGTATAAGGAAAGTTAACAAGGTGACGTGTGAACAAAATGGAAGTATCAGTAAAGAGAAAACCTAAAAAGAAGTGAGTGAAAGTCACTCAGTCATGTCCAACTCTTTGCAACCCCATGGATTATAGTCCACGGAAGTTTCTAGGCTAGAATACTTGAGTGGGTAGTTGTTCTTCAAATTCTAGATATATATATATTACAATAATGGAAATGAAAAGTTCACTTGGAGGGTTTCAAAGGTAGATTTGAGCAGGCAGAAGAATCAATGACTTTGAACCAAGAACAGTTGAAACTATAGAGTCTTAAGGAATAGAAAAAGAAGTGTGAACAGAGACTAAGGGACCCATGGGACCCCATCAAGTGAACCAATATACATTTTGAGAGTTCTAAAAGAAAGAAAGGGACAGAGAGATTATTTGGAAAAATAATAACTGAAAACTTAGCAAATTTGTTGAAAGGTATGAATATAAACATCCAAGAAGATTAACTCCAAATAGGAAGAACTCAAATAGATCCATACCAAGCACAGGCAACAAAGGACCTCCCTGGTGGCTCAGAGGGTAAAGCATCTGCCTGCAATGCAGGAGACCTGGGTTCGATCCCTGGTTGGGGACGATCCCCTAGAGAAGGAAATGGCAACCCACTCCAGTATTCTTGCCTGGAAAACCCCACGGACAGAGAAGCCTGGTGGGCTGCATTCCATGGAGTTGCAAAGAGTATGACCTTCAATTTCAAATAGATCCATACCAAGCACAGGCAGCAAAACTAAATGAGACTACATCAAACCAAAAAGCTTCTGCACAGCAAAGGAAATAATCAGAACATGAAAAGGCAGCCTGTGGGTTGGGAGAAAATATTTCCAAGCTGTGTATCTGATGAGGTTAATATCTAAAATATTTGAGGAACTCATATAACTTAATAACAGCAGAAACAACAAACAAGCAACCTGATTAAAAAATAGGCAGAAGACCTGAATACATTTTTCCAAAAAAGATGTACAAATGGCCAACAGGCTTATGAAAAGGTGCTCAACATCTTTGATTATCAAAACATATAAATCAAAACCACAGTGAGATACCAGCTAACACGTGCTAGGATTACTATTAAAGAAAAAAAAGGAAATAACAAGTGTTGACAAAGATTTAGAGAAAAGGGAACTCTCAGACACTGCTGGTGGGAATTTAAATTGAAAATCATATGTCAAAAGTATGGTTGTTTCTCAGAAAATTATAAATAGAGCTACCATTTGATCCAGCAAACCCACGTCTGAAATCAATGTCTTGAAGAGATAGCTCACTCTGATGTTCATTGCTGCACTGTTTACAATAGCCAAGATATGGAGACAACCTAAGTGCCTGTTAGGAGGTGAGGAGATAAGGAAATTGTGGTATATATTTACAGTGGAATATTATTCAGCCCTTCAAAAGAGGAAATGCTGTCTTTTATAACAACATGGATGAACCTGGAGGACATTATGCTAATGAAATAAATCAAGCTCAGAAAGAAAAAATACTGCATGATTTCACTTATATGTGAAGTTTAAAAAAAGTAGAATTTATAGAAGCATAGCTTGGCTGTTACTAGCAAGTGCATGTGGCAAGGGTGGAATATGATTTGTAAGTTATAATGATCTAATGTACAGCGTGGTGATAATAGTTAACACTGTATTATATGCTTAAATTTTTCTAAGGAATAGATCTTAAATGTTGTCACCACACACACAAAAATGTTAAAAACATGAAGTTTGGATATGTTCATTTGCTTGGTTGTAGTAATAATTTCAGAATGTGTATGTATATCAAAACATCACATTGTATACCTTGAATAATAAAAAATTTATTAACAGAATAAAATATAAACAGTCAAAAGACATCTTTAACTGTCTTATATAGTAGCCTTTGGATACATGTGACCATTCAGCACCTGTCCAAGTTGAGATGTGTTGTAAGTGCCAAGTGCACACTGGATTTTGAAGACTTAGATACAACACCAAACGCACAGTCTCTGAAAGAAAATGCTGCATACAGCAACAAAGAGCCTACATGCGGCAACAGAGATCCAGCACACCTCAACTAAGACCTGGCACAGCCAAGTAAATAAATATTTTGTATAAAAAAGTCTTAGAAAAGTCTCCATACTGTATGATTTCCATCTGTATGAGTTCTGAGAAAAGCAAAAATAAGAAGACAATAAGAAGATCAGTGTCAGGAGCAGGACTGGAGACAAGGATGAACAGGCAGAGCACAGAGGAGTGAAATATGCTGTATGGTATTATAATGATGGATAGGTTTTGTAAACTTGTCCAAACTGATAGAATGTGGAACACCAGTAGTGAACCCCTAAGGTACTCTGTGGACTTCGGATGACTATGATGGTCAGTATAGGTTCATCCTTGGTAACAAATATACTGTTATGGTAGATGATGTTGATAATGGGAGAGGCTATGCATGTGGAGAGGCAGGGGTATGTGAGAAATCTCTACCTTTAACTCTAAATTTTTGGGAGAACCTAAAATTCCTCTGAGAAAATTAACTCTTAGAAAAAGAAGA
Organism: Muntiacus reevesi; assembly: GCF_963930625.1. Classification (NCBI taxonomy): domain Eukaryota; kingdom Metazoa; phylum Chordata; class Mammalia; order Artiodactyla; family Cervidae; genus Muntiacus; species Muntiacus reevesi. The sequence continues at coordinate 43,375,318 of NC_089251.1, read as the reverse complement.
TAGAAACAAAAATCATTGAAACCTAAAATTAGTTTTTTTTAATCAAAAAAATTGACAAACCTTTAACTAGATGGACTAAGAAAAAAAGACAAACTATAAAATCAGAAATGAGTGTGAGGACATTACTACAAGTTCTACAGAAATAAAAAGGATATTTAATAAAGTACTATGAATAGCTGTAGTCAATATGCCAGCAAATTTGGAAAACTCAGCAGTTGCCACAGGACTGGGAAAGGTCAGTTTTCATTCCAATCCCAAAGAAAGGCAATGCCAAATAATGTTCAAACTATCGCACAATTGCACTGATCTTACACACTTGCAAAGTAATGCTCAAAATTCTCCAAGCCAGGCTTCAACAGTACATGAACCATGAACTTCCAGATGTTCAAGCTGAATTTAGCAAAGGCAGAGGAACCAGATATCAAATTGCCAACATCCATTGGATCATCAAAAAAGAACTAAAGAGCCTCTTGATGAAAGTGAAGGAAGAGAATGAAAAAGTTGGCTTAAAACTCAGCATTCAGAAAACTAAGATTGTGGCATCTAGTTCCATTACTTCATGGCAAATAGATGGGGAAACAATGGAAACAGTGACAAGACTTAATTTTGGGGAGCTCCAAAATCACTGCAGATGGTGACTACAGCCATGAAATTAAAAGGTACTTGCTCCTTGGAAGAAAAGCTATGACAAACCCAGACAGCATATTAAGAAGCAGAGACATTACTTTGCTAGCAAAGGTCCATCTAGTCAAAGCTATGTTTTTTTCAGTAATCATGTATGGATGTGAGAGTTGGACTATAAAGAAAGCTGAGTGCAGAAGAATTCATGCTTTTGAACTGTGGTGTTGGAGAAGACTCTTGAGAGTCCCTTGGACTGCAAGGAGATCCAACCAGTCCATCCTAAAGGAGATCAGTCCTGGGTGTTCATTGGAAGGACTTAAGCTAAAGCTGAAACTCCAGTACTTTGGCCACCTGATGCGAAGAACTGACTCATTGGAAAAGACCCTGATGCTGGGAAAGATGAAGGCAGGAGGAGAAGGGAATGACAGAGGATGAGGTGGTTGGATGGCATCACTGACTCGATGGACAAACTCCTTGAGCAAGCTCCAGGAGTTTGTGATGGACGGGGAAGGTTGCAAAGAGTCAGACATGACTGAGCGAGTGAACTGAACTGATGAATAGCTGTACACCAACAAATTGGATGACTTAGATGAAATGGACAAATTCTGGAAAACTTTCCAAGACTGAATCATAGTGAAACAAAAAATCTGAGGCCTATAAACTTATAAAGACATTGAATCAATCATCAAAACTTTCCCAACAAAGAAAAGCCTTGGATCTGTAGCTTCACTGGTAAGTTCTACCAAACATTTAAAGAAAGAAAGAAAGAAAAAAAAAAAACAAAACCCAAATCATCCTCAAAGTTTTCCAAAAAATTGAGGATAAGGGAACACTTCCTATCTAATTCTATAATGCTAGCAATGCCCTGATACCAGAGCTAGACAAAGACACTGCAAGAAAACTGTAGAACAATATCCCTTATAAACATTTATGCACAAATCCTCAATAGCATTTTAGCATACTGAATTTTAGTGCATATTAAAAGAATTACGCATCATGACGAAGTGGGCTTTATTCCTAGAATTAATTAGATGATCATTCCAATAGATACAGAAAAAGCTTTTGACAAAATTCAACACTCTTTCATGATAAAAGCACTCAACAAGGCATCAATAAACAGAAACTATATCAATATAAGAAAAGCCACATGTGAAAAACTCACAGTCATACTCAATGGTAAAAGATGAAAAGCTTTTCCTCTAAGATCAGGAACAAAGCAAAGATGCCTACTCTCACCAAGTCTATTGAGCATTGTACTGGTAGTCCAAACTAAATCAATTAAGACAAAAGCCATCCAGATTGGAATAGAAGAAGTAAAATTATCATGTGTTGATCTTACAAATAGAAAACCCTAAAAATCCCTCCAAAAAAACAAATAAACTGTTAGAACTAATAAGTTCAGAAAAAGATACAAGTCAATACACAAAATCAGCTGCATTTCAATCACTAACCAAAACCTGAAAAGGAAATTAAGAAAGCAATTCTGTTTAAAATAGAATCAAAAAGACTAAAATGCTAAAAAAGAATTAACCAAGGAGGTAAAAGATGTGTACACTGAAAGGTAGAAAACCATGATGAAATAATTTCAGAAGACATAAAACGATGGAAAGGCAACTCATATTTTCATAGACTGAAAGATTTTATTAAGATGTTGGTACCACCCAAGTTAATCTGCATATTCAATGCAAATCTCCATTTTGAAATCCTAGATATTTTTTTGTTGTTGTTGTTGCAAAAATAGAAGAATCTGTCCTAGAATACATATGGAAGCTCAAGGGACAGTGAATAGCCAGAACCATCTGAAAAAGAACAAATTTGTAGAGCTCACACTTTGATTTAAAATTTACTACAAAGCTGCAGTGATCAAAGGTGTGGCAATGGCATGAAGACAGACATAAAAACCAATAGAGTAGAATAGAGAACCCTGATATAAACCCTTGTAAGTGTGATCAAGTGATTTTTAACAAGGGTACCAAGTCCATCAAGACAGATGATCTTGGAAAACTGGATATCCTCATGTAAAAGAATGGAATTGAGCCTTACCTAATGCCATATTCAAAAATTAACTCCAAATGGATCAAACATCTAACTCTGTGACCTCTTAGAAGAGAACATAAAGCAGAAGCTCCATGACTTTAGATTTGGCAGTGAATTCTTATTTATTCATTGCCAAATTCATTTATTCAGGTATAGGCAACAAAAGAAAAGATAAATTGGACTTCATGAAAATTTGAAATTTTTATGCTTCAAAGAATACACTCAAGAGAGTGAGAAGGCAACTTACATGATATGAGGAAAGATTTGCAAAGCATACGTCTAATAATGGATTGATATCCAAAACATATAGAGAACTTAATGGAACTCAGCAAAAAAAAAAACAAAACAAAAAAACCAACACACTCAAAAATGAACAAAGGACTTGAATATACATTTAACCAAAGAAGATGTATGAATAACCAGTAAGCACATGAAAAGATGTTCAATATCCCTAATCATTAGAAAAATGCAAAACAAAACCACAATGAGACACCACACCTATTAGAATGACTCTTACCAAAAACAAGAGTGGGCTTCCCTTGTGGCTCAGCTGGTAAAAAAAAAATCCACCTGCAATGCGGGAGACCTAGGTTCAATCCCTGGGTTGGGAAGATCCCCTGGAGAAGGGAAAGGCTACCCACTCCAGTACTCTGGCCTGGAGAATTCCATGGATTGTATAGTCCATGGGGTCGCAAAGAGTCGGACACAGCTGAGTGACTTTCACTTATCAAAAACAAAAACCCAAAAGAACCACCCCCCCAAAAATAGCAGGTGTTGGCAAGGATGTGGAAAAATTGAGACCTTTTGAGCTATTAGTGGGAAGGTAAAATGATGCAGCAAGGGTGGAAAACACTATAGAAACTCTTCAAAAGTTTTAAAATAGCTACCACATAATACACCAACCTCCCTTCTGAGTGTGTACCCCAAAGAATTGAAAGCAGGGTCCCAAGATAATTGTAGACCCATATTCATAGCAATATTATTCACATTAGCTGAGACCTGAAAGCAGTCCATGTGTCTATTGACAAATGAATGGATAAACAAAATGTGGTATAGACATGTACTAAAATATCATTTAGCCTTCAAAAGAAGGGTAATTCTGACATATGCTGTAGCATGGATGAATGCTGAGAACATTATACTAAGTGAAATAAGCCAGTCACAAAAAGATAGGTGTGTGTGATTCTACTTATTTGAGGTACCTAAACTAATCAAAATTGTAGAGACAAAGTAGAATGGTCGTTGCCATGTGAAAGTCGTTCAGTTGTGTCTGACTCTGCGACTCCATGGGCTATACAGTTCATGGAATTCTCCAGGCCAGAATACTGAAGTGGGTAGCCTTTCTCTTCTCCAGGGGATCTTCCCAACACAAGGATCAAATCCAGGTTTCCCGCATTGCAGGCAGATTCTTTACCAACTGAGCCACAAGGGAAGCCCTGTGATTGCCAAGGGCTGGGAAAATGGGCAGTTACTATTCAATGGATAAGTTCTGTAAGCTGGAAAATGTTCTGGAGATGGTGATTGTTGCACAATAGTAATGTACTTAGGAATACTGAATTGTACACTTAAAAATGGTTAAGAGGGTAAACACTGTATTGTGTGTATTTTACCATAGTTAAAACATTTTTTAGTTTGTCGAAGGCCTAAAAGGGTTTTGTTTGAGTTATACCTATTGATATATACATTATTAGGTGTTAAAAATGAGAATTTTTAAAAATATTCATTTAAGATAGCAATAATAAACCACTACATGTTGTAAGTAGTTTTGAACATGTATTCTGTTCTGTGTAAGCATCCATTTCCATGGGATATAAACCTAAAATTTCTGGGTCTTAGGATATGTGCATCTTCATATTTACCATAGTAGTTGATGCCAGAGTTTTTCCATCAATTCTTTATGAGCTCCCTTTGTTCCACATTCTTGCCAACACTTGATATTTTTTATCTTATTAAAATTTAGTTGTATTTTAATTAAGAGACTTAACATGTTTAACCTTTCTCAAGGGAAATATGTAGTAGTGCCTTCCTTGTTCAATTCACTGAATACTAATGTGATGGAGTAAATTTTCTTATGTTTACTGGGTATTTGAATTTTTTTCTTCATTGAGCTGTGCAGTTTTTGCCCATTTTTCTATTGGATGACCTTTTTTCTTGCTGTTTTGTAGGGATTTTTTGTGTATATTCTGATTATAGGCTCTTTGTTTTATATATATATAATTTGACACCAGGTTTACTTACTTTTTGGGCTTTCCTGGTGGCTCAGACGGTAAAGCATCTGTCTGAAATGCTGGAGACCCGGGTTCGATCCCTGGGTCGGGAAGATCCCCTGGAGAAGGAAATGGCAACCCACTCCAGTACTCTTGCCTGGAAAATCCCATTGACAGAGGAGCATGGTAGCCTACAGTCTGTGGGGTCGCAAAGAGTCAGACACGACTGAGTGACTTTACTTTACTACTTAACCTTTATAGAAGGACAGGAGATACAGTATGTTAGCATTATAGCATCAGGTGAAGTGAAGTGAAGTTGCTCAATCGTGTCCAACTCTTTGCGACCCCGTGGATTGTAGTTCATTAAGATAGGGTCAGTTTTGCAATAAATAATATTGCTTGATAACAAATCTGACATTTTAAATTAATCTTATCTAGTATATTTCCATGGAAATATGCTAGAAAGTAAACTCGAGATCCTTTCATGAAGAAGGGGTCTAGGTCTGTTGGTTAACCCTTTCTCCCTGGAAAAAAATTGGTATCTTTACAAAATTGAACTTTTTAATCCATGAATATGGTATATTTCTCAATCTGTTTAGATCTCCATTATTTTCTCATAATAATGCTTGATAGATTTTTTATAGATGTTATGCACATTATTTATAGGTTTATTTCTTATTACTTTAACATAAAATACCTTAAAAATTTTAATTTCTGACTGCTTTTGTTGGGGTATAAGAATGCAGTTGGTTTCGTACATTGTTTTTTGTATCCTACAACCTTTTAAAATTCTCTTATTCAAATCAATTATCTGTAGATTTCTTTAGATTTTCTATATAATCACATTATATATAAATAATATCAGTTGTAGTTTTGTTTCTTTTCTAATAATTATACCATTATAGATTTTTCCAGCCTTAATGCAACAGCAAGGACCTTCAGTACAGTGTTAAATAAAAGTGGTGAAAGATTCTCAATCTCAAAGGGAAAACATTGAATATCTTACCATTGTGTTATTTGTTATAGGCTTTATACAAGTTAAGGAATGTTTTTGTTATTGTTAGTTTGCCAGGGTTATTTTATAGAATATAAATGGATGTAAAATTTTATTACTTTTCTCTATTTAGATGGTTGTTTCTACATGTTTTCCCTATAATCTGTTAATATGGCAAGTTACTTCAGTAGATTTGCTAATAATAAGTCAAATATGCATTCCTGTGCTAAGTCCAGTTTGTTCAATTTATAAATTACTAGATTAAATATACTAATATTTTCATTAAGATTTTTGCCTCTATATTCATGACGTTTTTGTAATTTTGTCTTATCCTACTGAATTTTGCTATCAAGATTTGCTTGGTTTTGATTCGCGTTTCTCTAATAATTAACATTGATGAGCATCTTTTTGTGTGCCTATTGGCCATCTGTGTCTTCTTTGGAGAAATGTCTATTTAGGTCTTTTGCCCAGTTTTTGATTGGGTTGTTTTTTGGTTATTGAGTTGTATGAGCTGTTTATATATTTTGATGCCCTTGATGGTCACATCATTTGCAAATATTTTCTCCCAGTCTGTAGGTTGGCTTTTCATTTTGTTTATGATTTCCTTTGTTGTACAGAAGCTTGTAAGTTTGATTCGGTTGTTTTTTGTTTGTTTGTTTTTGCTTTTATTTATAATGCCCTGGGAGACTGACCTAAGAAAACATTGGTAGGATTTATGTCAGGGAATTTTTTTACCTATGTTCTTTTCTAGGCATTTTATTGTATCATGTCTTATATTTAGGTCTTTAAGCCATTTTGAGTTTATTTTTGTGTATGTTGTATGTGTGTGTTCTAACTTCATTGATTTACATGCAGCTGTCCAACTTTCCCAGCACCACTTGCTGAAGAGACTGTCTTTTTCCCATTGTTTATTCTTGCCTCCTTTGTCGTAGGTTAATTGACTGTAGGTATGTGAGTATTTCTGGGCTCCCTGTTCTGTTCCATTGATCCATATATCTGTTTTTGTGCTAATAGCATAATGTTTTGATTACTGTAGCCTTGTGGTATTATCTAAGGTTTAGGAAGGTTATGCCTCCTGCTTTGTTTTCTTTTAGGAGTATTTGTTCTAGTTCTGTTAAAAATGTCATGGGTAATTTGATAGGGATCCACTCTTGGACATACACCCAGAGTTGTATAATTCAAAAATATACATGCACCCCGTGTTCATTTCAGCACTATTCACAATAGCAAGACGTGGAAACAACCTAAATGTCTTTTGATAGATGAATAGATAAAGATGTCTTTCTCAGAAAGACAGATACCATATTATATCCCTATATGAGGAATCTAAAATATGACACAAGTGAATATGTCTATGAAACAGTAAGAGACTCACAGACATAGAGAACAGACCTGTGGTTGCTAAGTAGGGGCGGGAGAGAGGAATAGTGGGGGAACTGGGATAGCAGATGCAAACAAGTGTATATAGGATGGATTAACAACAAGGTCCTACTGTGTAACACAGAACTGTATTCAGTATCCTGTGATAAACCAAAATAGGAAAAAATATGAAAAATAGTATATATATGTATGATGGAGTCATTTTAGGTTAAGTGACTATAGGGGTTTGAAAGTCACAGAAATTAGCATGACATTGTAAATCAATTATATTTCAACAAAAAAAATTTTTTTAAGTGCCTTGAGGGAAAAAAAAGATTTGCTTGGATCATAAAATGAGATGGGGAATTAAATTCATTTTTCTTGTTCTCTAGAAGAATTTGTGTAATGTTGGAAATATTTCTTCCTTGAGTAGAATTTATCATTGACGCCAAATAGTTTTTTATAAGAAGGTTTTTAATTACAAAGTCAATTTCTTTAAGAGTAACAGAACTCTCCATTTTAATTTTTAAAATTTCTTCTAGCTATGCTTTTCTAGAAATTTCTTCCCTCTTTTTTCTTGGTCAGTCATGCTATGGGTTTAATCAATTTTGTCTTTTCAAAGAAGCAACTTCCTATTTTATTAATCCTTTTTATTGCATGTTTACTTTCTATTTCATTATTTTTTGCTTTCATTTTTATTGAGGCTAGTTGCTGTACAATATTATATAAGTTTTAGGTGTACAACGTAGTGATTCACAATTTTTAAAGGTTTTATGCCATTTATAGTTATAAAATATTGGCTATATTCCATGTTATATGATATATTTTAGTGCTCTTATCTTTATTATTTTGTTTTTTATACTTTTGAGGGTGGAGGGGGTCATATTGCTATTTGGGAGTCTACCAAAGGTGCAGTTCTGCCTCTTCGCTCACTCTTCCAGATCAGTGATTAAGAAAGGAGAACTGAGAGTCTCACTCCCTCTGGTTTTCTGGTCAGTCCAGGTCTTGGCTTGGACATTTCTTAGAAGGTTGTGTAAAGTTGTCTAAGATTTGTTCAGATTTTTTAAAATGTGTTCAAATGTTAGTCCTACTTTCATGTAAACAAAAGTACCTCTTAATATGATTTTATTACAGAATAATCTTTCTGATTGTCTGGTAGTAGAATAACAAAGCCGAACTTTCAGTTTTACTATGAGAATAAAATGAAGTTATTTAAATAAAAACACCTTGAAAAAGATGGGAACAGTACTAATACAAGTATTCTTGTTCTCATCCCTGCTGTTGTTTTGGGCTTACCAAATGTTAAATTTATCCAAAGTTCCCTCAACCATTTGCAATAATTTACAGTTGAGAGAAGATTCCCCAGAATCCGTAGTAGGCAGACCAAAATTTCTGCAGCTTCAGCAATGGTAGTGTGTATCTCATTGTTGTATACTTAGTTCTAGTTCTAGTTCCAACCAGTAATCTAAAATCCAAGAGGCTGAGCAAAGGGTTTTATTAATAGAATACTCCTAGGTTTCTCCTGGGTCGAAAACCTTTTTAAAAATCAATTAATTTAGTATACAATGGCCTGTGAACTAAGTTCTGAAAAAGTTAAGTTGGCTGACGCAATCACTAGTCTCAAAAAAAGCTGACAGTTTTTATTTAGGTCCTAAAACTGTTCTATCTCAAAGTGTGAAATTTATGTTGCTTAAGATAACAGGCTCTGGAATGGGAACACCTTGGTATAGATCGTAACTCCTCCAATTCTAGATGTGTAATGTCAGTTTCCTCAACTGAAATTGGAAGTAATGATACTATCTCAGAGGAGCTGTGAGATTAAATGAGCTATTCCATGTATAGATTTTAACATTGCATATGGGACATAGTAGGCTCTCAGAATATACTTTAAGAGTAAATGAAAAGTTAGTCTTTTTGTAGAAAGAAGAACTGAATATATTGTAGTAAAAATATTATAAAAGAGACATAAAGAGTCAAAGGAACATTTAAAAAGTGCTCCTGCTGACTAGGAGTTGGAATGAGAGTTCATGTTGGCAATGACAGTTGAACTTGATCTTGAAAATGGGGTGGAATTGTAGTAGCTATACTTGGGACAGAGGATATTCATAGTTGGGTGACAATCTGTATGATCAAAGACTGGAAGTGGGGGATCTGGGAGCTAGGCAGAAAAGCATAGTGATTTTAGAGAATAATGAGTTATCTAGAGGGTAGAAACGTTGAAAGAGTTTGCTATTCAATGCTCAGTATTTTGATATCAGGTTTGTATGTTCTTGAGGGCTTCCCTGGTAGCTCAGCAGGTAAAGAATCCGCTTGCCGTGTGGGAGACCTGGGTTCGATCCCTGGGTTGGAAGATCCCCTGAAGAAGGGAAAGGCTACCTACTCCAGTATTCTGGCCTGGAGAATTCCATGGAGTGTATAGTCCATGGGGTCACAGAGAGTCAGACACAGCTGAGCGACTTTCGCTTTACACTTTTTGAGAGCCATTAGAGACTTCAACCTGCATTTTTAAATTGTTTCTATGGCAGTGGATCAGAAAAGGGAGAATTTGGAAAAAGGAAGACCTATTAGGAAGATTTTGCAATAACCTAGGCAAAAGAAGGAGAATGCAATGGCACCCCACTCCGGTACTCTTGCCTGGAAAATCCCATGGATGGAAGAACCTGGTAGGTTTCAGTCCATGGGATCGCTAAGAGTCGGACACGACTGAGCAACTTCACTTTCACTTTTCACTTGCATGCATTGGAGAAGGAAATGGCAACCCACTCCAGTGTTCTTGCCTGGAGAATCCCAGGGATGGCGGAGCCTGGTGAGTTTCTGTCTATGCAGTCGCACAGAGTTGGACACGACTGAAGTGACTTAGCAGCAGCAGCAGGCAAAAGAAGATAAATGGCAAAAATGTTACAACAGTACAATAAAAATTGGCCATGAATTAACTAGTAAAGGATGATAGGTGAAGGAAGAGTTCAAAGTTGATTCTGAGATTAAGAGTCTAGATGATTGGGACAATTTAATTGTTATATAGTTTGCAGATATAATGAAAATGAAGCAGGTTATAAGGTAAAAGTATAATTTTGTTTTGGGACATATTGAGTTTGAATTTTATGTTGCAGGAAGGATGTTTGTCTATGTGTTGTCTCTCAGTCATGTCCAACTCTTTGTGACCCCATGGACTGTAGTCCACCAGGCTCCTCCGTCCATGAGGTTTTCCAGGCAAGAGTACTGGAGTCGGGTGCCATTGCCTTCTCCAGGGGATCTTCCCTACCCAGGGATCGAACCCGGGTCTCCCACATTGCAGGCAGACACTTTACCCTCTAAGCCAGGAGGGAAGCCCGACCAGCTGGAAATGCCAGCTTGAGATAGTTTGAGCTATAAATGTCTATTTGGGCATTATCTGCATGGAAGTGATGGTTGGAATCCTGGGAGTGAATCAACTCAAAAGTGTGGAGAGAGAAAACTACTTAGAGCAATACCTAGAGGAATATATGCTTGTATCAGTGGAAGAAGGAGAAACAGCCAAAGAGAAAGCAGTCATAATCAGAGGGGTAGAGTAGAAAAAAGTGGAATTGAAATTCCTTGTTTTTTTTCAGTCATAAAGTCGTGTCCGATTCTTTGAGACCCCATGGATTGCAGCATGCCAGGCTTCCTTGTCCTTCACCGTCTCCCAGAATTTGCTCAAACTCATGTCCATTGAGTCAGTGATGCCATCCAACCATCTCATCCTCTGTCGCCCCCTTCTACTCATGCAAATTTTTTACAGTTATTGAATTTTAGGAAACTTTGTAACAAGTTATTTGATTAGATTTCCTTAAAGAGATCCTGTTTCTGTTGTTAGCAAGAATAATTAGGTGGCCTTACTATCTTTAATACTCTGTGTAATATGCTATGTTAACAGAAATAATATATTGATATTATCTATATTAGAACGTAGAACTGCCAAGTCAAACTGGTTTCAAGTCCCCGTTCCTTTCTACTCTCACCACTTTAAATTACCTTTATAATCATGATGCTTGACATCTAACTGTAGTTCTCAGTAAAACTGAGATGATGCAATTATATTCACAAAGTGGCTTGACTGAGAGAGAACTGCGTGTGTGTGCTCAGTGTGTGCTTCAGTTGTGTCCGACTCTTTGAAACCCTATGACTGTAGCCCGCCAGGCTTCTCTGTCCATGGGATTCTCCAGGCTAGAATACTGGAGTGGGTTGCCAAGCCCAGGGATCGAACCCACATCTGCATTGCAAGTAGATTCTTTACCACTGAGCCACTGGCCAAGTCAAGAGAACTGGGAGGATCACTTAATTGTGCAGACTCTCATCCTTCTTATCGTAACATTACCATTTGAATGTCTTTTAGATACTTCCTTTCTCAGTGCATAAAAAAAGTCAACTGTAAAATCTGCACTTTACTTTCCCAACATGTTAAATAGAAATGCCTTCTGATACATCTGGTCATTGCAAAAATACAAAAAAGAACTTTTAAATAGTTGGGTTCTACCCTTAATGGCCAGATTTTTGGTGTCTTCTTTTCTTTGGAAGAGAATAAATTACAAAGTCACTCATAGCTTCTTTTTTTCCCACTAAACCCATAAAAAAAGATTGTCAAGAATTCCAAGTACCCCATTTTGCACATAGAGTATCAATATTACCTTCTAGTTAAAGCATTGTTTGCAAAAACTTTCTCCAGTGTCTTGAAGAATTTATGTAGCCTTTAAAATTTCCAAAAGACCCTCAAAAATAGGAATTCAAATAGTGATAATGTATCAATGGTAGTAATAATAATTGGGGTTAACATTTATCGAATAGTTACTATGTGCCATGCTTTGTGCTAAAGTGTTTTGGGTGCATTGATTCATTTAACTGTATTTACTGAGTGCCTACTATATGCCAGGAACTGTTCTGCGATAGGTTAAAAAATAAGACAAGCTAAAATCCCTGCCCTCGTAGCCCTTTTATTTGTGAGGATGGACAAGTAATAAGCAATAAGTATAACCATTAAGTACATTTTGGTAATGACCAAAATAAAGTTTATGAACCCTAAGAAGATGATAATTACTATGGAAAGATAAGAGCAAAGAAAGGTGTGGAGAAAAGGGAACCCTGCTGGTGGGAATGCAAACTAGTACAGCCACTATGGAAAACAGTGTGGAGATTTCTTAAAAAACTGGAAATAGAACTACCATATGACCCAGCAATACCACTTCTGGGCATACACACTGAGGAATCCAGATCTGAGAGAGACACGTGCACCCCAATGTTCATCGCAGCACTGTTTATAATAGCCAGGACATGGAAGCAACCTAGATGCCCATCAGCAGATGAATGGATAAGGAAGCTGTGGTACATATACACCATGGAATATTACTCAGTCGTTAAAAAGAATTCATTTGAATCAGTTCTAATGAGATGGATGAAACTGGAGCCCATTATACAGAGTGAAGTAAGCCAGAAAGATAAAGAACATTACAGTATACTAACACATATATACGGAATTTAGAAAGATGGTAACGATGGCCCTATATGCAGGGCAGAAGAAGAGACGCAGAAGTACAGAACAGACTTTTGAACTCTGTGGGAGAAGGTGAGGGTGGGATGTTTCAAAAGAACAGCATGTATATTATCTGTGGTGAAACAGACCACCAGCCCAGGTGGGATGCATGAGTCAAGTGCTCAGGCCTGGTGGGCTGGGAAGACCCAGAGGAATCGGGTGGAGAGGGAGGTGGGATGGGGGACCGGGATGGGGAATACGTGTAGCTCTATGGCTGATTCATATCAATGTATGACAAAACCCACTGAAAAATAAAAAATTTAAAAAATTTAAAAAAAAAAAGTCATGAGTGCAGGGCTGGTGTTGGGCAACAGAGATGGGTTGCATTATTAGATGGGGGTGGGGGTTGGGAGGATAAAATATGCCTGATAGAAATGGTTGTAATTTGAGTTTACGGTATGTACTGTGTAACTGTAATAATCTGTGTAAAGGTACTAAGGTGGGACCATGCCTGGGGTATCCAGGGAGCAGCTAAGAGGTCAATTTGGTTCAAAGTGATCAAGGTAAAGAGTGGTAATGAGCATAATGGATGAGAGGCAGGGGAGGTTGATCTTGCTACTATGAAAGTGTTAGTCATGTCTGACTCTGCGACCACATGCAGGCTTCTCAGTCCATGGAATTCTCCAGGCAAAAATACCAGAGTGCGTAGCCATTCCCTTCTCCAGGAGATCTTTCTGACCCTGGGATCAAACTTGGATCTCCCACATTGCAGGCAGATTCTTTACTGTCTGAACCATCAGGGAAGCCCTCCTGAGGCACTATGAGACAAGTACCAAGATTTTGAAATGATTTGATTGTTTATTTATTAACCTCTGCAAAATAATAGAAGAAAAGTCAGTACTTCTGAAGTTGATGACTCATCAGTGACTCTATGTCAGCTTTCTTTTCCTGCAACCAACATTACCATTTTATAGGGCTTATAATTTCATCAGTTTCTTCAATTATGTATGATTTCCTTTTCTTGAAAGTGCAGTAAGCCTCCCTGTGAGATGTTTTAATACAAGGGTTCTGTGTTAGAATAAATCCAGTTTACTTTAGTTCTTGTAGCCTTTTCATGTTGAGTGTGCTTAGAAACAAGGATACATTCATAATTATAATGACATGGTAGATTTTTCTCAAATTTTTAAGTACGAAAAGCTACTCTAGATTACAGCATGGTGACGATGACATCTAGTACTTTACTTATGTACATGCTATTGATGATTAGAAGTAAGCAGTGTAATGATGGGAGAAGGCAATGGCACCCCACTCCAGTACTCTTGCCTGGAAAATCCCATGGATGGAGGAGCCTGGTAGGCTGCAGTTCATGGGGTCGCAAAGAGTCGGACATGACTGAGCAACTTCACTTTCACTTTTCACTTTCATGCATTGGAGAAGGAAATGGCAACCCACTCCAGTGTTCTTGCCTGGAGAATCCCAGGGATGGGGGAGCCTGGTAGGCTGCCGTCTGTGGGGTCACACAGAGTCAGACACGACTGAAGCGACTTAGCAGCAGCAGCAGCAGTGTAATGATGTGTGTGTGTATGCTCAGCTGCTAACTCATGTCCGACTCTTTAGACCCATGGATGGTAGCCTGCCAGGTTCCTCTGTCCATGGGATTTCCCAGGCAAGAATACTAGAGGGGGTAGCCATTTTCTACTCCTGGGAATCTTTGTGACCAAGGGATCAAACCTGTGTTCTCTGCATAAAGAATCAGGTAGATTCTTTACCACAGAGCCACCTGGGAAGCCCCAGTGTAATAATAGTTGCATATTATCTGGCCTGTGGGCATACTAACTATGCTTGGAATGAATCAATACCTTAACAGTATAATTTGAGCTAGAAAAACCATTTTTTTCTTCTTTTATTTTTATGTTTTTTAACACTAAAAAAGATTTTTTTATTGGGGTATAGCCAGTTAACAAGTGTTGTGATAGTTTCAGGTGAATAGTGAAGGGATTTGGCCATACATATATATGTATCCATTTTAATAAACGCAATCTTTAAAATAATAGAAAATCTTTTAAAAAATATATTTGTGCCTAGTTCATTGATTCCCTGACTCATTCACAGTCCATTCTTCATTGCAGTTTCAGGTTAAGTGACTAGAGGGATTTAAAAGTCACAGTGAGGAGTCACTTTTAGGTAAAAAAGATATTTCATAGTTCATTTTAGGACTTCCTCGGTGGTCTAATGGTTAAGGCTCCACGCTTCCACTGCAGGGGGCATGTGTTCCATCCCTAGTCAGGGAAATTCCACATGCCTTGCATTGCAAGAAAGAATAAAAAAGTTCATTTTAATATAAGCTAGATCTGTAAGTTAAAAGAGCTATCATTTATTCTAAAGTAAATGCCATCGTAGATTGGGAATACTGTTTTTATTTACTTCTTCATATTAAGTAGAGCTGACTCAAATTTGTTGATTTTTATGACCTGAAAATTTTTCAGCATTGACTTTGTATGGGTGATTATTTAAAGAACCATGCTTTGCTAGATACACATATAACAATTTGTTATCTATACAGTTGGGCTTCCCAGGTGGGGCAAGTGGTAAAGAACCCACTGGCCAATGCAGGAGAGGTAAGAGACATGGGTTTGATCCCTGAGTTGGGAAGATTCCCTGGAGGAGAAAATGGCAACCCCTCTAGTATTCTTCCCTGGAGAATTCCGTGGACAGAGGAGGTTGGTGGGCTATAGTCCACAGGATCACAAAGAGCTGAACATGACTAAAGTGACTTAGCATGCACACAATCAGATGGTTAATAAAACGTAAGAAATTACATCCTTCATGTTTCTTACTAGTCTTCTCACAGGAGCAGTAAATATATAAATCTTAATTTTGTGAGGTTGATTATTTTAATGGTCTACCATTAACATCCTTTTGTCAAATGGGGGCATCATTTGCCTTTCTTGAGTAAGCTGTGTGGCAAGAGTGTTTTCCTTATTAAACTCAAATGATATTGAGGTAAATAATTGTTCTCCTTTCACCTTATTTTATAAGGCTTTTATTTACCTCTATAGCCAGCACTCTTGCTAGCAATATTTAAAGTCCAGAAAGTTTTAGTAGTTTTCTTTATCAGTTCAGTTCAGTCGCTCAGTGGTGTCCAACTCTTTGCAACCCCATGGAATGCAGCACGCCAAGCTTCCCTGTCCATCACCAAATCCTGGAGATTACTCAAACTCATGTCCATCGAGTCGGTGATGCCATCCAACGATCTCATCCTCTCTTGTCCCCTTCTCCTCCTGACTTCAATCTTTCCCAGCATCAGGGTCTTTTCCAGTGAGTCAGTTCTTCCCATCAGGTAGCCAAAGTATAGTATCAGCCCTTCCAGTGAATATTCTGATTTCCTTTAGGATTGACTGGTTGGATCTCCTTGCAGTCCAAGGGACTCTCAAGCGTCTTCTCCAGCACCACAGTTCAAAGCATTAATTCTTCATTTTCAATTATATTAACCTCCAAAGTTACCATCAATTCAGTTCAGTTGCTCAGTTCAGTCAGTCAGTTCAGTTGCTGAGTCATGTCCACTCTTTGTGACCCCATGGACTGCAGCACGCCAGGCTTCCCTGTCCATCACCAACTCCTGGAGCTTGCTCAAACTCATATCTGTCGAATCAGTGATGCCATCCAACCATCTCATCCTCTGTCATCCCCTTCTCCTCCTGCCTTCAGTCTTTTCCAGGATCAGGGTCTTTTCCAGTGAGTCAGTTTTTCCCATCAGGTGGCCAAAGTATTGGAGCTTCAGTTTCAGCATCAGCCCTTCCAGTGAATATTCAGCACTGATTTCCTTTAGGATTGACTGGTTTGATCTCCTTGCGGTCCAAGGGACTTTTAAGAGTCTTCCCCAACAGCACAGTTCAAAAGCATCACTCCTTCGGCGCTCAGCTTTTTTTATGGTTCAACTCTCACATCCATATATGACTGTTGGAAAAATCATAGCTTTGACTAGATGGGCCTTTGTTAGCAAAGTAATGTCTCTGCTTTTTAATATACTGTCTAGGTTTGTCATAGCTTTACTTCCAAGGAGCAAGCGCCTTTAATTTCCTGGCTGCAGTCAACCATCTGCAGTGATTTGGAGCCCAAGAAAATAAAGTGTGTCACTGTTTCCATTGTTTCCCCATCGATTTGCCATGAAGTGATGGGACTGGAGGCCATGATCCTAGTTTTTTGAATGTTAAGTTTTAAGCCAGCCTTTTCACTCTCTTCTTTCATCAAGAGGCTCATTAGTTCCTTTGCACTTTCTGCCATAAGGATGGTGTCTTCTGCATATCTGAGGTTATTGGTATTTCTCCTGGCAATCTTGATTCCAGCTTGTGCTTCATCCAGCCTGCCATTTCACATGTTGCAGTCAGCATATAAGTTAAATAAGCAGGGTGGCAATATGCAGCCTTGATGTACTCCTTTCCCAATTTGGAACCAGTTTGTTGTTCCGTGTCCAGTTCTAACTGTTGCTTCTTGACCTGCATACAGATTTGTCAGGAGGCAGGTAAGGTGGTCTAGCATTCCCATCTCTTTCAGAATTTTCCACAGTTTGTTGTGTTCCACACAAAGGCTTTGGCATAGTCAATAAAGCAGAAGTAGATGTTTTTCTGGAACTCTCTTTTTCTGTGATCCAATGGATGTTGGCAACTTGATCTCTGGTTCCTTTGCCTTTTTAAAATCCAGCTTGAACATCTTGAAGTCCATGGTTCACGTACTGTTGAAGCCTTGCTTGGAGAATTTTGAGCATTCCTTTGTTAGTATGTGAGATGATTGCAAAAGTTACCATCACAAAATGTGATTGTTACCAGTAAAAGAGAATGACATTGTTTTAAGAGTAATAAAAGCTTAGGATAAAAATCTTATTATGAGTCTTTGTTTTGTTGTCATCATTGTTGTTTTAAGTATCTGAACAAGAGGGGAAGACCAAGTAAATGCTTAAGATTTAAAACACACTTCTTCATACTCCCATGCATCTTTCTGACCTAATAATATTCAAAGTAGTCATCACTAATTAGAAGATATTTTGATCAAATCCAAATTGTATACTAATGTGTGCTATTGCTACCAACCCCTGATATCTGTAATAACTCTAAATCTGTTTTGCCATCATTAAATCTAGGTAAGAAATAGGTTTAAATATGGTTATCACTCCACTAAAATGTATATGATTCAGTTCAGTTCAGTTCAGTTGCTCAGTCATGTCCTACTCTTTGTGACTCCATGAACAGGCCTCCCTGTCCATCACCAACTCCTGTAGTTTACCCAAACTCATGTCCATTGAGTTGGTGATGCCTTCTAACCGTCTCATCCTCTGTCATCCCCTTCTCCTCCTGCCTTCAATCTTTCCCAACATCAGGGTCTTTTCAAATGAGTCAGCTCTTTGCATCAGGTGGCCAAAATATTGGAGTTTCAGCTTCAACTTCAGTCCTGCCAATGAACACCCAGGACTGATTTCCTTTAGGATGGACTGGTTGGATCTCCTTGCAGTCCAAGGGACTGTCAAGAGTCTTCTCCAACACCATAGTTCAAAAGCATCAATTTGTCGATGCTCAGCCTTCTTTATAGTCCAACTCTCACATCCATACATGACCACTAGAAAAACCATAGCCTTGATTAGACAGACCTTTGTTGACAAAGTAATGTCTCTGCTTTTTAATATGATTGCTGTATTTTTTTTTTTTTTTTTGGCCTCTCCTTGTGGCTTGTGGGATCTTAGTTCCCTGACTAAGGGAATGAACCGGGTACCTGCAATGAAAGCTCCAAGTCCTAACCAGGGAATTCCTGACTACTGTGTTTTATAAAACTATTATTTTTATCTCTCCATTACTAACAATTTATGCTACAGTTAGACTTCAAAATACATTATTTTTGATCTACTCAGAAAGGAACTACATTTGTACATGGTTGCACTGGGGGGAAAATTTTTTTTAGGATGTGAGTTATATAGATATTTAGCCTTAAGTATTTAAATACTTTAATATTTCTATCCGTGTAGCTCTTGGCCTGTTCTTACGTATAAGGTTAAAATCTTGTGTATCTATCTCTCTGTCAGGCAGATACCATAGGTTTCAGCTGAAGATAATAGCTTAAGATTCATGTCTCTTTTCTTAAAGGTTTCAGTTGTCTTGAAGTGACAGTTTTGAAGGACCTAAACTGACATCAAAGTATTCAAAAGACCAGGTTAGGTCAATTAGTGTTAATTTTCATTTTCCAGTAAACTATTTGAATGTTTTCCTCTTTTCGTTTTTTCTAGCCGAGTCCTATACCGAGTCCTGTTTTGGGACGAAAGCCGAATGCTAGTCAGTCGTTACTTGTATGGTGCAAAGAAGTTACAAAAAACTATCGGGGAGTGAAAATCACCAATTTTACTACATCGTGGAGGAATGGTTTATCTTTTTGTGCAATATTACATCACTTTAGACCAGATTTAATGTAAGTAGAAAAACTTTCCATTCCTATAACTATTTTGCTAATAATAGTTCTTTTTAAAAAATAGCATAAAATAATTTCTTGTCATGTGTCCTGAAATACTTGATTTTTTTTATTACCCATATCTCAGAAAAGTTGTTCCTTCTTGAAGCTTAAAAACAGTTTTTTCTGTTTTCAAAAGAGCTTATTTTTTTCCTTAATGTCATATAAAAAACAGACTTTAAGTTACTATGAAAACTGTGTAAATATTAAAATGAGACAAATAAGCTTGTAGCTGTTTATATACTGACAACAAAGAATTACGTCATGATGAATTTGGTTGTCAAGACTAGTCGCTGGTCCCCTGCCTTAACTTCTCTTTTAGATGGAAAGCTTCAGGCATTGGAACTTGTAATCACTGTTTTTATTTATTTATTTCCTTAATTTTCCACTCTATTAGTTTTGTTGATTGAATTGCTGTGAAATTGCTAGTTACTCTTTGGTGTTACTGAATGTCAGATTTTAAGATTCAGTTTGTTGTAAAAACAGCTGTTTTTATCAATTACTGTATGTACCTACTGTGCCATTTTCTCCCTCAGTGACTACAAGTCTCTGAATCCTCAAGACATTAAAGAGAACAACAAAAAGGTAAGAATTGCCAAAGGGAAAAAATTGCATAATTTCAATTTTGCCTTCTCTGCAGGCTTTTATTAATTTGGGGAAAGTGAGGTTGTTTTGTGAGGTCCTAAGTATAGCTCACAGAAGGTAGTCTGTTTCCTGCAGTTCAAGTAGGATGCATGGTTTACTCTAGTTTGTCACGGCCTTTAAAAATCAGAAACGCCAGCCTGGCATCAGATGATAATAGTGTATATGAGCTTCATTAACTGTCAAATATTTGTTAAAGCATGTTGCTTTTATTTAGCTTTTTAGCAAGATTTAGCTTTTAAAAAGTGCACCTCAAACTGTTGTCCTACAAGTTCAGAAAAAGCCGTTGGGAGGGGATGAAAGCAGGAGCCTGATGAGTGTGCAAAAAAGAATGCATGTGTTCCCAGAGGCAACAAGATATGAACACTGGTTCTTTTCTTTTTTTTTTTTTCCACTCCCCACCGCCCCCCCCCCCCCGCACTTTTCTGGTAAACTGTACAGTTTTTTCGACATAATTAATGTACTGAGGTCAGAGCTTCCCAGTTGATTTGGGGAAAATGTTGATGCTTTCATTCTTGAGAGTAGCTGCTTAGGGCTGAGTGGCTAGAGCCCTTTGGGCCAGCTGACTGTGGCTGCAGGCTGACTTAACTATGTACCCCCAAAATGCAGCATAATATTACAGTTTTCTGTGTGCGCGCCACGTAAGAAAGGAGGAAGCACCTAACTCAACATATGGCAGGTACTCCTTTAATTTTTTTTTTCCTGCTGAATTGAATTCTTTAACTGAAAATTATTGTCTTAGAGCAAGATCTGTGGATAGACTTGAGGGGATCCTCAATCATGGCTTGGGGAAAAAATTTATTTTCTCAATTCTTTAACTGAAATTTAGCATTTTCTTCAATTATGAATTTAGACATACCACTATGAATTTAGACATAACAAATCACTGTAGTATTAGCTATGCCCGAGACTCTTTCACCTTTAGAATCTCAGATGTTTTCATATCACTTTACAGTTGCAAATATCTACAACTACCTTTTAAGGTCATCTCTTCTTCATAATTGTAGCAGTTGGTACATCCATAAAAAGTACATTTATTGTTTCTCAAATTCCATTTTCTAAAATATTTTCAAATATTTATTTTTCAATAATTGGTTTATTTTATAATCATATGTATTTTATGCATATTAAAGCTTTATTCTGAGAAGGGGTTCATTGCCCAAAAAATTAATGGGACAAAGTAATTAATAACCTCTAGTAGAAGGCAATGGCACCCCACTCCAGTATTCTTGCCTGGAAAAATCTCATGGACGGAGGAGCTTGGTAGGCTGCAGTTCATCGGGTTGGTACGAGTTGGACATGACTGAGCGACTTCACTTTCACTTTTCACTTTCACACATTGGAGAAGAAAATGGCAACCACTCCAGTGTTCTTGCCTAGAGAATCCCAGGGACGGGGGAGCATGGTGGGCTGCCGTCTATGGGGTCACACAGGGTTGGACACGACTGAAGTGACTTAGCAGCAGCAGTTTAGGTTAAATGTTTTAATTTACTTTAAATTAAATAATTAAAACCACCAGTGATAAAAAAGACTATAAAGGGAAACTTGATAGAAGTTCAATCAACAGATGATAATTTAAATCAATTTTTTTTTTACTTTTGTTGCTCTCTAGAGCTAAAAATTTATATTTCCATTAAAAAAATTCTTGTTAATTTGCAAATGCATGATGCTGGCCTTAGAGAAATACATTTAAAAACAGTTTTTTAAATTGAAATATTCTACCAGAAAAGGTAATCTTTAAAAGTCAGTATAATTTTCTTCATAGAAATCATGCTTCAAAATAAGTCATTGTCATGAATTATTTCTTATATGATTTTGAAGAACTTGTGTCTATTAAAGCCAAATGCCTTGTTTTTCATCAGTTAACTTATATGGTTGGGCCCACTGGATCTGTGAATGTGGAATCCTCAGATACAGAAGGCTAACTGTACTCTACCATTTTACATCAGGGACTTGAGCATCCCCAGATTGTGATATCTACAAGAGGTATTGGAATCAATCCCCATTAGGAGACAACTGTTTCCTAATAAGACAGTTCTTTACCTGCATTTTCTTGCATTTGAATAAACTCATTTAAATGCAGATAAGGTCATTATAAAAGAAAAAATTATTATTTTTTATAAAGTGAAGCTTTCAAGCTACTGCTTAAAATTTTGAAAAACATTTTTTATTTTACCTAGTTATATATTTTTAAAGAGTATGAGGAATCTCATTAGGGCATAAGTTATACTTCTTTATGTTATTTTTTTCAGAAACTTAATAATGATGACCATACCTTGAATTTACATATTACTACAAAAAGAAGTATATCCCATAAAAATTTTTTCTCAAATCTTAAAAGGCAGATAATTATAGCTTTTTGAAAGAATTTTAATTTAGTTGATCCTATTCATTGCACAATTCAGTACATAATTGTTGTTATACTTTCCTTTTCATCACTTTGCAGCTTCTTACCTGATATCTACATTGAGTATCAGTTGCTACCTGCAGATTTATTTCCAACTTCACACAGGTCTTCCTGATAACCCCATCTGCCCTTAATTGGACTTAAAAACAGGACAAGAAACAATGCTTGTGTCTTAAGTTCCATGCAGGCAGATGCATAACAACTGGCAGTGACTCCTTACCAATTAAATAACATTTAACAATGAATAAGACAGTTTTCTGTGAAAGACCTTTTTTCTCTCCACACTGACAGCTAAGACAGTAGATGATTGACCATTGCAGAAGAGGTTAAAGTTCCTTTATAAAGTCCTGACCTCACTTACAAGAAACCTGGTTTGTTTTTAAATGTTTTTTTAAGTGCAATTAGTGTGCATAAAATGAATTGCCACATGAAGCAAAACACCAGCAGGAGATTCCCCACAAGGACGCAAATCATTTTCCCAGGTCTGTAAAAAGTGCTGAATAAACAAGGTATTTACCTGTGACATCTGATCTTAACCAGTATGTGAGTGTTTTAGATAATTGGGAAACGTTTAGAATATTGCCTGTGGTGCTTTTCCTGATGGTCTGCAATTGATGTCTGTCAATCAAGTTGTCAGGACAGAAGAAAATGACTAATTTTCCTAAAACATGTAAAATAACGAACAGGCCCAAACATGCATACCAATTGAGCCATTCTCTTGAGTCAATATTTTGAGGTATCTGTATTATAAAACATAGTGCTGTGAAAATTGAAGAGGTTTTAATATAACAATTTATTTTTCGTTTTCTTTCTTTCTTATTCCATGACATTTATTAAACTACAGGAAGAATACAATACAAAGATTAAATTCCAAGGTAGAAATGCACTTTAACATGTACATTCAAAAGACTAATGCCTTCTGAGTTGTTACATAACTTCCTAAACTTTCTTTTTAGGAAAACTTTGAATTATTATCCTATATCTAGGTTGTTACAAAGACTAGACATTTTACATCCCAAAGCAAGAATATAGCTAAAAAGTCCTTACTTTTTCCAAGAGTATATCTCAGTGTTTAGCCATATTTTTAGTGCTTCCTAGCAACACAATGTTGTTTTCAAGAGTTAGTTCAGCACAGTAATAATTAATTGTAAATTGAGAAACAGCTTTGATTCTTCAAAACTAGAAAAACCTGATGTGCCACAGTCATTTAAAGGCTAACAAAAGTAATACAATGCAGCCTCACATTCTAAACTAGGTTGTCCTACTCAAAACATTTCATTCTTTCCAAAATGGATAGAGTGAAAATGCAGTCACTCTTCTCATCATGAAAATAAATCTTAATTGGGCATTTAAAAAATGTTTCTATGTTTCTAGACTTAAATAGCAGTTATTTGTATTTTATACCAGGCAATCTGAGAGTTAGTTCTTTTGGAATATCAAACCGTACTTTATCGTCACAAATCACTGCAATTACATGATCACTGAAAAGAGGTTGATAGGAATAAAGCTCCAGATGGTTTATTATTTCCTTGTACTTTAGTTTTTTATCACAAAAATCAATTTTAAGGTTTTATTTTTAATTTTTAACTCTCATTTTTGCTTGTTCTCTTTAAACTTTTTTTGAGTTATCATCACCATATAACATTACATCAATTTCAAGTGTACCACATAATAATTTGATATTTATATACACTGTGAAATGCTCACCACAATAAGTCTAGTTAGCATCTATTATTTTGCTGTTTCTGCTGTTTTTAAAATGTGTAGGCTAGTGGTGATGTTTAAAGTTTGTTCTAAAAAGTTAAAATGTATAAATTGTCTTAACTCTTCAATATATCTTCTGTTTTTCTTTCCTCTGAAGGCATATGATGGGTTTGCCAGCATTGGAATTTCACGACTACTGGAACCTTCTGATATGGTTTTATTAGCAATTCCTGACAAACTGACTGTTATGACCTATCTCTATCAAATAAGGGCACATTTCAGTGGCCAAGAGCTAAATGTTGTTCAAATAGAAGAAAACAGCAGTAAAAGCACGTATAAAGTTGGAAACTATGAAACGGACACAAATAGTTCTGTTGAC
Organism: Muntiacus reevesi; assembly: GCF_963930625.1. Classification (NCBI taxonomy): domain Eukaryota; kingdom Metazoa; phylum Chordata; class Mammalia; order Artiodactyla; family Cervidae; genus Muntiacus; species Muntiacus reevesi. The sequence goes on along the minus strand of NC_089251.1, from coordinate 43,350,997 downwards.
CAGGAAAAATTCTATGCAGAGCTTGGTGACCTGAAACGGGAGCCTCCACTGCAGCAGCCTCCCAGTGGAGTGGTCGACTTCACATCCCAGGACGAGTCTGTATTTGTAAATGATAGTGGGGTTGGAGAGTCAGAAAGTGAACATCAGACTCCTGATGATCACCTCAGTCCAAACACAGCTTCTCCACACTGTCGCAGGACTAAAAGTGACACAGAACCCCAGAAGTCCAAGTCCCAGCAGAGCTCGGGAAGGACTTCAGGATCCGATGACCCTGGAATATGTTACAATACAGATTCAAACCATGCACAAGTTTCGTTGGGCAAGAAGAGACTATTGAAAACAGAGACTTTAGAATTAAGTGACTTATACGTCAGTGATAAGAAGAAAGATGTGTCTCCACCCTTTATTTGCGAGGAGTCAGATGAGCAAAAGCTTCAGAATCTAGACATCAGTGGTACTTTGGAGCAAGAAAAATTAGATAATTCCAGACCCTTAGAATGCAGATCAGATCCTGAATCACCTGTGAAAAAACCATGTTTATCTCCCACTTCTAAACTTGGATACCTGTACAATAGAGATGCAGACCTTGCAAAGAAAAAACGTACTTCCCTGAGGCAGACAGAGTCTGATTCAGATGCTGATAGACCCACCTTAAATCATGCAGATCATTCTGCAAAAACAGTCCAGGTAAGTGAGAATGATGAATACATAAATGTAGTAAAGAGTTATTCTTTTTTTGTTTCTCTGTGTTCATGTAGTGGTTTTGTCACTAAGTCATGTCCAACTCTTGAGACCCCATGGATTATAGCTTACCAGGCTCCTCTGTCCATGGGATTTTTTGTACTTATAGAACACTTTACAAATGACTGAGTAGGAAGTATAATTTCCTGTTGTAGAAAAAACTGAAATAGACCTGCTTTTCGCTTTATATTTTAAGCCTATAAATAAATCCCAATTTCAGGATTTAAGAATACAGAATGTCACCTTTTCAAATCAAAATGTTATTAACCTATAAAAACAATATGTTACAGAATAAGTCATATTTCAGTATTCCATTTAGTAAGAATGTCATTCTTGAGATGTATAATGCCAAATTAAAATATTTCCCATCTATAGCACTTTCTTCAAATATTTTAGTTGCATTGCAGTTGGCATTTTCAGTCCCATCATTACTTCCAGTTAAAAACCCGAGTACATACAAATTTCTCCCCATGAGAGGGATATGGCACAGATTGATCCTTACAGTATTTACTGTAAGGACTTTACTGCTAGGACTTCCATAACTCTGTTGAATAATAGTGGCGAAAGTGGGCGCCCTTGTCTTGTTCCTGATCTTAGGGGGAATGCTTTCAGTTTCTCACCGTTGAAAATAATGTTTGCTGTAGGCTTATCATATATGGCTTTACTATGTTGAGGTAGGTTCCGTCTACGCCTATTTTTTGGAGAGTTTTAATCATAAATGGGTGCTGAATTTTGTCAAAGGCTTTTTCTGCATCAATTGAGATGATCATATGGTTTTTATCTTTCAATTTGTTAATATGATGTATCACATTGATTGATTTGCGTATATTGAAGAATCCTTGCATTCCTGGAATAAACCCAACTTGATCATGGTGTATGAGCTTTTTGATGTGTTGCTGCATTATGTTTGCTAAAATTTTGTTGAGGATTTTTGCGTCAATGTTCATCAGTGATATTGGCCTGTAGTTTTCTTTTTTTGTGTTGTCTTTGTCTGGTTTTGGTATAAGGGTGATGGTGGCCTCACAGAATGAATTTGGAAATATTCCTTCTTCTGCAATGTTTTGAAAGAGTTTTAGAAGGATAGGCATTAGCTCTTCTCTAAATGTTTGATAGAATTCTCCTGTGAAGCCATCTGGTCCTATTTTTTGGGAGATTTTTGATCACAGCTTCAATTTCAGTGACCAATGGAACAAGATAGAAAGCCCAGAAATAAATCCATGCATCTATGGGTACCTTATTTTTGACAAAGGAGTGAAGAATATACAATGGAGAAAAGACAAATGGTGCTGGAAAAACTGGACAGCTACATGTAAAAGAATGAAATTAAAACACTTCCTAACACCATACTCAAAGATAAACTCAAAATGGATTAAAGACCTAAGTGTAAGACCAGAAACGATAAAATTCTTAGAGGAAAACATAGGCAGAACACTTGATGACATAAATCAAAGTGAGATCCTCTATGACCCACCTTCTAGAGTAATGGAAATAAAAACAAAAGTAAACAAATGGGACCTGACTTAACTTAAAAGCTTTTGCACAGCAAAGGAAACTATAAGCAAGGTGAAAAGACAGTCCTCAGAATGGGAGAAACTAATAGCAAATGAAACAAGTGACAAAGGATTAATTTCCACAATATACAAGCAGGTCACACAACTCAATACCAGGGAAACAAACAGCCCAATCAAAAAGGGGGGGAAAAGACCTAAACAGATATTTCTCCAAAGAAGACATATAGATGGCTAACAAACACATGAAAAGATGCTCAACATCTCTTATTATTAGAGAAATACAAATCAAAAGCACAATGAGATATCATCTCACACTGGTCAGAATGGCCATCATGAAAAAGTCTACAAACAATAAATGCTGGAGAGGGTGTGGAGAAAAGGGAACACTCTTGCATTGTTGGTGGAAATGTAAATTGATACAACCACTATGGAAGACGGTATGGAGATTCCTTAATAAACTAGGAATAAAACCTCCATATGACCCAGGAATCCCACTCCTAGGCATATACCCTGAGGAAACCAGGGTTGAAAAAGATACATGTATCCCAGTGTTCATTGCAGCACCATTTACAATAGCTAGAACATGGAAGCAATCTAGATGCCCATCGACGGATGAATGGGTAAAGAAGTTGTGGTACATATACACAATGAAATATTGCTCAGCCATAAAAAGGAACACATTTGAGTCAATTCTGATGAGGTGGATGAACCTAGAACTTCTTATACAGAGTGAAGTGAGTCAGAAAGAAAAAGATAAATATCATATTCTCAGGCACATATACGGAATCTAGAAAAATGATTCTGAAGAATTTATTTACAGGGCAACAATGGAGAAACAGACATAGAGAATAGACTTAATGGACATAGGGAGGGGGAGGAGAGGTTGAGATATATGGAAAGAGTAACATGGAAACTTACATTACCATATGTAAAATAGATAGCCAACAGAAATTTGCTGTATAGCTCAGGAAGCTCAAACAGGGGCTTTGTAGCAACCTAGAAGGCTGGGATTGGGAGGGAGATGGCAGAGAGTTTCAAAAGGGCAGGGATATATGAATACCTATAGATGATTCATGTTGAGGTTTGACCAAAAACAAAAAAATTCTGTAAATCAATGATCTTTCAATAAAAAAGTAAATTTTTAAAAATGTGATAACTCTGCATTTTCTATAAATATTTCATTGTCAGGAATTTAAAGAACTGCTGCATAACATTGTAAAGCAAGTATGTGCCAGTTAAAAAATAAATAGAAAAAGAAAACAAAACTGCTGCCATAGGTATTTAAAATTTGTCAGTATCCTAATTTGGAAGACATCTTGTTATCAATTATATACAAGTATAAAAATAAAACTGGGAACCTTAAAAACTATCTTTTCCAGATTATACTGTGATTTGTTGTTCAGTTGCTAAGTCATGTCCTACTCTTTGTGACCCCATGGATTGCAGTATACTAGTTTCCACTGTCCTCCACAGTCTCCCAGAATTTGCTCAAATCCATGTCCATTGAATCAGTGATGCTATCTAACCATCTCATCCTTTGCCGGAGAAGGCAATGGCAACCCACTCTAGTATTCTTGCCTGGAAAATCCTATGGACAGAGGAGCCTGGTAGGCTGCAGTCCATGGGGTCGCAAAGAGTCGGACATGACTGAGTGACTTCACTTTCACTTTTCACTTTCATGCATTGGAGAAGGAACTGGCAACCCACTCCAGTGTTCTTGCCTGGAGAATCCCAGGGACGGGGGGAGACTAGTGGGCTGCCATCTATGGGGTTGCACAGAGTCGGACACAACTGAAGCGACTTAGCAGCCTCAGCAGCATCCTCTGCCACTCCCTTCACCTTTTGCTTTCAATCTTTCCCAGCATCAGGGTCTTCTCCAGTGAGTCAGCTTTTCACATCAGGTGGTCAAAGTTTTGGAGCTTCAGCTTTAGCAACAGTTCTTCCAAAGAATATTTAGGGTTGATTTCCTTTAGGATTGACTGGTTTGATCTCCTTGCAGTCCATTGGACTCTCAGAAAGTCTTTTCCAGCAACAGAATTCAAAAGCATCAATTCTTCAGCACTCAGCCTTCTTTATGATCCAACTTTCATTTCCATACATGGCTACTAGAAAAACCATAGCTTTGACTATGTGAACTTTTGTCAGCAAAGTGCTGTCTCTGCTTTTTAATATGCTGTCTAGGTTGGTCATAGCATTCCTTCCAAGGAGCAAGCATGTTTTAATTTCATGGCTGCAGTCACCATCTGCAGTGATTTTTGGAGCCCAAGAAAATAAAATCTGTCACTTCTTCCACTTTTTCCCCTTCTATTTGCCATGAAGTGTTGGGACCGGATGTCATGATCTTAGTTTTATGAATGTTGAGTATTAAGCCAGCTTTTTCACTCTCCTCTTTCACCCTCATCAAGAGACTTTTTAGTTCCTCTTCACTGCATATCTATGCTTTACCGTTTCTCCCAGCAATCTTGATTCTAGCTTGTGATTAATCCAGCTCAGCATTTCACATGATGTACTCTTCATAGAAGTTAAATAAGTAGGCTGGCAATATACAGACTTGTCATACTCCTTTCCCAACTTGAAACCAGTTTTTCCATATCCAGTTCTAACTGTTGCTTCTTGACCCACATACAGATTTCTCAGGAAACAGATAAGGTGGTCTGGTACTCCCACCTCTAAAGAATTTTCCACAATTTGTTGTGATCCACACAGTCAAAGGCTTTAGCATAGTCAGTGAAGCAGAATTAGATGTTTTTTTGGAACTCCCTTGCTTTCTCCATGATCCAACAATTGTTAGTTTGATCTCTGGTTCATCTGCCTCTTTGAAAACCAGAACATCTGGAAGTTCTCCTTTCACGTACTGCTGACGCCTATCTTAAGGATTTTGACTATACCCTTGCTAGCATGTGAAATGAGTGCTACTGTACAGTAATTTGAATGTTCTATGGCATTGCCTTTCTTTGGGATTAGAATGAAAACTGACCTTTTCTAGTTCTGTGGCCATTGCTGAGTTTTCCAAATTTGCTGGCTTATTGACTGAAGCACTTCAACAACTTCATCTTTTAGGATTTGAAATAATTCCGCTAGAATTCTGTCACCTTTACTAGCTTTGTTCATAGTAATGCTTCCTAAGGCCCACTTGACTTCACACTCCAGGATGTTCTGCTCTAGGAGAATGACCACACCATTGTGGTTATCCAGGTCACTAAGACCTTTTTTGTATAGTTCTTATGTGTATTCCTGCCACTTCTTAATCTCTTCTGTTTCTGTTAGATCTTTACCATTTCTGTCCTGTACCATGCCCATCCTTGCATGAAATGTTCCCTTGGTATCTCTAGTTTTCTTAAGGAGATCGCTAGTCTTTCACATTCTGTTGTTTTCCTCTATTTCTTTGCATTGTTCATTGAAGAAAGCCTTCTTATCTCTCCTTACTGTTCTCTGGAACACTGCATTTAGATGGGTATATCTTTCCCTTTCTTACTTGCCTTTCACTTCACTTATTTCCAGCTATTTTTAAAGCCTCCCCAGATAACCACTTTGCCTTCATGCATTTCTTTTTTTTTGGAATGGTTGTGGTCACTGCCTCCTGTGCAGTGTTATGAACCTCCATCCATAGTTCTTCAGGCACCTTGTCTACCACATCTAATCCCTTGAATCTATTCATCACCTCCACTGGATAATCATAAGAGATTTGATTTAGGTCTTACCTGAATGGCCTAGTTATTTTCCCTACCTTCTTCCATTTAAGCCTGAATTTTGCAATAAGGAGCTCACAGTTTGAGCCACAGTCAGCTCCAGGTCTTGTTTTTACTGACTGTGTAGAGCTTCTTCATCTTCAGCGGCAAAGAACATGATCAGTATGATTTCATTGTTGACCCTCTGGTGATGTCCGTGTGTGGAGTCATCTCTGGGGTTGTTGGAAAATGATGTTTGCTATGACCACTGTGTTCTCTTGACAAAATTCTATTAGCCTTTGCCCTACTTCATTTTCTACTCCAAGGCCAAACTTGCCTGTTATTCCAGATATCTCCTGATTTTCTACTTTTGCATTCCAATCCCGTATGATGAAAAGGACCTCTTTTTCTGTGTGTTAGTTCTAGAAGGTCTTATAGGTCTGCATAGAATGATTCAACTTCAGTTTCTTCAGCATCAGTGGCTGGGCAGATTTGGATTGCTATGATGTTGAACGATTTGCCTTGGAAATGACCCAAGATCATTCTCTCATTTTGAGGTTGCAACCAAGTCCTTTATTTCAGACTCTCTTGTTGACTGTGAGGCCTATCCTACTTTTTCTAGTGTTCTTGCCCACAGTAGTAAATATAATGATCATCTGAATTTAATTTTTCCATTCCTATCCATTTTTTTCACTGATTCTTAAGATGTCCATGTTCACTCTTGCCATCTCATTTGGCCATCTCCTGTTTGACCATGTCCCATTCCAATTTACCTTGATTCATGGACCTACTATTCCAGATTCTTATGCAGTATTGTTCTTTACAGCATCGGACTTTACTTTCACCACCAGACACATCCACAGCTGAGTGTTTTTCCCTCTTTGGTCCAGCTGCTTCATTCTTCCTGGAGCTATTGGTAATTTCCCTCTGCTTTTATTATATTGAATACCTTCCCACCTGGGGGCTCATCTTCCAGCATCATATTTTTTTGCCTTTTCATACTGTCCATGGGGTTCTTCAGGCAAGAATACTGGAATGAGTTGCAATTTCCTTCTCCATTGGATCATGTTTTGTCAGAACTCTTCACTATGACCCATTCATCTTGGGTGGCCCTGCATGGCATGGCTCAAAGCTTCACTGAGTTAGGCAAGACCCTTCACCACAACCAGGCTGTGATCCATGAAAGGCATACTGTGATTAACAATGCATATGTGTATGGACCTTATACCTTGTGAGACTATGTTCTAATAAAAATGTAATTTTAGTTAACCGAGTTTTAGCCAGTAAAAATACAGTTTCTGATCAGCATTAGTATTTTCTACAGGTAATCTCACAAAACTATTGATACAATCTTATTCCTGACTTGTATTATTTTGATGGATTGTATAACCATTGATTAGTTTACAAAAGTGGATTACATGGGTTTGAGGGCTTTTGTTTGTTTTGACTTCTAATTCTGTATCTTTGTTTTTAAGCATCGAATGTTATCCAGGCAAGAAGAACTCAAAGAAAGAGCAAGAGTTCTGCTTGAGCAAGCAAGAAGAGATGCAGCTTTAAAGGCAGGGAATAAGCAGCATACCAACGCAGCCACACCACTCTGCAGCAGACAGCTAAGTGATGTGAGGAACACTGGTTAAAAATAATACATTGTTCATTGTAATCATGGGGGTGTAAATAAGAGTAACTTATTTATATTTCTAATAAATTCTTTTTCCACAGACTGTATATACTATGGGTACTTGTTACTTTTATAGAACTGATAAATTCATACTTGCAGGAGCAGGTTGTAATTATTTCTGCACAGCAGTATTAGCTATGAGAAAAAGTAAGATCCTGGATTATGATTTCCACATATATATGAATAATCTGTTTTATGTTAATTTAATTTTATAATTTAGGTGTACTTTGTTTAAGATGGTGTTTTGTCCATGGAAGTTAATTTTGTTGAAAATACTAGAGTATAATAATGATGCCTACCATTTATTGAAATACTTAGCATATATTCCAAGCACTATAGTGGATATTTTGCATAATTTCTATTTTACTTAACCACTTAAGTAGATATTCAAACTCCTTTTAGGTAAGAAAACTGAGGCCGACAGGTAAGATAATTTGTGTAAGGTTGTAGTCAGTGTATGATGAATTCATGATTTGATCCTGAGACTTAATCAGACTCCAGAGTCAATCCTCTTTCTTATCATAGACTACCATCCCTGTGTTAAGCCATATTTTTATACATATTTTTATGTAGTGCCTCACAGATAATAATGAATATATAGTAATAAAAGCTTTAGATTTAGGGAGACATGAACCTCTTCATGAATCTGAAACTTATGATAACCCTGCCCTACCCCCAATTTTACATACATAAAACTGCATTTTCCTTTTTTTTTAATTAAGATTTTTTTTAGAGAAGTTTTAGGTTCACAGCAGAATTGAGAGGAAGGTATAGAGTTTTCCCCTATACTCTGTGTACCCATACATGAATAGCCTTCCTTCTTAATAACCCTCCCTGCCAGGGTGGTATATTTGTTAAAACTGATAAATCTACATTGACACATCATTATTACTCAAAGTCTGTAGCTTACATTAGGTTCACTCTTACTAGTATACAGTCTATGAGTTTAGACAAATGCACAATAACATCTGTCCATCTTTATACTATCATACAGAGAATTTTCACTGTCCTAGGAATCCTTTGTATTTCACCTATTCATCTCTCTCCCCATCCTCAACCTCTGGGAACCTGATAATTTTATTGTCTTCATAATTTTGCCTTTTACAGAATGTTGGTAGTTGGAACCATAGCATATTACCTTTTCTGATATGGCTCGTTTTCACTTAGTAAGATGGATTTAAGGTTCCTCCATGTGTTTTTATGATTTGATAGCTCATTTCTTTTTAATGCTGAATAATATTCCACTGTCTGGATGTACCACAGTTTATTTTTTCCATTCACTTACTGCTAGACATCTTGGTTGTAATCAGGAATAAAGCTCCTTTAATCATCTACAAACGGAGAAGGCAATGGCACCGCACTCCAGTACTCTTGCCTGGGAAATCCCATGGACGGAGGAGCCTGGTAAACTACAGCCCATGGGGTTGCTGAGAGTCAGACACAACTGAGAGGCTTCACTTTCACGCACTGGAGAAGGAAATGACAACCCACTCCAGTATTCTTGCCTGGAGAATCCCAGGGACGGGAGCCTTGTGGGCTGCCGTCTATGGGGTCGCACAGAGTCGGACACGACTGACGTGACTTAGCATTAGCAGCAATTACCTACAAAGCAGATTTTTATATGACCTCAAGTTCTCAGCTCCCTTGGGTACATTTCAAGGAGCACATTTGCTGGACCTCATGGCAAGAATGTGTTTACTTTTATAAGTAACAAAGACAAAAAATAAAAAGACACCAAACTGTCTTCCAAAGTAGCTATACCATTTTTCTTTCCCACCAGCAATTAAATGAGAATTCTTGTGTTTTACTTTGGGTACTGTCAGTGTTCCAGATTTTGGTCATTCTAATAGGCGTGTAGTGGTATCTCATTGCTTTGATTTGCATTTTGCTGAGAATATATAATATGGAGCACCTTTTCATGTGCTTATATGCCATATGGAAATCTTTGGAGAGATGTCTGTCAAGGTCATTGATTCATTTTTTAGTCAAGTTATTAGTTTTCTTACTGTTGAGTTTCAAGAGTTCTTTGTTTCTTTTGGATAACAGTCTTTTATCAGATATATCTTTGCAAATATTTTATCCATGCCTGTGGCTTGTCTTCTCATTCTTTCTACATTGTCTTTCACAGAGTAGAAATTATAAATTTTAATGAAATCCAGTTTATCCATTATCTCTATCATGAATCACACCCTTGGTGTTATATCTAAAAAGATCACCAAACTCAAGGTCATTTAGGTTTTATGTTATCTTCCAGGAGTTTTATAGAATTATGTTTTACATTTAGGTCTGTAATCCATTCTTGTGAAAGGTGTAAGGTCTGTGTCTAGATTTATTTTTTTGCATGTGCGTATCCAGTTGATGATCTAGCACCATTTGTTGAAAAGATGATCTTTGCTCCACTGTGTTGCTTTTGTTAACTCCTTTCAGATACCAGCTTAATAACCTCTGAGCTTGACCACCATTTTTCATACTTTTCTTCTTTTTTACTTTCTTTATTGTTATTTTTTTCTTTAAGCGAAGTATAGTTGATTTACAATATTATATTAGCTTCAGATATACAACATAGTAATTCAACATTTTATAGATTATGCTGCATTTAAAATTATTGTGAAATACTGGCTATATTTCTATGCTATACAATATACAGACTTTGAGTCTTTACACAGTAATGTGATATAAAATCAATATAGTGGGCCACAGTTTTATTTTCAATGAAAAAGAATAGAATATTTAAATGAAATGGGAAAATAACCAGAATTTATCATACATCATAGTATTTTTGTGTGATTTTAGTTACGTGGATATGTGTGCTTCCTGGATCTTGGTACCAGATGTATTTTTAATTGTGGGTCATGATTAAAATGTTTGAGAAACACTAATTTAGATGGCCTTTCTTTCTAAGGAAGAAATTTTGTAGCTTTTATACCAGTTCTTTCAGTTATATCAATTTGTTATATCAATTTGTTTGTTTCTTTCTAAGGAAGAAATTTTGTAGCTTTTATATCAATTCTTTCAGTTATATCATCTGTTATATCAATTTGTTGGTTCAGTAAGATATTTATTGAGTTGGAACTGAGTGTGGCAATAGAAAAGACTAAGCTTCAGGTCTTCCCTGGTAGTCCAGTGATTAAGACGCCACACTTCCACTGCAGGAGTTGTAAGTTCAATCCCTGGTCAGGGAACTTAAGACCCTACATGCCACAAGGTGTGGCCAAAAGACAAAGATTCTTCCCTCATGGAATTTCCATTTTGGTGAGAAGAGACAGAGAATGATGAATAAATAAATTAACTACAGAGTGTGAAAATGACTGATTTAGTAGACATATTAGAGGATAATTTGAGTAGGTAGGAGTGACTTGAAGAGGGGACATTTGAAGTAAGACTTGATGGATGAGAAGGATCCAGTAAGTGAAGAGCCAGAGAAAGAATATTCTCTTCAAAAAGAAAGTTATTTTGTTGTTATTATATTTGTGATAAACTTTGTTTCATAGTTGTTTCAGGTTCTAAAAATTATGGAAAATTTATAGCCCTGTATTTTGAAGTATGTTGATTTTAAATTTAGAATACTTGAGATTTAAATGATTGGTTTGCAAGTAGATTTTAAAAAGCTATTATTTTACCTATGTATAAATTTTACATATATTAATAATTGTCATCTAATGTTTACTGAGCACTTACTGTGTGTCAAGCAGGATTCAAAGTGCTTTCACATAGATTTTCTCATAATCTCCACAACAATTATATGTGTTAAATATAATCTCTGTTTGATAGTTGAGAAAACTGATGCACAAACAAATTCAGTTGCCCATGGTTACACAGCTAAATAAGTGACAGAGCCAAGAATGGAACCTAGACAGTTTGACTTTAGAGATTATGTTTTTAAAGCATTATGTTTTATTTCTTTCTTGTTTATTTTCTGAAATCCTTGTGAAGTAGGAATGGATATTATTGTTGTAACCATTGTAGAGAAAAATGAGTTAGGAAAGGGAGTTTAAAATTACCTAGGGTTGCAAACAGTAGCAAACTAGGCTTAAAATTCGAGTATCCTGACTTTGAAAGCTGTTTAGTCTTTCATTCAGTTTATTCATTTATTACTTTAAACTTTCAACAAATATTTTATTGTTCATCTCTTCTTTGTAAGGCACTAGTAATTTTGCTTACACATAAAATATCCCAAGTGGAACAAACTTTTAGCTAAATTATGTTAGTATGAATTCAACATCAGAAGTTAATTACTGAAATATTGCTTTTTCTATGTCTGTAATATCTTACTCTGCCTGTAAAATCTGTAACTTGGATTTTTTTAATCTTATTTACCAATTTATTTATTTATTTTTGACTGTGTTGGGTCTTCCTTGCTGTGAGGGTTTTTCTTTAGCTGTGGGCAAAGGGGACTACTCGTCATTGCAATGCATGGGCTTCTAATTGGGGTGGCTTCTTTTGTTGTGGAGCACCGGCTCTAGGGTGAGAGGTCTTCAGTAGTTGCAGCTCCTAGACTCTAGAGCACGGGCTACAAGCCCGTGAGTTGTGGCTCACCAGCTTAGTGGCTCTGTGGCCTGCGGTATCTTCCCAAATCAGTTATCAAACCTGTGTCTCCTGCACTGACAGGTGGACTCTTTACCACGGAGCCACCAGGGATGCCCTGTAACTTGGATTTTAAGAAACATGATATGGTAGTGATGTCTCATCAAGTCAAGATACTCTTAATACTCCTGGTAGCATGTAACTTGCCACACCCTTCTGAAAAGCAAATTGACTTCTTCAGGAAATGCTCGTTCTATTTTACTCAGTAATCCCACTAACAGAGATTAATACGCAAGTTTTCATCACATGTTATTTACAATAGTGAAAGTTACAAAATGGCGATTGCTCAAAATGGAAGAATGATCAAATAAATTACAACACATATATATACTTTATATGTATGTAGCCATTGAAAATTATTATGTAGCCATTGGAAATTATTTAATAATGTTCTGAAAGAATATTGAAAGGACATAGAACAAGTTCACAGTGTCATTTTGTACAAAGAAAGAAAGATCTAAAATAGCATATGGCATATAAAACCCATTTTGAAAGACTGTGTTTTTATCTGTGCATTAAAAAATTCAGGAAGGAAAGTGATCAAAATACTAGTAATATTTATCCCTAAGAGATAATATAACAAATGGCTTATAGAATTTTTCCCTTTATTCTTTCTGTTTTAAAAATGACATGTTTAGATAAATATTTTAAATTAGGGAAATTTAGGGTATCCAAAAAGGGTATTTTTATTAGATTGCTTTCTTAGCATATCTAAATGTACTTGACCATAAAGCTGTTCCATTTAAATTAGTGTTGTGTTTCAATATCTCTCAGGAGTGTGTGGGGGTGGGTGTTTTAAGAAGAGAGATGTAGAAAAAACTGTTCACTTTTATAGTTGATGATATTTGTTTGTGCCTAAGTGTGAAGTAAATAGTGAATTCAGTACTATCAATTCTGTTTATATTGAGAACACATTTGGTCACTTTATTGTACTTTTTCCCACTTAACCAAAATTTTACCCTATTTTGCTTATGAAACTGTGTTTCAAACAGTCCCAAGGATACTTTCCCTCCCCTTCCTCTTTCAGGTTATCTTTTGCTGCATTATAAAACATTGGAGAAACCTTATTGGCATAAAATAACCATTTTTTTATGCTCATAGATTCTATGTTAGGCATTAGGATGGGACACTGAGGGAATGGTTTATTTCTGTTGCACGATTTCAGGGGCTAGTTTTCAGCCAGAAACGGTACTTGGCCTCTCCACATGGTCTCTCTACTTGGGCTCATTTGGGCTTTCTCACAGCATGGTGGCTGAGTCTAACAGCAAGTGTCCTAAGAGAAGAAGTGGACTCTCTTACGCATGCTTATGAAAGTGAAAGTGTTAGTCATTCAGCCATGTCCGACTCTTTGCGACCCCATGGACTGTAACCTGCCAGGCTCCTGTGTCCATGGAATTTTCCAAGCAAGAATATTGGAGAGGATAGCCATTCCCTTCTCATGTTCTAGGTTTAAAAGTCCCTTTGCCATACTGTTAGCCTTAGGAGATACAAAGCCACACCCAGGTCTAAGTAGCAGAGAGGTAGACCTTACCACTCAATGGGAGGACTGTAAAAGTCACATTGTAAGATGAGCATGTGGCATGGGAAATTTTGTTGTAGCCTCTTCTCAGTTATATTTTAAGCTTATTTTATTTAAAAAAAAATACTATTCTTTTTTAAAGGTCTTTGTGTATGTGTGTGTATAGATCATTTTAAAAGTCTTTATTGAATTTGTTACAATATTGCTTCTGTTTTATATTTTGATTTTTTGACTGTGAGGCATTTGGGATCTTAATTCCCTGACCAGGAGTCAAACTCACACCCCCTGCTTTGGAAGGCAAAGTCTTAACCACTGGACCGTCAGGGAAGCCCTTAAGCTCACTTTTAAAACTTTCTTGTACGTCGTACTATTGCTTGTTTTTCAAATAAGTCAAACCCTATATTGATGTGTTGTGAAGGAAGAACATCAGTTCCATGAACTCAATAGTACATCATGGAACTATTGCTCTAGTTTTGACATTTGTTACTCTGTGGGCCTTATAGCAAATATTGAAATTATTTAAGAAAGAAAATGTAAAACATCAAGTAAGTCCAATTTTACAAAAGAAATTAGACCTTGCCATTGCTTTTCAGATTTTCAATTTAGTATGCAACTTGATAATCGGGTTGATATCTTTTCCAGTAACATGATAGTTTTCTTAATTTAATCACTTTCTTTATCATTTCTGGTAGCTCGTATACATATCGATTGAAATTATTTAGCAGTGCTGTCCGTATTTTGGAAAACTGGTACGGCCAACTTGGCTGACAAAATTAAAAGGGAAAATACCAAATTTCGTCTCTGGAGCAACTGAGTTAAGTGATACTAAAAGTAGAAATTACTTAATCTTTCTAAATCTGTTTTTCCATTTGTGATATGGAGGCAAGTTGTTTTTTTTTTTTTCCTCCTGTGTGACATTCAAATTAATTGGTGTCCATGGTGGAATGGATAAGGGAACCATGACTAATGCCATCCCTACTTTAGTGTCAGCATCCTTTTCAATCTGAAGAGATCAAAAGACTTCTGGTAAATAAAAAGCAGGTCTAACTAAAAATAGAAAAATCTGGCATCTAATTTAGTGAACTGATTGCTACTATTTTCACTTCCTTATGCTCTTTAATTTGTGCCTTAATTTACCATGCTCTTATTTTTAAATTCATTATAAATTATCATGGCCTTTATAATGTATACTTTGGTACTAAGAGTCTAGATGCTGGCAGGGAGATATATATATATATATATATTGATACCTACAGGTACCCACTGCTTTTTGGGTTCCTAGTTTAACTGAGAGTTCCTGGGCGTTAAAAAGAAGAAAAGTTAGTAGTACCCTGGAGTGACCCCAAGTCTTGAATAAATGAGATACTAACCTTAAATCGTCAAGAGTTGTGTGAAAAAGTTGGTTACTCTTAAGAGACTGCAAATTTAGGACTTCTTCAGCAATTTCTTTCATCCTTCTAAACTTTGTTTCTATACAACTAACCTAGGATCTACTGATGAATACCAGGAAGAATGAGTAGAACTATTTTAGTAATTAATGTTAGAGTACCTAAATAGAAACATAATTGTATGGGGCAGTGTCCCTGTACTCAGTACAACTTATCCTCTTTAGAGGTATCTAGTTTGTATCTAGTTCTGGACTGAGAGAGAGAATTTACAGAGGATTCAGAGAAGTGTTAAAGGATTGAAAGCAAAGATATACTTTTAAGGAAAGACAGGCTTACGAAATATAAAGAACTGGGAAGTAGTTTAAGTACTAATTTGAGTGTATGAAGGCTCAGATTCTTTCTAGTAACTCCTACCTACCCAAGAGTAATAATCTTCCAGACTATTCAACATGGCCTCATATAAAGTCCCTGCAAATCCTATCCCCTTCTTTTCTAGCCTCATTTCTCACTTCTCTCCCATTTTTCACTCTACAGTCTAGCTCTGCTAAGTTGCTTAGACAGGATGTGGCATCATGCTCTTTCGTTCCTGTATTAAGCATTTGCTGTTCTCCTTGAAATGCCTTTCTTCCCTTGTTAAGAAAATCATTTCTGTGAGTACCTCTGTCAAAGGCTCCTAGCAGCAAAGAAATTCTTCTTCCTGTATCTTTTTCTATTGTATTGTACATATCATTACTGCCACATTTATCTCATGTTATTATCTAATTATCTCTTTCTTCCCCTCAACTGTGAGTTAAAGTACAAGAACTGTGTATTCCCAGTCAGTGTTTGTTTGATGAAAAATGAAGGGAGGGAATAGTGACAGTCTGTCGTATCTTCTGAGTGTCAACTAATAAAAACATGAGCTTAAATATGAAAAATTGGGGTTGCCTTAAGGAGTTTCTTGGTAAACAGGGGAAAAGATTGACTCTCTGAAGGTCTTTAGAGCAGAGCTGATTATCATTGGTCAGAGAAAGTTAAAAGGTCCTCCTCTCTCAAATTGGTTACAAATACATTTGCCACTGCGAGACTCAAGGTTCCCTGTATCATTCACTTCTTCCTATTCTTGAATCCAACATTATGATACCTTCCCTTCTTGTTATGGTATGGACACACCAAAGTCTCTCACTACCTACTCTTCCCATATTCTGGGACCTCTCAGTAGAGATTGGGCTTCCCCTGTGGCTCAGCTAGTAAAGAATCCACCTGCAGTGTGGAAGACCTGGGTTCCATCCCTGGGTTGGGAAGGTCCCCTAGAGAAGGGAAAGGCTACCCACTCTAGTATTCTGGCCTGGAGAATTCCATGGACTGTATAGTCCATGGGGTTGCAAAAAAGAGTCGGACACAACTGAGCAACTTTCACTTCACTTCACTCAGTAGAGGTTAGCTCCCACCTCTGCCTTGAATCACATCACTCTAGCCAAACATTCCTTCATATAAATTAGTAGCTTTAGGTTGGCAGGCTAGGAAATAGCTCCTAAGACACTGAGGATAACTCTTGGTAATATTACCACATGGATCCTCATATACAAACTCTACTTTGGGAAATATTTGAGCTATAATTTCTCTTAAAAGGGAACTCACAAATGTAGATACTGTAAACCTTATAATTTTTCTTAATTTTTGTCAAGACTACCATTGCATGTTTTAATGAGAATGTGCTACAAATACATAATGCATTTAGGCCTTTTCAGGGAAAGTATTAGTTTATGCCAGTCATTTGTATCTCTGTGTTTTAAACATTTGTTTAACCTGTTTCAGGTGTTTCCTGAAATCGTTTTTCTGTAGGAGGCAGATTTCATTGCTCTGAGCTCTGTGATTTATATTTCTTTGCTTTCTATTTCTTTTGCCCTATGAAGATTTTTGTATGTTACATTTTACTAATATAAATTTCAGGTGTGATATTTGTTTTGTGCATAATTTTTCACATATACTTAAAATAATTTTTTTCAAAGTTTAACTCAGGGTTTTGACAGGTGCAATAGCCTAGCCGTTATATAACCAAAAGAGCTTCCTTGATTATATATTTAAACTTAAACTCTGAGAAAAACGTAATAGCTTTTTTTCAAGAAAATATTTCCTTTTTTATTATTTTTCTTTATTACTCAATTCTCCCAACACTTTTTTCTCAAGAAATACAAAAGTAGAATTTAAGAAGCTAATCTATTTCAAACTCTTTTGCTTATTACTTTACATTAGAATATAGTTGCTTAAAAAAATGTTTTATAAATCCACCGTGACATTTAGTAATACTCATGTAATTGTATTAGCTGAAAGAGATGTTTGCATTTGATGTACTAAAGTTTAGAATCAGTACACTCTAAGAATAAGGAATGACAATCCTGCTACCCACACTCATTGGAGGTGTTATTAGGATATGAAGCACTGTGAACCTAACAGAAAAAGGATGCTGTATAGGTTTAATTATACCTTTAAGTTTTAAGAGAGAATAAAATCTACTTTATAAATAGAAAGTCTAAAAGGAGAATTGGGACTGATTCTTCAATATAATTAGTCTAATCACTTAACAGTCAGTGAATTTGTAAATATGTTCATTTTTCAATCATAAATTATGTTATGTAAGAATGTGGTTTGCAGACAGTTGTTAGGTACTTGGAATATTTTTTAAAAGAAATATCAGCAAGAAATCACAACATTATTATAATCCATACTTGAAGTTTTTTCCCTAATGTTTAATATGCAAGCATAGTGAGTGACCCATTACAATAGTCATAGAAGCCCATTTTCACTTCAGTTCAGTCACTCAATTGTGTCCGACTCTTTGCAACACCATGAACTGCTGCACACCAGACCTCCCTGTCCATCACCAACTCCCGGAGTCCACCCAAACCCATGTCCATTGAGTTGGTGATGCCATCCAACCGTCTTGTCCTCTGTCATCCCCTTCTCTCAATCTCATCTTCACTTAGCAGGATCAAACTGCAAGTTAGTGAGTTCTGAAAGGTTTATGATATCTGTCTTTAAAGGTTTGCAGGAATATTTAGCTCTTTGAAAGAAAACTGTGTATATGAGAAAGGAATTTCAGTTTGGGCAGTCCTTAATTAACTATAAAGATCAGTAATCAAAAAAAGATACAGAAACTTTTTTGTTGTTGTTTTTTCACTAGTCCTTAATAGTGAATCTTAAGGGCTTATTTGGAAAGAACCAAAAGAATGCAAACTGCTCTTTAGTGAACTGAACCTTTAACTGGTATTTTGTTGATATGAAGGGTGGGACATCAACTTTATACTTTGATGATAATTGGAAAATACTGACTTAAATGGGTGTAGTATGCTGTGCTGATAATTATAGCAGATTTAGATAAGATCACTAGATCTTTTCCAGATAAGGGAGCAGTTACTATCCAGCTGGTAAAAAACACTAAATACCATTTTGATAATCTCTGATAGAAACTATCCTCATAGTTTTCATGTATATATGTGTGTCCCAAGTATGTCTCCTCATAAAAATATGTATAAGATTAAGCTTATATGTTTAGGAATATTGGTTATGTTACATTTAAATGGCTAGCTTCTAGGAATCAAGCTTTAAACTTAAGGTCAAGCTAAAATTTTAATTTTCTCTAATTACACATATTATTCTATTATGAGGAAGAAGTAGGTGTGCATTTATAATTTTAAAAGAACATCAGTTTTTATAAAAAGAAATCTAAAACCTTTAATAACATAGAGAGTAAGAATTTGTTTTATTTACAGATTTTTATTCTCTGTATAAGCTGGAATATCTACACCCAGGGCACAAAGATGAAAATATATTTCTTATTTCTTACTGTAACACAGTTGACAGAAGATTAATGTACATAATCCCTTTTAGACCAGTAAGGCACTTAAAACATATAGCTAATCTTTTTTATAGTTGCATTTTATAGGAGAATGCCGATATTCTTCTGTATTCAGCATAAATGCCTCTATACAGGGCGGTAGTTTTTATTCATTATGATTTAAATAATAGTTTATTATGTCTAAATTTAAGTTGAAGTCTGCTATCCTGACAAAGGCTACTAGACTTCTTAGAAAACATACTGTTACCTTGCTCGCATATCTTCAAAGTCACACAAAATACTAGCATTGTTGGGGGAAAAAAACTCAAGCATCTTTTCTATTATGTGGCCACAAGCCTCTAGTCTCAAAAGTCTTATTTATTTGAGACTG